>NC_068455.1:61299923-61656590 GCF_023373465.1 Oncorhynchus keta | reverse complement strand
GGTTAGCTCGTCAATGTTATCGGCGGAGTCTTGAAACCTATTCCTATCAGCGCTAGCAAAGCAGTCCTGTAGCTTAATCTCTGATTCTGGTGACCATTTCTCAACAGAGCGAGTTACGGGTACTTCCTGTTTGAGTTTTTGATTGTAAACAGGAAGCAGGAGTATGGAGTCATGATCTGATTTTCCGAATAGCGGACAAGGGAGGGCCTTGTATGCTTGCTTGTGGGTAGAATAACAGTGGTCTTTATCACCCCTAGTGGTGTTGGAGAAGTGTTGATGGAAGCTGGGTGTAGATTTTCTTGCTTTTTTCTTGCTTTGTACAGTTCGTTAAATGCCAGCTTGTTATTTTTCTTGTCCTGAGGTGGAATGTAAACAACAGTCACAATAATAGCTGAAAACTCCATTGGGAGGTAGAATGGTCGGCATTTGACCATCAGGTATTCCAAGGTGGGTGAACAGTGGGTTGAGACTTCCACCGAGCTGGAGTTAGCACTCCAGTTGGTGTTGATATAGAGGCACCCCCCTCAATTTCCCCGACTCCACTGTCCTGTCTGCCAGGTGAATGGAGAATCCATCGAGTAGGATAGCCATGGGGGGTATCTTGTCCGACAGCCATATTTCCGAAAAGCAAATAATATTGCAGTTTCGAGATTCCTGTTGTTAGCAAATCCTTGATGGGAAAATAAAGTAAAAATAAAGTACACAATAATCACAAAATAGCTAAATTGGGTCGGAGCTTGCCAAAGGGTGGCCATCCAGTACGGCTCCATTTTTGTCTCGTTGTCAGACAATAGCACCAAAGTATGAATAGTGAACCGGGCGTAAGCAATGATAGTAATGATAGCAAACAAGTATCACAATATGGAATGGTGACACAGGTGTCCCTGTGAGCATGTTTCTATCATTTCAATGACTTTTACATATTTTAACATTTCAGGAGGGTGAGCTGATCCTAGATCTGTGCCTACAGGCAACTTCTACCCACCATATAGGGTGTTTTCTTTAAAACTTGGAAGGATATAAGCGCACTACTGAATGCTTACTGTTGCAGATGGTTCCCAGTGTGTCATAGTCCTCCACACTCTCACAGATCACCCTCCAGTTGGAGAAGATGGAGTTGGTGCTGATGGAATTCATATTGAGGTTGCTCCTCGCTCCCAATAGGTCATCTGTGCAGATGTCACAGGTGCTTCCACCAATGGCAAAGTTCCAGTAGGGCAGGGCAAAGGAAGGGTCTTGCAGCATATCCTAAATTGAGAGTAGGGTTAGAATGAATTACATAAAGGGCACACAATAACAATCATTAGTTTGTGCAATTAGAAACCACAATAATGAACTGCAAATAAAATGGTGACAAATGGTCACGGAGAAGTATATCGTGCCTGCGTTATTTTAATCCAGCAACATACAGCTGTATCACAATCTCAATATTTAGCTGCACCTTATTCAACTTTTTCCATTGTATGAAATAATGATTTGTCTTTATTGCTGAGGCCTAATATAGCTGGCCAACTGACATCCAAGATAAAGATCTTTGAAAACAATAAACAGTCGTTTGTCAGTAATGCCAATTAGTAATGCATAATTCAAGAAATAACTTGGGCAACAGATGCTCTTTTGTGCCCTATTAGATGGGAAATCTAGGCTCAGACTAGTAAACGCTTAAGCACATTTTCTGCAAAGCTTGCTTGATTATGGTACAACATTGCTTCATCTCTAAAGATATCCTCACGCTTAATGCGGCACTAATTCAGGCAAACAATAGGGAAAGTGAAATGACTATTGATGGGTAATAAATAGGCCCAGCCTACAGATTAAAATGGATTTTGCTGGTGGTGAAAATCCATTATACCATGAGATAACAGACTATTATATTGTGATATCCAATTGAATATCAGGCACACTAAAAAAGTAGTTAATTGCATTATTATTGACTATTTCAGTTCATATTACATGCAGGGACATGCATGTAATTGCTGGTACCCCATCTCACCTGCATGTCGCGCTCAAGTTGGAGCAGGTGAAACCTGTGCCAGGTCACAAAACCGGGACCTTCGTGAGAGAAGTCAACTCCGCCAAAGCTCGGCTGGCCGGCCCCCAAGAAGGTCTTGCTGACCGAATAGTAGTGGGTCCACACAAAGTAATTGTAGATGGTGATGTTCTCAAACTGCGGGGTGTTTCCATCGGGTCCGAAGACATCCTGGTATCGCCGCGTAGCTATCACAATGTCAGGATGTACTGTGCGCTTGGCCTGGTCTAGTGCGGTCACGAAAGCTCGCTTCTGATCCGCACTTAGCTGCATCACGTTTCTCCGGACTGAAGAATTAAAGAGAAAAATAACATTTGATCAACTTAGTCATTCATACGTTAATGAGTACCTTCTTTTGAGGAAAGAAATTAAGAAATTATTGGGCATGTAACCTATCCGCAGTCACCGTTAATCTTTACGCATACACCATTGCCTGAATATGAGGCAAAAAGTGAATTATATCAAACATAAAATGCAGCTATATGTAACGACATTCGTGTCCTTTCAAAAAAAAAAAATATTGTATGCTTTCCATAGTCTGTGTAGAAATGTGGCTTTCAACCAGTTGACTGGCAGTGCATAAAGTCAACCTTCACTCAATGACATAGTAAACGGCAATCTGGGACTCAAATTAGTGTGATATGTTACCTTATGGTATAATATTAATTTGTGTATTCCCATCATCATATGATATGCTCCGAATTACAATTAATTTAATATGTTACGAATTACAATTCGTACAAAATGTTATTAATTAGCTATACATATATGTTTCAAATTCCAATTTGTTGTGGCTATGTTAGCTAGGTGGCTAACGTTAGGGGTCAGGGGCAGGGTGGGAAATTAACACCCATCACCAGCCAAATATGGGTAGATTTTGTTATTAGCTGGTAAGAATGTCTATTTCACCAGCCACGTTGGCGTGGCACACAGTATTTGGGAACCGTTTTTTTTTCAACCCAAATGTAGAAGTTGGTCAAATTGACCTGAAAGGCTACTAAAGTGTGACTTTGTCCTCCTGTTTCTTGGCTAGTTACATGGCTTTATTCAAACGCTAAATTGTTTTTCAATATTAATTTTGAGTTTGCTGCAAATGTATGCTGGTAGAGCAGACATGAGATTATCATCTCTGACAGACAGGGAGTGCCGTTACCATGGTAATGGCCACCCCTTAAAGGGGTAGCTGAACATTTTTATCAAACATAATGACTGAAATATTTGGGGGTAAATTGTGCTTGATTGAACATGGAACATTCCAAAAATGTTTTATTCCAGTTGTCATTTCTTATCGTTAAAACACTCAAATAATCGTATTGTGGACCTACATTTTTGGTTGTACTCCTAAATATCAATGTATGTACTCCTAATAAAATAAAATCAGCGTTAAAGCCCTGAACTAATACTAATAAATAAGTCGTATCACTCAGCATTTTGTAGCAGGGCAGGCACTTTGTTGATTCTTGATGTTCATTTGTAGAACTGTTTACATGTTTTACTTTTTACTATTGTATCTAAATGATTTATTTTAACATACATTGGTTGAAAGACTCAGGTCACAAAAATAAAATTTAATTGAGCAATATACCACATTACTTCTTACGACTAATACATTTCTTGTTTTAAAGCATGATCATTTGTTATTTTTCCACCCTGGTTAGGGGTTAAGGTTAGGGGTAGGAGTTAGGTTAAAGGGTTAAGGTTAATTTTGGGGGATGGGTTAGCTAACATGCTAAGTAGTTGCCAAGTAGCTAAAAGGTAGTAAGTAGTTGTAAACTTGATAATTAGCTAAAATGCTAAAGTCGTCCGTGATGAGATTCGAACACGCAAACTTTGGATTTAGACATTCGCATCACCCTTCTTTCGTTTTTGCCTTAAGTAACCTTCTGTCATATACAACCATACCATACATCCAGGCCTACTAATTTTAGCGTCCCGGATTTTCGTCTACTGTGTTACGTCTAGTCTATGACAACAGCCTGGTAAAGTACGGCGCATTGGTGCGGTGTATAGAGGTTTGTTTGTGATAGGCTATCATTTACTTATTTTCAGTAGTGGAAAAAGTACCCAATTGTCATACTTGAGTACAAGTAAAGTTACCTTAATAGAAAATGACTCCAAGTAAAAGTGAAAGTCACCCAGTAAAACACTACTTGAGTAAAAGTCTAAAAGTATTTGGTTTTAAATATACTTAAGTATAACAAGTAATTATAATTACTCAAATATACTTATGTATCAAAAGTAAAAGTATAAATTGTTTCAAATTCCTTATAGTAAGCAAACCAGACGGCACCATGTTTTATTTATTTAGGATAGCCAGGAGCACACTCCAACACTCAGACGTAATTTACAAACGAAGCATGTGTTTAGTGGGTCTGCCAGATCAGTGGCAGTAGGGATGATCAGGAATGTTATCTTGATAAGTGTGTGAATTAGACAATTTTCCTGTCCTGCCTAGCATTCAAAATGTAACGAGTTCTTTTGGCTGTCAGGAAAAATGTGTGGAGTAAAAAGTACATTATTTTCTTTAAGAATGTAGTAAGGTTAAAGTAAAAGTAGTCAAAAATATAATTGGTAAAGTAAAGTACAGATAACCCCAAAAACTACTTAAGTAGTACTTTCAAGTATTTATACTTAAGGACTTTACACCATAGCTTATTTTATTCAACAGATATGTGGACTGGTGATTTCAATTAAATTAAACTGCAACATTTGATTATTTGTTTTAAAGTGGGATAAAACAAAACGTACCGATAGCGACGGGTTGGTCACAGTTTAACCCCGCCAATCCATGCATACAACGGCCACAATCATAACCGGTGAAATTCCCGTTGCACTGGCAGGTTCGGTTGAAGTAGCGAATGGGCCAACGTTCACGGTCATCCCGTCCATCGTGGGTGTACTGGGGGCCGTGTGGACTTGCGTCTGCCGCTATCGAAATACACTGTCCACGTCTTGTGGCGGACCCGCAGGCGTCATTCGCGACCCCAAACGGGGATGGACAACACTGACCACTCCGAAGTCCCTCCAGAGTCACACATTCCCTTGGAAACTGCCCGCGCACAAACAGGGCGCCGAAAAGCACCAACAAACCGTACTTCCACATAGGCAATGAATAGGCAAAAAGACGCACACCAGAAAGTTAGCTAAATGGAACAGTGGATCAACGAATTCTCTTTCTTCAATCACACTCTAATAGAAGTCAGTACCTTACTCGAAACCACATCACTTCATAGTTGATATTCTGTGCGCACTTGTGTCCTCTCAGTGCGCACTTGTGTCCTCTTGTAGGCAGCTAATTGCCCACACACCATCCAAATAAACCTCTGTCCTTTAAATACCACATTAGCGCATGACTGGATGCCAGGATTTCTGATCCCCTCGTGATCACAGCACATTTCCTACCGGATTGAGAGGGATAGAGGCTAGGCAGTCATGCACACGATTTTACTACTAAGCAGTCATGCACACTATTTTACTACTACGCAGTCATGCACACTGTTTTACTACTACGAGATACACCAACATTCTGAGGAGGATATTCTCAGGATATTTGAGAAGGATGTGATTTAACATGGTTAGAAAGTACATAACATAGACCTAAGACAGAATTTAAGCACACGTCACCTGTGCAAGCTATTGAGTTAATGCTGTCATCCAGTTTTCACCACATCAATTAATGTTCATGAACTTCTAGACCAATTTCACCACATTTTGTCAAAAGGTATTGCACTTAAAATTACATGGCCCCTGGCGGGTTCATTGAAATCCACAAATTGGTATGGCAGGTGGTCTCTAATGGTATCCTAGGCCTGCCACTTTATGAAGTGATAAAGTACGCTGCAATAAAACTGTTGCCTGCTACTTGGTTAAGTGTCACTTCGAATAAAATGGAACCATATTTACGTTATTATGCCTGCATATATTTATGTGGATCTTATCACTAATAAGACCGACTCATCTTCATGTTATTTTCTAAGATATAGCCCACCTAGCTAGGCCTGACTATCATTGAAATAGTGTTAATATCATTACGATAACGATTTTCTCAAAAAATAAATAAAATAATTATTTATTTCAACAGATAAAACGTTTTATACAAAGTTAAAGGTAATACAAGGTAAGGTAAAACAAAAAAAATGTTTACAGTGTAGGAAGGAAGGAAGGGGTGCTGCGTGAGAAGTCAAAAGACTTTGGTAACATGTTCACATTCTAACATGAACTCATGATCCTGTGTAAACTATTAGGAATTATCCAAAGGAGAGGCCTGTTAATTTGTACATATTTTTCTATATTTATGAATAATGGTAGAATACTGTGAAATGACAGGGATACACTTATATTTAACTTTCGTCGTGTAGAATAGGAAATGTCAGTAAATGCGAAATACATGAAACTTCCTGTATTTTTACAGACATGCATCCCTTTTCCACAATAATAAGCTGTAGAAATAAAGTAATATACATTATAAAGAAACAACTCAATTTACCATTGTTTTATGGATAGTTTAGTTTTACATTCTAAATGCAGATAATTCGTTAAAAAAATACTATTTCCGATGTTTATAAACAGTATAAAACTATACAAGAGAATGTAAAAAGAATGCTGTCGTCTGTGATTGTACTGATATTGATCACTACATTACAAACATTAACTGTAAAATGATGAGTATTTACAATACCGCAATGAAAGTGAATGCATATAATTTAACAGATAGTGACTTATCTAACTGATTAAGCCAGTTCATTTACTATTTATGAATGCTCAAGTACAGTTTAAGGATTTTAAAAAATGCATAAAGCTATGAAAGATAAATGTAAAAATAATGATATTGTCTGTCATGTTACACATGTTGATCACTCTATTACAAACATAGACTGTGCAGCAGCTTGGCACATGCAGTGATAGGAGAGCAGATATTTATCATACCAAGGTGAGCATTACCACCAAACGATAGTTTAACATAACGTTTTAAATAGTTGACGAAATTGCTAGATGTGCAGTTCGTTAACTTTGTGATGTATTTGCTTGTTAATATCGTGGAGTTTGTGGTTGGCAGCTCAGACGCGTGAGCAAGATAGCTAGCTAACGTTAATACTACCCGAACTAGTTACCAACCAGACTTTGGCTAGCTAGCAGCAAGCCAGCTATGATAAGCAACCGTTTTTTGTTACATATGTTGACAGTTAAATATTTATTAATTCTGAATTTTGAAACATTGACATTCAGCTATTTAGCTAGATTGCCAGCTGCATTTCATAACCTAGCTACTGCGCTAACTTACTAGCTAACGTTAGGTAGTTTGCTGTAAACCAATCCCACCTTTATAACATATTTTCTTTCTCCTTCAACAGTTACTTGAATTGGAAGTGAGGAAATTCCCTGCAATCCGCAAACGTAAGTAATATTCATAGCTAGTTTAGTTAAGCAAACTGAGTCGTTTAGCATGGAAGTGTCACGAATACCACCGAAGGTGGCTCCCCTTCCTGCTCGGGTGGCGCTCGGCGGTCCTCGTCGCCGGTCTATTAGCTGCCACCGATCCCTTTTTCCTTTTCGTTTGTTTTTGTCTAATTGTTTTCACCTGTTCCTTGTTGGGGTTTTGGGATGGGTGTTATTCAAGTTCGTTTTGCCCGCTGGTGTTTGTGCGGGCTTGTTGGTTTGGTGATGTATCGTGTTTGTTTTGAGTTTTCGTTGTCCAGTGTTTGTAACTAGGTTTTGGGTTTGTTTAGCGCCAGTGTTTTAGGGCATTCACCCATGTTTGGACCTGTTACGTTTTGAAGGACATTAAAGCCTTTTTCCCGTTCACTTCGCTCTCTGCATTTGACTCCTCACTCATCATTCACCCGACGTTACAGGAAGTACAAATACATACTCGTTATTGTCCCCTTTTGAAAGTCCATTGTCATTAATCAAGCAAATCAGAAAGATACACTTCTGTAGTTAATTGGAACCAAGATTAAAATCTACAAGGTACTTTTTTTTCTTTGTTACAAGTAAGTTAATAAGTATAGAGAAATTGGGAACATGTCAGGTCTTTCCAAATAATTGGCATGTGGCCAATATGTATGCTGCATGCTTAGCTGCAAATCTCAGTTCACAAAATATAATGCTTTTAAAAGGCATATTCGTCATCATCTTAGAGAGTCTGCTGTATCACAATGTGACACAATGCAAGGGCCGTTTGCATGTTAAAACTAACTGGTCTGGTGTTGTCATCGAGGATGCCTTACTGTTAACTACAACTTTCAATTTCAAAACAGAACCACACCAGTCCCTTGTTGGCCAATAGAAATGTAGCATTTCAGAATACACTTTCTAGGCACCCAATATACTTTCTGGTGAAAAAAACATTGTCGTTCCACTGTTTAACTGTATCATAGACTTTTTCTAATATTACATAGCAAACATCCTTAATGTAGCCCCCTTTAAATTAGATGAATTGAGTTTTGCAGGTACATTTTTGTTAGTCAACAACATACAGGTACTTAAATCCTTAAATGCACGCACACATACAGGTACTTAAATCCACCGACTGCAGCACGCAGTCAAGAAACAGGCAGATGATCAACACTTGGCCAAAATGACAGAACTGAATGTTTTTACATTAGCATGTTGTAAGTTGCTTTTAAGTGAATGTTTGACACGGTATATGTAAAGTTTGACTAGTGTTTTTGCACTAGGATCGATATACCTTGTCCTACCCCCAGATAGTTGTGGGTTTGGATGACAGAATAATAACTTGACATACGTTTTATAACCAAAATGTCAAAATACTGATACAGTACCTTTTGCGAAAGTATTCAGCCCCCTTGAACTTTGCGACCTTTTGCCACATTTCAGGCTTCAAACATAAAGATATAAAACTGTATTTTTTTTGTGAAGAATCAACAAGAAGTGGCACACAATCATGAAGTGGAACGACATTTATTGGATATTTCAAGCTTTTTTAACAAATCAAAAACTGAAAAATTGGGCGTGCAAAATTATTCAGCCCCCTTAAGTTAATACTTTGTAGCGCCACCTTTTGCTGCGATTACAGCTGTAAGTCGCTTGGGGTATGTCTCTATCAGTTTTGCACATCGAGAGACTGAAATGTTTTACCATTCCTCCTTGCAAAACAGCTCGAGCTCAGTGAGGTTGGATGGAGAGCATTTGTGAACAGCAGTTTTCAGTTCTTTCCACAGATTCTCGATTGGATTCAGCTCTGGACTTTGACTTGGCCATTCTAACACCTGGATATGTTTATTTTTGAACCATTCCATTGTAGATTTTGCTTTATGTTTTGGATCATTGTCTTGTTGGAAGACAAATCTTCGTCCCAGTCTCAGGTCTTTTGCAGACTGAATCAGGTTTTCTTCCAGAATGGTCCTGTATTTGACTCCATCCATCTTCCCATCAATTTTAACCATCTTCCCTGTCCCTGCTGAAGAAAAGCAGGCCCAAACCATGATGCTGCCACCACCATGTTTGACAGTGGAGATTGTGTGTTCAGGGTGATGAGCTGTGTTGCTTTTATGCCAAACATAACGTTTTGCATTGTTGCCAAAAAGTTCAATTTTGGTTTCATCTGACCAGAGCACCTTCTTCCACATGTTTGGTGTGTCTCCCAGGTGGCTTGTGGCAAACTTTAAACAACACTTTTTATGGATATCTTTAAGAAATGGCTTTCTTCTTGCCACTCTTCCATAAAGGCCAGATTTGTGCAATATACGACTGATTGTTGTTCTATGGACAGAGTCTCCCACCTCAGCTGTAGATCTCTGCAGTTCATCCAGAGTGATCATGGGCCTCTTGGCTGCATCTCTGATCAGTCTTCTCCTTGTATGAGCTGAAAGTTTATAGGGACGGCCAGGTCTTGGTAGATTTGCAGTGTTCTGATACTACTTCCATTTCAATATTATCGCTTGCACAGTGCCCCTTGGGATGTTTAAAGCTTGGGAAATCTTTTTGTATCCAAATCCGGCTTTAAACTTCTTCACAACAGTATCTCGGACCTGCCTGGTGTGTTCCTTGTTCTTCATGATGCTCTCTGCGCTTTTAACGGACCTCTGAGACTATCACAGTGCAGGTGCATTTATACGGAGACTTGATTACACACAGGTGGATTGTATTTATCATCATTAGTCATTTAGGTCAACATTGGATCATTCAGAGATCCTCACTGAACTTCTGGAGAGAGTTTGCTGCACTGAAAGTAAAGGGGCTGAATAATTTTGCACGCCCAATTTTTCAGTTTTTGATTTGTTAAAAAAGTTTGAAATATCCAATAAATGTCGTTCCACTTCATGATTGTGTCCCACTTGTTGTTGATTCTTCACAAAAAATACAGATTTATATCTTTATGTTTGAAGCCTGAAATGTGGCAAAAGGTCGCAAAGTTCAAGGGGGCCGAATACTTTCGCAAGGCACTGTATGTTAAAAAAAAAATATATATATATTTAATTGAATTTCTTATGTTTGACACCGTAACTATCAAGTGTATAGTTCCAGAAATGTTTGTACACTGAGATTATCTTCTTAACACACCCCTCCCGTCCCTCTCTGTCTACCCCTTTACCTCTCTGTCATGCCACTGCACGCACAGGTTAAGGTTTGAACATGTATTGAATAACTCATAAATCTTGGAATACATTTATAAGGAAATCCCTGTGTCATGTCTTATTTATGTTTTTGCTGGAGAATACTTTATTTTCACAACCAATAATAGTTACATTGAGAGTAGTTTTTTGTAATATACAATTATCTGTGTTCTAGCTATATTTTGGCATCAATTAAGGAGTAATGTCTGTTTTTTTTTCACTTAACAATTCTCTAGTTTCACAACTGATGCCAGTTAGATCAAGTTTTTGTAATATTATGTCAATTATCTGTATTTTTGTGTAACTTTGGCATCAATTAAGGAATTATTTAAGTTTCTTAGCTGACCAATTCTCTATTTTCACAACTGATACCAGTTATATTGGGGGTAGGTTTTTGTAATATTATGACATTCATGCCACCCTGATCTGTTTCACCTGTCTTTGTGATTGTCACCACCCCTCTCCAGGTGTTGCCCATCTTCTTCATTACACCCTGTGTATGTATACCTGTGTTCTCTGTTTGTCTGTTGCCAATTCATTTTGTTTCGGCAAGCCTACCAGCAGTTTTCCCTCTGCTCCTGTCGCGATTGTTCCTGTTGTCCCGGTGTTGACCATTCTGCCAGTCTGCTGTCCTGTGCCTTTGCCCCACCTTTCTAGATTACTGACCTTTGCCTGCCTTGAGCCTGCCGGCCGTCCTGTACCTTTGCCCTACCTATCTGGATTACTGACCTCTGCCTGCCCTTGACCTGCATGCCCCTGTTAGATTAATAAACTGTTGTTACTTCGATGTTGTCTGCATCTAGGTCTTACCTGAAAAGTAATAAATTATCTGTGTTCTAGCTATATTTTGGCATCAATTCATGAGTCATTTCTGGGTTTACGCGGTCGGATTCTCTATTTTCACAACTGATAACAGTTACATTTAACAGGTTTTTGTAATATTATGATTATAATCTGTGTTCTAGCTATATTTTTTAATCAATTAAGGAGTTATTTATGCTTTTTAGCTGGCCAGTTCATTTTCACAACCAATGCCAGCAAAAAAAAAAGAAGAGGATTCCAGGTTAAAATAGGAGTTAATGTCATAAAATCATTGTTTTTATATGGATTATGTATGTACATTTTGTCTGCAGTTTTCTGTCTTATTTCTGGCACTTGTGCTGCCAGAATTTTACCGTAAATTAACAGGATTTTTTTTTACAGTGTACTTTAAACCTCCACCCTACCTCCTTTCCTTCCTCGTTCCAATCCTTCCCTCCTCGTGTGAGCCAAGAACTCTTGGAGGCCCTTGTGATTTTGGCAGCATGGTATAGTGAGAGTGTTATATCTCTTACAGACCACAGCTTTACTTTCACCTCTAGGAATGGAGAGAATATCCTGTAGGACCTTTTTATCCAAACCCTCAGCTGGTGGTTTCAAATGACAGGTAGCATTTAAGTATTTTTAATGATCTTTTAGTTGGGACTACATCGTCATTCCCTTATCAAGCTCTGTTGGGTTCCATGAATTTTGAGCACATTGCAAAACAGCAGAATTTAGTTTGATATTAACCTAATGCAACACCAGAATAAATTAATCACAAAAGGGCAAAACATAACCTGCAAGGCAGATAATTAAATATTCCTTTAGAGCATTCAACGTCACAGTAAGCGCAACTTCATCAATCCCACATTACCAATTGAAATGATGTGGAAACAACATTGATTCAACCAGTGTGTTCCCAATGGGTATACTATTTGCTTGGCAGTGGGTTATTCTGAGGGCATCTCCGAATACAGACAATAGTTGTTCAGTTGCACTAATTAGTAGTCATTATTTCACAATAACTAGGACATGCACGATATCGACGTCCTCAGGAGGGTGAACACCTCCTAATTAGAGAACGGCCATTTTCTCGGTGCTACGGTTTGAGAGATGGGAGAAAACATCAGATGAGTGTTTTGAAAAAAAAAAAAAAAGTTCAATGGCAGGTTCTTAGCTTTCAATTACCATATGTTTGTTTCCCACTTCAAAGCACAGACAGCACTTTAAGAAATAACTTGACAGAAAGCCAACATTCCTTAAAAATTCTTAACAATTACAAAGGTATAGAGAGCCACCTCATTTTGAAAGGCAGAAGAAGGGTGTAGGCTGGCAAGGAAGTAGAAATAATTAAACAAGTACATTTAGGGAAAGAAAAAATAATAAGTCCTCAATTTACTTCTAACTCTCTCTGTAAGATCTGAGTTAGATTGTTTGCCAATGGTAAAGATTAATTATGAATCCGCCACATTATTTTCTTCATGTAGGCCTACAAAAGAAAGCCTACCATTTTTCCAATTTAGCTAAAGTAGAAATGATTAACAAATACATTTAGGGGCGGAAAAATAACAACCAAAAATAACAAGTCCTTGATTTACTTCTAAAATTATCTGTACTATTGGAGTTGAATTGTTTGCCAATGGAAAAAGTTCATTAAGAATCTATATTACATATGTGCGTGGGAATAATTAGATGATATCTTAAATGAAAAGAGACACTTGCACACTGCCCTTCCCAGTATCACTTCAATGTATTAATCTTACAAATCAGCCTTCATGTAGGCCTACAAGAAAGAACCTTTCTCATCTGGCTGCCAGCACACATAGTGGAAGAGATTCAAAAAAAAGATTCAAACCAATCACATGCATTTCACATTGTTGGAGCCATATTACCAGCCAGTGTAATGTTTCTTAATTGGGTTGTAAAGATAACTATGATGTTATCCCATTCTTATGAAATACCTATGAACATACATTCCTTAGGGGTTGTAGATTCACAGGTTACTGTTGAGGGAAATAGTGAATTACATAGATTAATTACAGTCCTTTCCTTTTATAATTTAAACAGGCACGTGTACAGATAGGTCTAAGGGTACCTGAGCACTTGGCCTTTTGCCCTCCTAGGAGAAAAGTGCCCTTTCAGATTGGCAGGCGTTTTTTTTATTACATTTTAATTTCACTTTTATTTTCTCTTTTATTGAAGTTAATTGCCCATCACTAGCTAAGATTTTGTTTTTATAATCTTGGAAAATTCACCTTCCCCGGTTCTCTGTCCCAACATGAGCGCGCACACTGCACTACCCCTGCAGCTAGCTAACTAGTTGATTAACATAATCTACATTCGCAATGACCATAACCCTCTTGCCTTCTTTTTGATGGGGTCACTTTGAGCAACTGCCCCTCTAAAAGTCTGTGCATAGCCCCAAATTGAATCATCACTAAACCTCAATGTGAATTGGTTTTGAACTGTTATTCCTTTCTTTAACTGAAATGCAAGTACATTGTCATGGTTAAAAATATTTGATAATGTAATAATTTGACAAAATAAATATTTTCTCAAACAATCCTTAACTGTAATAATTTATTGATGCAATTGTATTTCATAGTAATATACATACATTTCATAATTAAACAAGCAATTGTCCTGGAAGATAATGTTCTCATGCATTTAAGCCATTATTATCACGTTCCAGGTAAGACCCAGATGCAGACAGTGTCGTAGTAACAAAAGTTTATTACTAATACAGGGGTAGGCAAAACGACAGGTCAGGCAGAGGTCAAAGGCTCCTGGAAACAGGAGACAAAGGGCTGTTGAGACATGAGACACTTAATTCTGGACACATGAAAAGTGGGATGTATATGGAGGGTACGGGACAACAGAAGGCGAACAGCAGAGGGGCGGGGGGGTTGCAGGATTCCACACTGTGGGGCAGAACCCTGGTGGATAGCCGTACCTTCTGCCCGGTACCGGGGAGCCTGGGTCCGGTGGTGACCCGCTTGTCGTCGATACCTGGAGGTGGTCTTGAGAAGGGCTGACCGTGCTCTCTTCCAGGTACGATGACAGAGGAGGACAAACATCAAGGCCGATGGTATGCTGACCTCATCTTCCTGCTCAGGGAAGAACGGGGGCTAATACCCCAGGGAACACTCAATAGACCCGTAGCAGAGCAAGGAAGGGTGCTGTGGGCGTATTCGACCCACACTAGTTGTCGATACCTGGAGGTGGTCTTGAGAAGGGCTGACCGGGCTCTCTTCCAGGTATGACGACAGTGGCGGACAAACATCTGGGCCGAAGTTATGCCGACCTTTTCTTCCTGCTCAGGGAAAAGCGGGGGCTGATACCCCAGGGATCACTCAAATGGCGATAGACCCGTGGCAGAGCAAGGAAGGGTGCTGCGGGCGTATTCGACCCACACTAGTTGCTGACTCCAGGTGGTGGGGTTGGACCTGGTTGGCTCGCTCCGACTGGCCGTTGGACTGGGGGTGGAACCCGGAGGACAGGCTGGCTGACGACCCAATGAGTGTGTAGAACGCCTTCCAGAACTGGGACGAGAACTGAGGACCCTGGTCGGAGACCATGTCCACTGGCAGTCCATGGATCCGGAAGAAGTGCTGTACAATGAACTCATCTCTTTGGCAGAGGGTAGCTTGGGGAGAGGAATGAAGTGGGTGGCTTTGGAAAACCGATCCACTCCAGTCAGCACGGAGGTGTTGCCATCAGATGGGGGGAGACCCATGACAAAGTCCAGGGATATGTGAGACCAGGGACGTGAGGGACAGATAGAGATTGAAGGAGACCAGCCGGAGCTAGCCGAGGAGTCTTGTTCTGTGCACAGATCGTGCATGTGGCGACGAACGCAGAGAGTAGGCCACCAGAAGTGTTGTCGCACAAAGGCCAGGGTCCGACTGGAGCCCGGGTGGCAGGCAAACCTGGAGAAGTGGGCTCACTCCAGCACAGAGGAGCAGACTGCATCAGAAATGAACATCCGGTTCTCTGGGCACCCTGCTTCCCTATTCCCCAGCTGAGTGCCATTGCCAGGCATGAGGTGGGAAGGATGGTCTCACATTCCGGGGTTGTAGGCGTGGGGCTATAGCAGTGTGACAGTGCATCCGGCTTACCATTATTGGATCCTGGTCGGTATGAGAGAGAGAAGTTGAACCGGGTGAACAGCAGGGTCCACCTATCGTGTCTGGAATTGAGGCGCTTGGCGGTGCAAAGATATTGCAGGATGGGAGCTGTGGTGAAGCAGTGTTTGAGATCCTGGAACGCCCGGTCAGCAGCTGGGGACCATGTGAATGAAACCTTGGGAGAGGTGAGTGCAGACTGGGGGGAAGCCAGGGTGTTGTAACGCCAGATAAAGTGGCAATAAAAATAGCAGAATCCTAGGAAACGTTGCAGCTGCACCCTGGACGTAGGCTGGGGCCAATTCACCACCGCTCTCATCTTCCCGGGATCCATCTGTACACAACCCTGCAGCGATGATGTAACCCAGAAAGGGAATGGTGGAGCGATGCAATTCGCACATCTCTGCTTTTATCAAAAGCTGGATCTCAAGGAGGCGTTGGAGAACCTGTCGAACTTGGATCATGTGTTCTTGGACGGAGCGGGAAAAGACAAGGATGTTATCGAGGTAGACAAAGACGAACCGGTTGATCATGTTGCGTAGAACATCATTAACAAGAGCCTGGAACACAGCAGGGGTGTTGGTAAGGCCAAATGGCATGACCAGATATTCGTAGTGACCGCTGGCCGTGTTGAAGGCAATCTTACACTCTTCCCCTTCCTGTATCCGCACCAGGTGTTAGGCATTCCATGGACCAGCTTGGAGAACACGGTGGCCCCCTGGAGCCACCGTGTGGCCGAGGAGATGAGTGGTAGAGGGTAGCGGTTATTCACCATGATGTCGTTGAGACCCCGGTAGTCGATGCACGGATGCAGGGTTTTGTCCGTCTTCTCCAAAAAGAAGAACCCTGTGCCGGCGGGGGAGGCAGAAGGACGGATGAACCCAGCAGCTATGGAGTCCTCAATGTAGGTCTTCATAACCTTTGTCTCCGGACACGACAGAGAGTACAGTTGTCCCCAGGGTGGAGTGGTGCCTGGGAGAATGTAAATCCCGCCTCCATATGGCTGGTGCAACAGAATCGAAGTAGCCCGGGCCTTACTGAACACCTTCTGGAGGTCTTGGTACTCGGAATGGCGGAGAAGTCCAGGGCAACTTCCGAGCCCCCAGGAAGACATCCCGGAGCAGGCTCTACTGACTTCAGGCAATGGGTGTGGCAGAACGGGCTCCAGCCCATGATGGCACCAGCAGACCAGTCGATGCGGGGATTGTGTCGCTGGAGCCAGGAGAATCCCAATACCACGGGAACCTGACTGAGGAGACTTAACGAGCAGGAATTGAATCGTCTCACTGTGGTTCCCTGACACACGTAGGATGATGGGGATGGTTTTGTGGGTGACCCAGCCTATAGAGCGCCCGTTCAGCGCCCATGGGAATGGAGAGGGGCTGAGTATGGAAGTCCAGCTCGGAAGCCAGGATAGCGTGTAGCATCCATAAAGCTATCAGATGAGTACCCGGAGAGATTGACTCGTTCCCCCACAGCAAAATGGCATGCAAAGCGGGGAGAGTAAGTGGAGAGGAAAAGTTATCCGTAGGGCCCACCAGAGTACTCGCTCCTGCCAGTGAGCCTGGTCTTTTAGTGGACTGGTGGAGACGAAATGACCAGTACTCCTGCAATACAGGCAACTCTTAGTGTGAAGCTTGTATAGCCATTCAGCTGGAGACAGCCTAGCTCTGCCTAGTTGCATAGGCTCTGGAAAAGGTTAATCGGCAGTCTTCGGAGGCTCTCAGAGGAAATCAGTTAGCCTAAGCAACGGAGTCGTCATGGACTTCCGGGATGCCTCGGAAGTGAGGTGGAATCGACACTCCTCTCCTTACTTTGTTCCTGTGGTCGCCCATTGATCTCAATGGTCAAGGTGATGAGCCAGTTAATATCTGTTGGTGGTTCCCGGGTTACAATCTCGTTCTTTACTTCCTCCGATACTCCATGCAGGAACATGTCAAACAGTGCTTCTGGGTTCCAGGCACTCTCAGCTGCCAACGTGCAGAAATCCACTGCATAGTCTGCCACACTTCGGGAATCTTGCCGAAGCTGGAGTAACTTCTGGGCAGCCACTCTCCCGGACAATGGAGCCTCAAAAACCTTCTTAACGTCCGCCACAAACTCCTCCAGACTGAAGCATACAACCAACTGTTGTTCCCGTACTGCCGTAGCCCAGGCGAGAGCCCTCTTGGACATCAGCGTGATGAGGTATGCTATCTTAGAGTGGTCCGAGGGGAAGGAGGAGGGCTGCAGCTCGATGATGAGTGGGCGAGAAACGCCCGACAGGTGCCTGCCTCTCCATCGAAGCATTCCGGGGGAGGTAAGCGGGGTTCCTGGGAAACCGGGGTGACTAGGGAGGCGATGCTGCTAACAGCCGGGTTGCTGAGGGGGTGGGAGGTTACCATCATGGTATGCTGCCTAACAGACTACCTGCGGAATTGCTCCAGCAATGTGTTCAATGCTTTGTCATGGCATTCGGCCAAGGTCTGGAACCCTTCCATAAGACCATGAAGTAACTCCTCGTACCTTCCAATGGTGGCTTCTTGGGAGGAGATGGCGTTGCAGAGCTGGTCTGAGTCTGCTGGGTCAGTAATGGCCAGTTCGTACTGTCACGTTTCAGGTAAGACCCAGATGCAGACAGTGTTGAAGTAACAAAAGCTTATTACTAATACAGGGGCAGGCAAAATGACAGGTCAAGGGCAGGCAGAGGTCAGTAATTTAGATAGGGTTCAAAATGTCCAGAACGGAGGGCAGTCTCAGGGTCAGAGCAGGCAGGGGTCAATAATCCAGTGTGGTGTGGCAAGGTACAGAACGGCAGTCAGGGTCAGGGCAGGCAGAAAGGTAAAACTAGAAAACACTGGTAGGCTGGCAGGTTTCACGAAGCAAAATGAACTGTCAACAGAAGATGGGGAAGATTGGCAACACCTGGAGAGGGGTGGAGACAAGCACAAAGACAGGTGAATCAGATCAGAGAGTGACAATTATGAGGTAATATATATAGGTCAGTGAACCTTAATTCTGGTCCTTTGGTATCCATTCTGATAATTGTTTTAGTTGCAAAAAGACCTTCATTTGTATATCATTGATTAACTCAAGCAGGTCATCTGTACAATAATGAAAGGTTATATATTACAGTACCAGCCAAACGTTTGGACACACTTACTCATTCAAAGGTTTTTCTTTATTTGGACTATTTTCTACTTTGTAGAATAATAGTGAAGACATCAAAACTATGAAATAACACATGGAATCATGTAGAAACCAAAAAAGTGTTAAACAAATCCACATTTATTTTATATTTGAGATTCTTCAAAGTAGCCACCCTTTGCCTTGATGACAGTTTTGCGCACTCTTGGCATTCTCTTAACCAGCTTCATGAGGTAGTCACCTGGAATTCATTTCAATTAACAGAGTTACCTTTGCTGCAGAGGATACGTTCATTATAATTACCAGCCTCAGAAATTGCAGCCCAAATAAATGCTTCACGGAGTTCAAGTAACAGACACATCTCAACGTCAACTGTTCAGAGGAGACTGGTTGAATTTCTGCAAAGCAACCACTGCTAAAGGACACCAATAATAAGAATGGACATTAGACCGGTGGAAATCTGTCCTTTGGCCTGATGGCCCTCCAAATGTGAGATGTTTGGTTCCAACCGCCGTGTTTTTGTGAGACGCACAGTAGGTGAGTGGATGATCTCTTTATGTGTGGTTCCACCGTGAAGCATGGAGGAGGAGGTGTGATGGTGCTTTGCTAATGACATTGTCTGTGATTTATTAAGATTTCAAGTCACACTTAACCAGCATGGCTACCACAGCATTCTGCAGCGATACGCCATGCCATCTGGTTTGTGCTTAGTGGGACTATCATTTGTTTTTCAATGGGACAATGACCCAACACACCTCCAGGCTGTGTAAGGAGAGTGATGGAGTGCTGTATCAGATGATCTATCATCCACAATCACCCGACCTAAACCTAATTGAGAAATTTTGGGATGTGTTGGACATCAAAGTGAAGGAAAAGCAGCCAACAAGTGCTCAGTATATATGTGAACTTCTTTAAGGCTGGTGGAAAATAATTCCTCATGAAGCTGGTTGAGAGAATGCCAAGATTGTGCAAAGCTGTCATCAAGGCCAAGGATCTCAAATGTAAAATATATATATACACTTTTTTGGTTACTACATTCCATAGGTGTTATTTCATAGTTGTGATGTCTCCACTATTATTCTACATTGTAGAAAATAGTAAAAATAAAGAAAAACCCTTGGATGAGTAGATGTGTTCAAGCTTTTGACTGATACTCTACATATATATTAGACATTCTCTATATATTTGGCTATTGTTAGCCAATAATTTAAAAAGACTACACACACACACGCACACACACACACACACACACACACACACACACACACACACACACACACACACACACACACACACACACACACACACACACACACACAAAATGTCCCCACTTGTCAGAATTGTGTGTTCTTGTTTTACTATCCTTGTGAGGACCTCTGGTCCCCAAAATAGTCAAACCAAAAACACACACCATTTTACAAACATACCCACAACCTTGGAATCCTCATGCATGTTCATAGTTTAAAGTATCATCTTACATTATATATGAATATAAGAATGCATATCGGAAGTTGATACGTGGTTAAAATTAAGGCAATGCTGCCCACTCCCATTACAAAATAGGGCAACCTCTTACTATACATGTCAAAAATAATAACAGATACCCCCATAAGTATTGAGTAAATATCACCACAGGTGCAAGAGAGTCAACATGAAATTAAAACTATAGTTTTTTTCTAGATGGGTGCACATTAAAACCCAAACGGCATACACATGCATGTGCACATCTCTTGACCAACCAGTCTCCCTCATTATCCCTCCTCTTAACTACTATTCTGTCTATGTGAAGTGTGTGAAGCAGCCTACAACGGTTGCAACCTCTTTGATCAAGTGAGATGTGACTGGAGCTTAATGGTAATCCTTGCCCTTGGTCAAAAAGGCACAGTGGGAGTCATTAACACTGCAACTAGGAGCTGTTCAACCTCTTGGTTGGCGCCCACTATCCCCCTCCCCTCTCTTCCTTCTTCTCCTTTTCCTGTCTCATCTCGTGATTAAGAGAATCATTCCTTCATATATCCAAGTTCACATGAATTCACAGTAGTTAAAGAGGCTATATGGAACCTTTGCGTCTGAGGGGTCACCTAAATGAAGAGAAATATTGGATAGAAAAATGTACTAATGGGGCACACCTTCCCACACAGTTGAGTAAGCACATGAATTGTTTGGCTAAAAATGAGCATTTGTATGGTTTTGAGATAATAAATGGATTAATATTAAGTCATTAATATTATAGCACATATGTACATTCTTCATACAAATGGGAAACCGTTGAGTGTGAAAAACCCCAACAGCGTTGCAGTTCTTGACCTAAACCGCTGGGCCTGGCACCTACTACAGTAACATACCCTGTTCAAAGGCACTCAGATATGTTGTATTTACCAGTCACCCTCTGAATGACACATATAAACAATCCATGTCTCAATTGTCTCAAGGCTTAGAAATCCTTCTTTAACCTGTCCTCCTCCCCTTTATCTAGACTGATTGAAGTGGATTTAACAAGTGACATCAATAAGGGATCATAGCTTTCACCTGGATTCACCGGGCCAGTCTATGTCATGAACCACCACAAAGTAAACATGCATGCCAACATTTTGCAATTAACCAAACTTCCATAGTGTATGTAGCTGCATAAAACAATGGCTTATTGCTACAGTAAACACATGATTGCATCGGCCCATATTACATAATGTCTAGCCTAGTTGGCTTCAGAGAAAAAAACGGTCAGATTTTGTAGACCGCCTAATGGCCACATTCTTATATTTTGAACAAACACAGGAATGCCCTTATGGTAATAGTGGGACTGGCTTACAACATGCCTCCTTGTGATGCACTGCTGATGGGAGCTCGTCGGTGCCTCCTGCAAATTACACCACATTGTATCAGAGCTCTGCACTCTTCAAAAAAGGGGATCCCATAGGAGAAACCTTTCAGGTTCCAAGTAGAACCCTTTTGGGTTCCATGTAGAACCCTCTATGGAAAGGATTCTACATGCAACCCAAAATGGTTTTTACCTTGTACCAAAAAGGGTTCTTCAAAGGGTTCTCTTATTTGGACAGCTGATAGTTCTAGATAGCACATTTTTCTTCTAAGAGTGTACTGTGGTTCTGAAGGACTGCTCCTAGTCCTCTGTGTAGGCAGGTTTTCATGAAATTCAAAGATACCCACATCAGTTCAAGTGAACTGATGTGGATACAACCTTATCAATATTTAGTGGTTGTTTTGCTCATAAACATGTTCTCTAATCTATTATCCTTCATAAATCCAGGGAAGTCACGTTGATATTGACAAGTCTTTTCCAAGTGAGCCTTCGCTAAGCAAGCAGATATTTTAGTATGTCATGCCTCATAACAGAGTTTTGGACATAGTATATGTAAAGTGACAGAAATGGTCATAAACTGCCATGAACCTCTAAAAGTCTAAGGGGGGGGGTTCTACTAAGCTGTCACGCCCTGATCTCTCCACTCCCCCAGGTGTCGCTTATTTTCCCCAGTGTATTTATCCCTGTGTTTCCTGTCTCTCTGTGCCAGTTTGTCTTGTCTGTTTAGTCAAGTCAACCCGCGTGTTTTCCTGTACTCCTTTTGCTATTCTCCTTTTTCTAGTCCTCCCAGTTTTGACCTTTGCCTATTTCTGGACTCTGTACCCGCCTGCCTTACCATTCTGCCTGCCTTGACCACGAGCCTGTCTGCCACTCTGTACCTCCTGGACTCTGATCTGGTTTTGACCTTTTAGCCTGTCCACGACCATTCTCTTGCCTACCCTTTGGATTATTAAACATTGTAAGACTCCAACCATCTGCTGCCTGTGTCTGCATCTGGGTCTCGCCTTGATACTAAGATAACATATGGAATTGTTTTAAGATGGTCATAACATGGATCAGTTTGCTATTTGATTTGGAACTTTAGGAATAAATAAATAAAATATTGATTTTGACCTTTAGTACTATAGACCTTAGAAACACATTTAATAACACATTTATAAATGGCCAAAAAGACAGTCAAAAAGTGAATCATAAGGAATAAGGTTTTGACTGTCCTGTATCTGGGATATATAAGAAAGCTTAGGAAATATATACAGTATGAGTTAAGTTTGCACACACCTACTCATTCAAGGGTTTTTCTTTCTTATGTACTATGTTCTACATTGTTAGAATAATAGTGAAGAAATCAGAATTATGAAATAACACATATGGAATCATGTAGTAACCAAAAAAGTGTGAAACAAATCAAAATATATTTTATATTTGAGATTCTTCAAAGTAGCCACCCTTTGCCTTGACAGCTTTGCATACTCTTGGCATTCTCTCAAACAGCTTCATTAGGTTCACCTGGAATGCATTTCAATTAACAGGTGTGGCTTGGTTTAAAGTTAATTTGTGGAATTTATTTCCTTCTTAATGCGTTTGAAACAATCAGTTGTGTTGTGACAAGGTATGCGTGGTATACAGAAGATAGCCCTATTTGGTAAAATACCATATTATGGCACGAACAGCTCAAATAAGCAAAGAGAAATGACAGTCCATCATTAATTTAAGACATGAAGGTCAGTTAATGTGGAACATTTCAAGAAAATGTATTCATGTGAAGTCGCAAAAACCATCAAGCCCTGTGATGAAACTGGCTCTCACGAGGACCGCCATGAGAAGACCCAGAGTTACCTTTGCTGCAGAGGATAAGTTCATTAGAGTTACCAGCCTCAGAAATTGCAGCCCAAATAAATGCTTCACAGAGTTCAGGTAACAGACACATCCACTGTTCAGAGGAGACTGTGTGAATCAGGCCTTCATGGTTGAATTGCTGCAAAGAAACCACTACTAAAGGACACCAATAAGAAGAACAGACTTGCTTGGGACAAGAAACACGAGCAATGGACATTAGACCTGTGGAAATCTGTCCTTTGGTCTGATGAGTCCAAATTAGAGATGTTTGGTTACATCCGCTGTGTCTTTGTGAGACACAGAGTAGGTGAATGGATGATCTCTACATGTGTGGTTCCCACCGTGATGCATGGAGGAGGTGTGATGGTGTGGGAGTTCTTTGCTGGTGACACTGTCAGTGATTTGTTCAGAATTCAAGGCTCACTTAACCAGCATGGCTACCACAGCATTCTGCAGCGATACGCCATCCCATCTGGTTTGCGCTTAGTGGGACTATCATTAGCTTTTAACAGGACAATGATCCAACACACCTCAAGGCTATGTAAGGGCAATTTGACCAAGAAGGAGAGTGATGCATCAGATGACCTGACCTCCACAATCACCCAACCTCAACCCAATTGAAATAATTTGCGATGAGTTGGACAACAGAGTGAAGGAAAAGCAGCCAACAAGTGCTCAGCATATGTGGGAACTCCTTCAAACATGCCAGGTGACTACCTCATTAAGCTGGTTGAGAGAATGCCAAAAGTGTGCAAATGCTGTCATCAAGGCAAAGGGTGGCAAAGGATTTGTTTGACACTTTTTTTGGTTACTACATGTTTCCATGTGTTGTTTCATAGTTTTGACGTCTTCACTATTATTCTACAATGTAGAAAATAGTAGAAATAAAGGAAAACCCTTGAATGAGTATGTGTGTCCAAACCTTTTTGACTGGTACTGTATATACAGTATATACAGTTGGGAGAACAAGTATTTGATGCACTGACGATTTTGCAGGTTTTCCTACTTACAAAGCATGTAGAGGTCTATCATTTTTATTATAGGTACACTTCAACTGTGAGAGACGGAATCTAAAACAAAAATCCAGAAAATGCTTTTTAAGTAATTAATTTGCATTTTATAAGTGCATGACATAAGTATTTGATCACCTACCAACCAGTAAGAACTCCGGCTCTCACAGACCTGTTAGTTTTTCTTTAAGAATCCCTCCTGTTCTCCACTCATTACCTGTATTAACTGCACTTGTTTGAACTCGTTACCTGTATAAAAGACACCTGTCCACACACTCAATCAAACAGACTCCAACCTCTACACAATGGCCAAGACCAGAGAGATGTGTGAGGACATTAGGGATAAATTGTAGACCTGCACAAGGCTCGGATGGGCTACAGGATAATAGGCAAGCAGCTTGGTGAGAAGGCAACAACGCAATTATTAGAAAATGGAAGAAGTTCAAGATGACGGTCAATCACCCTCAGTCTGGGGCTCCATGCAAGATCTCACCTCGTGGGCCATCAATGATCATGACGAAGGTGAGGGATCAGCCCAGAACTACACGGCAGGACCTGGTCAATGACCTGAAGAGAGCTGGGACCACAATCTCAAAGAAAACCATTAGTAACACACTACGCCGTCATGGATTAAAATCCTGCAGCGCACGCAAGGTCCCCCTGCACAAGCCAGCCCATGTCCAGGCCCATCTGAAGTTTGCCAATGACCATCTGGATGATCCAGAGGAGGAATGGGAGAAGGTCATGTGGTCTGATGAGACAAAAATAGAGCTTTTTGTTTTAAACTCCACTCGCCGTGTTTGGAGGAAGAAGAAGGATGAGTACAACCCCAAGAACACCATCCCAACCGTGAAGCCTGGAGGTAGAAACATCATTCTTTGTGGATGCTTTTCTGCAAAGGGGACAGGACAACTGCACCGTATTGAGGGGAGGATGAATGGGGCCATGTATCGCGAGATCTTGGCCAACAATCTCCTTCCCTCTGTAAGAGCATTGAAGATGGGTCGTGGCTGGGTCTTCCAGCATGACAACGTCCCGAAACACACAGCCAGGGCAACTAAAGAGTGGCTCCGTAAGAAGCATCTCATGGTCCTGGAGTGGCCTAGCCAGTCTCCAGACCTGAACCCAATAGAAAATCTTTGGAGGGAGCTGAAAGTCCGTATTGCTCAGCGACAGCCCCGAAACCTGAAGAATCTGGAGAAGGTCTGTATGGAGGAGTGGGCCAAAATCCCTGCTGCAGTGTGTGCAAACCTGGTCAAGGACTACAGGAAACGTATGATCTCTGTAATTGCAAACAAAGTTTTCTGTACCAAGTTTCTGTGTTAAGTTTTGCTTTTCTGATGTATCAAATACTTATGTCATGCAATAAAATGCAAATTAATTACTTAAAAATCATACAATGTGATTTTCTGGATTTTTGTTTTAGATTCCATCTCGCACAGTTGAAGTGTACCTATGATAAAAATGACAGACCTCTACATGCTTTGTAAAAACCTGCAAAATCGGCAGTGTATCAAATACTTGTTCTCCCCACTGTATATATACAGTATATAGCCCTTATTTTGACAAACAGCCCTGATTTGACAAACAGTGCTGTAGCTCTGCCACTTTCCACGGCAGATCTGGAAGGTCGACACAGCCGGATGTGGTGGATTGAGATGCAGCCCAAGCTTAAACTGACAGGCGCTTGATGACAACCTTATGAAGGCAATATGCTGCAACTGCATACTGATTCCTGTAATCCCTGCAATTTGACTGTGTTGAAAGAAAAGGATATAAAATATCCCTGACCTTTTCTCTACCAATACTACTTCACACAAAATATTTGGCAAGGGATAGAGGCAGCACAGTGAAAATATGTAGGGTTGGAGGGCAATACGTCAAGATATGCAGGCCTAGACAACAGCTACTTTGTTACAGTGCAACAATCAAGTCTCACAAAGCTCTGTAGTGATAATCGTGCTAAGCAGTCACAAGTTACGCTAACAAATTGTTCCGCTGATAATCATAGTTTAGGTTGGCATTTCATAGCATTTCATTTGACCACCTAAATCCAGTTGGCAAAACAGTCTTGCACCTTGAGGGCAAGTGATAACCAGACCTGGGTTCAAACACTATTTGAAATCTTTCAGATACGTTGAGCGTTTGTTTTAACCTGCCATGTTGACAGGGTTTAGACTTTTGGGACTTTTCTATTGGTTCCATTGCCACAGGCAAGCTCCATCAAGCTAACAGCTAAAATATTTGAAATAATTTAAAATAGTATTTGAACCCAGGTCTGGTGGAAGATTCATGTTGGTTATGGCCAAGTCTAAGTTGTCTAGTCAGTGAAGAAAATCACAATGGACAAAAGATGTGTTCAAGTTTATGTCCCGCCCCTTTCTGAAATTCAACTGATTATTTATTTTATTTATTTGGTTGCCGGTTTTAATTGGTGTTGTTGATTGTTTGTGTAATTCCAATCTAAGCTTGCATCATCTCCATCAGATACAAATGAGTAATATCACCCATTCACCAGCAGATGTCCCTATTACCCCATATAAAGGGCTGTGTTAATTTGGCACATCTCGAGACCAAAGTATTTCTCATTATTGATCCCACTTTGAGAGTTACATTTCACAACAGTTGGGCATCATTAAGAAACTAAGTAGTGTATCTACTTGAAGAAGGGGAAGCACTTACTTCAAGTTCATTGGCATACACATCTCAGAGGAGCTAAAATGGTCAAACCACACGGACACTGTGTTGAAGGCAGAACAGTGACTCGTCAACCTTAGGAGGCTGAAGAAATTTTGTCTGTCCCTGAGGGCCCTCACAGTGTTCTACAGTAGCACCATTGAGAGCATACTGTCGGGCTACATCACAGCCTGGTACAGCAACTCCATCGTCACAGACCACAAGGCGCTACAGAGGGTGGTACGCTCAGCCGAATGCACAATTGAGTGCACACTGCCTGACCTACAGGACACCTACAACACCAGGTGTCGCAGGAAGGTCAAGTCGATCATCAGGGACCCCAGCCACCAGAGCCACGGACTGTTCTCCCCGTTTCCATCACTTAGACGTGGGCAGTGTTTATTATTATTCTTTTATTTGTATTGTTTGATTAGCTTCCCCTTGACCTTCACTGTACCCTGCATTTACATCTGCAACCCTGTGCATGTGACTAATAAACTATGAATCTAAATCTAAATACACAGAATCCCCCGTCTTAGGAATAGTGTCATATATGCATGATACAGTATATAAAAACACACCTTTATATTTGCAGTATATAGGCTTCTAAATATATAAATGCACAGATGGCACAATTTTCTTGTTTTTTTTTTAAATATACGGGTAGGCAGGGGCACACTCCATCACTCAGACATAATTTACAAACGAGGCAGATGTGTTTCGTGGGTCCACAAGATCAGAGGCAGTAGGGATGACCAGGGATGTTCTGTTGATAAGTGTGTGAATTGGACCATTTTCTGTCCTGCTAAGCATTCAAAATGTAAGAAGTACTTTTGGCTGTCAGGGAAATGTATGAAGTAAAAGTACATCAGTTTCTTTAGGAAAGTTGTGAAGTAAAAGTACAAGTAGAAATAATAAAGTAGAGTACAGATAACCCACAAAAAAGCACTTTCCACCACTGCTAAAGACAAGGCCTACTCTCAATGAGTTATAATATGCCCTTAAAACCCTGCTCAAAGACTTTTGAATGAAGACTAGAGTTGAGCAGGCCAGTTCTTTATAAAACCCTGACCTTACTCATGGCTTATATCAGTCTGCTGGGGGGATTTAGCGTCTAATGATTCGAATAGGCGTCAGTGAGACAGTGAGACAGAAAGTGATATCACAAACCAGATACTGCTTCACAATTCTCCACACTTTTCTCAAAGTGTGCGCTTGCAACTTAATCAAATGAAATTGTATTTGTCACATGAGCCGAATACAAAACAATGCAGTTCAAGAAATAGAGTTGAGAAAATATTGACTAAATAAACTAAAGTTTAAAAAATCTTATAAGTCAAAAAGTAACACAATACATTTACATAACATTAATGAGGCTACATACAGGGGGTACCGGTACCGAGCTAATGTGTGGGGGGTACAGGTTAGTCGAGGTCATTTGTAAAGTGACTATATGCATAGATAATAAACAGCGAGTAGCATTAGTGTAAAAACAAATGTACAACTTAATGTACAACTTAAGATAAGGTTATACAAAGTAAAAAAGGGTCATATGTGTAACGGTTCTCTTTAGTTGAAGGAGAGTCAGACCAAAATGCGGCATGGCTATTGCGATCCATGTTTAATGAAACAAAGTAAACACGAATCAAATACAAAAACCGAAACAGCCTAATACTGGTGCAAAGCAACACAGAGACAGTAACAAGGACAATCACCCACAAAACCCAACACCAAACAGGCTACCTAAATATGGTTCCCAATCAGAGACAATGACTAACACCTGCCTCTGATTGAGAACCATATCAGGCCAAACATAGAACTAGACAAACTAGACATGTAACATAGAATGCCCACTCAGCTCACACCCTGACCAACCAAAACATAGAAACATACAAAGCAAACTATGGTCAGGGTGTGACAATATGTAAACTCTTTAAGTACTTGAAAGTAACAGTGCTTCTGCAACACAGTCAAAACTTTGATTACAGGGCCCCATTTCAACACAGTAAGCAGAAACCACCATGTACATAAAGTATGGGAAGAGGGCTTCGTTTGTTTCAACTTCTTAGAACATGGCGTCCACACACGCTAGACAGACACACTGATAAATGAGCAGAGTAGGGCCCTCTCCAAAGCCCCCTCAAGTATCGGGTTCCTGTCCACTTAGTCTCAGCGCCTCCACCAGCACCTTAAATCTGCTGCTTTCCAATACGAAAGCATTTCAGGTGATTTACATAGCAATCATTTAAACAGTGCTGGAGCCATGACATGGCGTTAGCCGTAAAACACGGAGATATACTGCCCACGACCGCTGCTATCACCTGATTGCTTTTTAACCCTCATTAGTCTTGAAGGACAGGGTTCTCGAAGCTGTAGCGCCGTGTGTGAGAAGTTACCTCACCGATATCTGGGCAAACGTGGACACGGAAAAGGATTTAGGGGAGAGTGGGGTAAGTTGAGCCATTCTTTGCATTCCGTATTTATTCTGTCAAGGGAAACGTAGTATTTTTTTCTAACAAAGATATCTACATATATTTCAGGATGTTGTGTATCCCTGGAAATGAGCAGAATTGATAAACGTTACTGTTGTGAAAACATTAAGTACATAGCTTGTCCAGAAAAGCGGTATCTTTTTTTGGTTAGGGTAAGTTAAGCCGCCGACACATTTATGTAGTGAATGAAATATTACCACTAGTTCTTAACAACCATGCCTATCTTTATTTTCCAAACACAATTCAATACAATCACAATCACTTTTTTGTCTTCTAATAATCTTAAGCATATTTTAACACAGGCTTAACACTTTTTACTTTTTTAAACATGTTTAACATAGGCAAGGCCCGGTATTAAGCCTTGCATTATGCCTGGGAAGAAAACACTTCAATTTGCTGAACTTGCCATTGGCTTAACTCACCCATGGCCATTGGCTCAACTCACTATTTTAGCCCACACAGCTAAAAGGATGCACTTCCATGCTAGGTTTAGGACCTCATATTGCAGCGTATAGAGTCCCCAACTGATGTATATAACAATCTTAAAATTATCTACTTTGGTTTAGATACAAGCAGCATGAAACCTCTAAGACAATACATTCATTTGACTTGGTGAACAACATGCTTACCACTTTTCCCATGTGGTTTCTTCCTTCACAGACTGAAATGATGACCTCTTCCTAAATATTTGGTCATATGATTAATTTTGTGTATGGTTCCCCAGAAACAAGGGTGGCTCAACATACCCCTTTGGCTCAACTTACACCAATAGGAGAGTCACACACACACAAAATTATATCATTTTAAGATTGTTCTACACATGAGTTAGGGTCTCTATAAGCTGCAATATGAGGTACAGCGAGAGTGGGATAAGTTGAGCCAAAAGGGTAAAGTGGAGAGAGAGAGAGAGAGAAAGAAAGAAAGAAAATGAGAGAATGAGAAGTATAAGAAGGGATAAATCAGCAGGAGGGAGGCTCGTTATGAAGCAGATTATTGCAGGCTGTGTTGGTAATTAGCGTGGAATAATGCTTAGCGCCAGGATGTGCTAGGAACCGACTGGGTTGGAAGGTTGAATCAGTCTGAGCCAATTAAAACGCAGGAGACAAAGGGAGGAGGATAAACGGGAGGAAGATTATGCAACAGTGTGCTCAGCCATGCTTTTACGCCCCATAAGTCTAGTATAGAGATCACATAATAGGCTTTGATTGCAAGTATATCGGCATTATTAGCAATTTCTCTTACTCTTACTCACGCTGTAAGAAAAAAACACAAATCTAGTTGTTTCAGTGAATTATTATTAAGTAACTGGTTCCACAGCCAGTTGTGTCATACGTTCATTCAACTCTAAATTATTATTTGAGCATCATAACTAAAAAAGTCTTTGCAACTGGTTACACACACACAAACAGTGTTTTCAACATACAATGTTTTCAACTTAAATATTTAACACGTCGACATTGTGCATGTTCATTCATAAAGCACTAATTATTCAACATTTCCCCAACTGGGAATATATCTGTGTCAATTATCAGTTAATCGGACTATTCTGTCATCATTGATTTGATTGACTTATTTTAGCAAATGTAGGTTTTTCTGTAAAGCTGTTTAATGTTAGTGGGGTATATTACTCTGCTTTAATGTTACTCCTTAATTACTATGATAAATTAGAGGTTTTCTTGAGTATACTTTTAACAGAGCAGAGATTTACTTTGAAGTGCAAAGTGAAGCAATGCAGGTGAAATCAGTTATTGATACAGACATGGTGGTGTAGCAGGTTGAGTATTAATTACTGTATAAATGAACACGCACAGTGTTAATGTGTGTCAAATATGTCAGTTGAAAACATTGTTGTTAAAAGCAGTGTGTAACTAGCTTCACAGCTCTTTATTAAGCTCAGGGCCCTGGGTCTGAACGCATCCTAATGCAACTGCAGTAGCGAGGGTCAACAGAGGACCTGACATGGACCAATCACACCGACACCATGGAGAAGGCGGCGCAACAAACCTTCTTTAACCGCAGGCGACTGCAGAAATTTTGGCCCTTAGATCCTCAATAAGTTCTACAGCTGTACCGTCGAGAGCATTTTGTGGTGTCGGATCGACAGGCTCCGAGACAGCTTCCTCCAAAACAGCTATCCCTAGCTGTCTTCCTGCTTGGATCTGCACCTTAGAGACTCTTTGCACCTTAGATAGTGTTTGCACTGAATCTCTGCACGCACACACACGCACACACACACACACACACACACACACACACACACACACACACACACACACACACACACACACACACACACACACACACACACACACACACACACACACACACACACACACACACACACACACACACACACACACACACACACTAATAATACATAATTTAAAAAATGGTGAAGTTTCACAGTGCTCGTTAATGGATAGAGTACCAGAGGCCTTTGAGTTGGAAAGACCAAGACCAACTAAGACCGCACAACACTGTTATCAGGGATTGATTTATAAGGCGCTGTCCATTGTCCTGACCAGGCTGACCAGGCTATTTGTGGTGCTGAATGGACAGCTCCACCAAAACTTCTATATGGACCACACCTTCTCCAATGGCTACAATAATGTAAATACAGATCAATAACCATAAAGTATATGACCAAATAAATGAATCATGACACATGGGCCTTAGAATAACTAATGGTGGAACTGCCTATAATTACACTGTAACCTTTTCAACCAAACAGTGACAAAAATGACATTTTCAATACGCCAGCAATGATTTGAGATTAATGTACCACATGCTACTATATCCAACTATGCAGTGCTCTGATAGGATACCTTACCTGTGCAATCTATCGCTATCCTCACACAAGCTTTAAGTCGTGATTCCCTCATTAGGTGTCCGCTCACACGATGACACACACGACTGCCATCTGAAGCATGCCGACAGCATGAACAAAGGGATCGGTGAAAAGAGAGAGCAGATCATGGGTTTGGATGAGGCTTTGTGAATTGCCTGACCTGGATTCCACAGTGAAAGATAGTGTCCATTTTGTTGGTCAGAACACAACGGCCATAGAGTGCGAGCGTAGAAGACCTAGAAATGTCATTTTGAATCCACCCTTTCAAAGTTGTATGAAAGAGGATGGTTGTTTCTTTTCAAAGGGGCAATTTGGGTTCGGTACATCAACTTTTAGATTTTTTAATTTGCATAGCTCTATGGCTTTAAAATGATTATTTTCATCAAATAGATGGTTAGTCCTTGCATCCATAGCTCAGTCTTTGAATTTGAGAGTGGTTTCATTTCTCCAGCTCCATCCCTCATTTGTTAACCCAAAATGGCGGGGTGCCCACTATTGTTTAAATCCCAGATTACCACTTTAATGATATATGCAGTATCTTTCAGGAATATAGAGCAGAGTGGACAGTATCAGACGGTGATGTGTGCCGACTGGAGAGCATGTGGTGAAGGAATGGAAGTTTCTACTGTGTAAGGGAAGTGTGTGTGCACGTAATGCATTTGAAATGAGCTGTCGTCTTTTTGTTCATCCGAGCATAGATAGTGTGACTTTTGAGGATCGCATGACAAAGTCGTATTCTGTTTGTGCCGCATCACATCGGAGGGAATGAGAGTAGCCTACGTTGGATGACTGTAACAGTTCTAAGAGTTCCAGAGACATAGGATGTGTCACAAATAACACCCTATTCCCCGTATAGTGCACGACTTAAGTAAGTAGCGCACTATCTAGGGAATAAGGTGTGGGCCCTGGTCAAAAGTAGAGCACTGCGTAGGGGATAAGGTGTTATTTGGGACACACCCGTTCCACATGTCTTTTCTCTTTGCAGACATTACTTTGGTGTTCCCAGTGGATTTAATACTTAATCAACACTACTATCAATCCGTGTGACAAATAAATCAAAAAGAAAAAACATGACTTTGAATACGTTATTCTAAATGCAGCAAACACTCACATGTGCCAATAATAGCATGTGTTGTATACATAAATGAAATCAATTTACACAAATCAAATTCAGAGTCAGACGAGCAACATTTGAAAAAACTCCCGTTTTGGTCTGGATGCATCAATGTGTAGTTCATACATGCATAATCTATGAGCAGTATTACTGTTTTACCTCAATTAGCCACGAAACGCCCTGGTTTGAAAGCAACAGTTGTTTTTAGCTGTGCCATTCCATTTTCCCTACATTTCTCCCCATATGGGCCAGCCCCCTAGCAATTCGAGTTTTAGCCAATGAGTTTCAGCCCTTCCTGGTGTGGCTCTGTTTTTCGGCTTGATCATTAATGCAGCGGCCATGACTGAAGCCAAACGAAAGTAGTCTTGGGGGAGTGGTTTAATGTGGGCATCTCTTGTGTGTATGTGTTCACACATGGCAAGCGTTTATACATTCACTCTGCCAATACAGTACACAGGTTACGGTCAGTCACCCTTCTAGATAACTTGATACAGTCTAACTAGGCCTTGTGTCTTGAAGCCGCCTAGGCTAGCTAGCCTATTTCTTTTGCCAATTAGCTTCAGCCAGCTGGTGTGCAGCTATGGCAAAGTTGGTTTGACATTGGATAGCTTATCTCTGGGGCTGGGGACCGTCAATAAATTACACAATGTACTGTAAATGAGACAATATTTTCATTTTTCACATCTTTTAATTATCTCATTAAAGGCTTTCAATATGTGTATATGCATTTCCACAATTTATAGTTGTTTTGAGGTTTTTAGGTAATTGAAATTTGGAGGTATTGACATTTTAAAATATTGACCCATGTACATTGTGTAATTTACTGATGGTTCCTCTCTAACTGGTCCTATAGGGATATTGAATGTCAAACCAAATTGACCAAATTGATTGGGTTGTGTGCAGCTGTGCTCTGAATTGATGATTACTTGGGTGCTACCAGCTGTGGGCATGTGGGCAGGATTTAAATAAACCCAAACCAAATAAAACTGTTACGGTACCCTTCATTCTGTGACACACCACCTTTTATTTACACTTTGTAGTCAATTTTGACACTAGAATAAATGTTTCGGACTCATATCGATGCCACATAGTTCGTTTTCAAATCAAGAAGCTGCTTTTTGGGGTGGTCACTCTTTAAGCTTGGCAGTCAGCCAGAACATTACACTGTAGTTGAGGCAGTCATAATCGAAAAAGGTAAAACACACCATTACTTCAGAACATCCATGGGTACGAGCCCAGAAAGAGTCCATTAATATATGCCATTTAGCTGACGCTTTTATCCAAAGCGACTTACAGTCATGTGTGCATACATTCTACGTATGGGTGGTCCCGGGAATCGAACCCACTACTCTGGCGTTACAAGCGCCATGCTCTACCAACTGAGCCACAGAAGAACCACAACGTCCATTGACGTTCTGTAAAAGCAAACATGATATCACTGTCCTGGAAGATATCCACATGAATCCACAGAGAGCAGAAAGTCTCCCCATTCCATTCCACATCCCCAAATCTGCCTTTCTGCACATTTCGAACTCCTAAGCGACTACATGACAGAGCGCCCAAGGTAGTGATTCACCTGCTCTGTCTCCCTCCCAACGTCCACGCAAGCGAGTCATTTGTTAGCGCTCCATTATGTCACGTCGCCAAATGTATTCCATTTGTTATATGCGCAGGGGTGACGACGGTGGAAATGTTCTTGCTAATTTAATGCCTATTGAGACAGAAAATTGGATGTACTTCAGGGGCCCGTGATGTGTGTCGCCGAGCTGCCGATTTCTGCCAGAGATTAATTAAAATGAAATTTCGTAGGGAAGGTGAGGGAGATGGGGGGGGGACCTGTGACAGTTGCTGTCTCCCTTCCATATTTCTTCATAATTGGAAAGGAGCATGTCTCGAGGAGGAAGGCCTGCAATAGCTTTCTATATGCATCCCAAATGGCACCCTATTCCTTATAGGTCCTGGTCAAAAGTAGTGCACTATATAGGGAATAGGGTGCCATTTGGGATGCAGCGTAAGCAGGGGGATTTCATTTGGACGCTGAGGTGTTCAATGGGCAATGGAGGCTTTCACCAGAACCCACTCATGGTCCTTTGAACACTAAACATAGTGACAAAAGGACATGGATGCTTATGTTAGAGATGGGGTTTCATTCAGGGATTAGTGCTTACATGACTACATCATCGTCCAATTCATTTAGAGCGGTTCTACTTCGCAGTCGCATAATTGCCAAGCTAAACTCCCTGACTTGGTTTGGTCTCCAAAAATGTACATTGCAGCTAACATTGTGAAGTAATAGCATTGCAACATGTGGTTTTGCAGAATATAAATAGTGATGGGCCCAGGAATGGACCACACCAACTGACTCTGGTCCTGCGATAGACTAGCGCCCTGTCTAGGGGGTGTATTTGTACATCAAGCTGCCTCATGCTACAGAAACAGGAGATGGGCTCCTACCCTATGGACCGTTCTGGTTCAGAAAAAGCTACTTACTTCTAACAAGTTGACACAACTGTGTTGCTGTTATAAATCTCATTTACTTATGATAGGTTACATCACTTCCTGACTAACTAAGCTGAGGCATAATAGAGTGGGGATGTAACTGGCATTTTCTATTCTCATTACAACTGATATGGCAACAAATGTTATTGTAAAATGTCATTTAGATCTGTGCTGGGTAATGTAAGGCGTAATGGCTCAAGAAAAGTGTCCTCTTATTCAAGGAGAGACTACACCAAATGTATAGAGCTCCTTTTACCTATGTCTCCCATTCGTTCCATAATCCTCAGTCAAAAGATCAAACAGGTTTCTTACCTTTCTTTCAAGATAGAAGATTACAGGCTGTCACTGCAAGGATTTGGGTCGAACCAACGCTGTCTGCCTTCCCAGTGTCTTATATCCTCTCTGCATGAGTACTGGTGAATGGTAAAAATAACAGCTATTCATGACGCAATTGCATGCATCTGTGAGCCTAGGTGCCCCATTTTGACAGCTCAAGTAATTGGATGCTATAGTATAGGGACACTTACGTAACCTAAGCAAAACGGTGGAACAACTGTCAATCATGGTAGGTCTTAGCACTGATGCGTCAATCATGGTAGGTCTTAGCACTGATGCTTCAATCATGGTAGGTCTTAGCACTGATGCTTCAATCATGGTAGGTCTTAGCACTGATGCTTCAATCATGGTAGGTCTTAGCACTGATGCTTCAATCATGGTAGGTCTTAGCACTGATGCTTCAATCATGGTAGGTCTTAGCACTGATGCTTCAATCATGGTAGGTCTTAGCACTGATGCTTCAATCATGGTAGGTCTTAGCACTGATGCTTCAATCATGGTAGGTCTTAGCACTGATGCTTCAATCATGATTTGATCCTGGCTCAGTTAGTAGAGTATGGCGCTTGCAACGATAGGATAGTGGGTTTGATTCCTGCTGGGGCCACCCATATGCACGTATGACTGTAAATCGCTTTGGATAAAAGCGTCTGTTAAATGGCATAGATTACATGGCATATCAAGAAGCCTCCACTCGTACTTCATGCTAATTATCTCTAACAAAGCAACACAGAAGCAAGATAATAAACCCCATTTTGACACTTCCATCCACTCTGTATTGTGCTGAAGAGACTTAAAGCTATTGCAGGTTGTTTATCTTGCAGGAATAGGAGCCGTGATGGAGACTCATGCCCCCTGGGATACGCATGATTTGTGTTATTGTCATGACTCATTGCTTGGGCTATCAACAGCAGCACAATAGCACAGAGGTATCCCTATTGGGGACATGACAAAAGGGTATATATGCAAGCCTGGAGACCTTGGCAAGTTATTCAACTGATGCATTATTGTAGCGCTATATGTGTGAAATAAGGGGTTCAGCAGTGAAGGCTTACAATAAAAAACATATTTTACATGGGCTCATAGGCATCATGTCCCAAGTAAAAATGCATGGATGTTCAATATAATCAAACAGTGTATAGCTTTTTTTTTTGTGTATAGTTATGTTATACTCTATGCCATCTTATACAACAGAAAATAACACCTCTCTCTTACTAGACAACTGACCACAAATCATACTTCAAACTATGTATTTCAGATCATGTTCAATGATTTCCCGAGGTCCAAGCTCGGAATGGCTTTCCCCTTGATAGTTAAACCATGTCAATTTGATCAGATTGGGTGAAATGGATGACCAAGTTTCCCACAGATGACAACGGCGCATAAATAGTAAATCAAATCAGTTTGCTCTATAATCATTCCCAACGCGAGTCAGAAAATACCCATAATGTGACCATCTGAAACTCAGATTCTGATGCCGCCACAGTGTCTGCGACCAACCTGGTATATTGCAATGATATAACAAGCTGCGAGGAGTCCTTATCTGTTAATGTAATATATCATGAATAAGCAGTAGAAAACCTGTTCATTTCATTTCAATCAGATTTAAACCAATTTGTGCCACCAAAGACTAATAAAAAATGACACAGGCATGCAGCTATTATTGATTCATTTCATGGCTCGGGGCAAGTGTTTTCCCTGTTGCTCCTAATATTAATATTGAAGTGACTTCAGTGTTCTGTAATATTCATAGTTTGTCTTGAGCAAATTGACCATTAATTCACTATTCCTTCACTCTTCAACGTCATGAATAAGAACTCCTCACTTCCTCTGAGGATACGATGGTAACCTATCTCTTCTTTTAGATGCTCTTCTTTTTGGAGTAACGACAGCTAGTGGAAGGGACAGACCTAATTCTCTGTGAATATGCAAATCCCATAGACCACACAAGCTAGCCTGCATTACATCATGTCTCTTGATAATGCCCTTCAGCTAACGCCAACTAGCTAATGATTCCCATCACCCGCTCCTGTTATCTCTATGTTATATTTGGGTTCTGTGGGATGTTATACAGTATATTGATCCTTAGTCAGACATAGTGCAGAATAACATATTTTATTCTCACCCTGTTTTCACATTTCCCCCATTTCTGTGTCCACAGACATTATGCTATAGCTGAAATGAGGCTTGTAGTAGTGCACAGGATATGCACCGTGTCGTCCTGGGATGAGACGTTTCTTGGTGGAAATGCTCAAAAGTCTGCAGCCTTGAAGTTGAATTGAGGTAACGAGTCGACGTCAGAGTGCATTGGGTTGACAACTTGAGGGAGGAGCTACTTTGAGGTCTTTGAAAGAGTGGTGTGTTGTCTTCACAATGCTTAGTCCCTCTTGTGCCCCCCCCCATCCCTCCACCCCCTTTTTGCTCTCAACGAAAACAAAACCCCTGTCTGTTCTCTTTATTTAGGCCACTTACATAACCTAGCCATTGTGGAATACTTGATGCCTCCCCGTTATTAATTTTTTATTGTGTCTCTCTTTGAAGCTACTGTAATTGGGCATTTATATGTTTTGCGCGTTTGTCTCTGAGGCCTCCGTGCATTTTGACGTTAGCTCAGCGGCAAGACTCTGAAAGTCTCCAAAGTAGAACACAAGTTTCCCTTTATTTGCGTGTGCCCCGGGGGGTATGTTATAGATCAGCTGGATTAAAGCAGAAATGAATAGAGAAAGAAAGGTTTCATCATTTCCGAGTAAATATTTTGCTGGTAGGGGAAGATGTCATAGCTTGTTTTCTCCCCCAAAAGTTTGATAACTCAGCTCGCTTGCAGTTTCTCAAGAAAACTGTTACAGCTATGACAGGTATTGAGTAAAGACAGCTTCATAGAATGAAGTGCTTTTGCTCCGTAATCTGTATTGTGTGTTTTGATGGCTGGGCATGTTTTAAATGAGGCGTTTTAGCACCAGTTCTACAGGTAACTGACACAACACTGGAGTTAAGCTGACAATGGTTGACTGTCACAAACTCCAGAGTCAAGATACAAGTTATATATCAACCTGTCTTCTGGATAAATCAAGATGTTACATACAATAACAGGTGAAGCCACTTGCATTGAAAGAATTTATTATTGCAGTGAATTCAGCGGGGAGCCCTGACTGAGACTCAAACCCGGGACCAGCACCAGTCAAGACAACACCTTAATCGTTACGCAATAAGGATTCAAACCTTTTCATAAGGTCACTAAGTGTTGCGTTAAGGTCTCTCGAATGGCCTCATAGGCACCATCCCACACAAATGTAGTGAATTTGGAGGGTAACCCCGACCGGGACTCGAACCCCGATCCCGCGACCATCAAGACAACACCTTAGCCATGACTCCAAGAGATTTGAACTTCTTGACAAGGTCGCTTGGTGCAGGTTGTCCATGTATGAACACACCTGTCCACATCTTTTTCAGAGGTACTCTTGCCATGATTGAATAATGTGCATTGAATAATGTGAATAATGTGCAGCACCTCTGTCTGACCAGTGATTTTGGTGAAGACACATTGAGAGTGCAACGAACAAAAGATGTACAGTACAACAGCACACAGCTAAAAGAGACCTCAGTTGGAAGAATGGGGTTGATGTGATAATAGCAATAGCAACATATTGGATGGTACCTATAAAAAATGTCCCTTGTTGGACTTGAGTAAGAAAATCATATCTACACAAGAAAATAATTTATACAAACATAGATGTTCACAGGCAACCCAATCAAATACACATTCCAAAATGCATCCAGCAATCATATTGTATTTGCTTGATGAGGAAGTATTCTGTCCAATGGCCTCTGTTCTTTGCAAGTAAACGGCACCTAAAGGGGAAGTTATGCCTCTTTCCTATGTGGCTGACGTTGAAGGAAGGCTACTCAGTCATCTCATTGATCAACAGCGTCCTGGTTATTGCTGGATGCCCTTATACCTAATTAAATAGTAAACCTTTTATTGGCCTCCACAAGGTATTTGTAAATGCATTTCACGTGAGGAAAAATCATCAAAGATTCCCACTCCCTTACCAACACAAAGATATGGTTATAGCCGCTTATTCTTTCCCCAGACCCATTTAGATGCATTTAGAATGATGAAAGAGTTGGGAAATTGGGTGTGATGGGAAAAGGTAGTAAAGTGAGTCCTACACCTCAGTCTATCTGGGTGAAATCTAAAACAAAGGCCCAGCAGACATCAATGAGATAATGAAAAACAATGATGTCAGAGGAGAGAAACCAAAGAACAGTTGCTGCTTATGGTACTGCAATAACGGCGGTTGAATACACTTCTTGAAAGATTTAAGTCATATTTGGGGTCAATTCGGGAAGTATAAATTTTAATGCTGAAAATTGGAATTGAAATGTACATCTTGAGTTGACTGCGCTGAAATGGAATTACCCCGAATCATGATACAAGTGCACAGATAAATGGTCTGATGAAACACTTTGAACACATTTTATACATTAAACTTGCTCTTTGACATCTACTCCGTAATACATGAAGAAGAAAAAAACATGTACAAATGATCATCGAGTGATGCATGTGTCTGAAGATACACTTTGCTTTACGACCGGGTGTTGGGAAGTAATCGGGCGTGAGGCGGAATGGGTCAAAAACCGTCTGTTTCCACAGGCAGTGAAATGTGTGACCTCATTGCGTCGTAAACAACGGGTGACAGTGCATTCTACTGTCTGTACCGGGCAGTCACCTTTATGGATAGGCTGAGGTGGCATTAGCAGATAAATCAGGGACTCCATCATTAATAGAGCCGAGAGCGATCAAGTAATAGCCTCCAGCAAAAATAAACTGATACAGTTGGCCTTAACTTGGCAGGTATATTCATTATTCAACTGTGTAAATTATCTGGTTGGTTGCCATCTTGCCACCTTTTGGGATTCTAAACCTTTAAAGGTGCACTATGCAGAAATCGCTCTGCCATTTCCTGGTTGCTAAAATTCGAATAGTTCACCTAATTTCAGTTTGTGACGAAACAAGCAAGTACAGTGTAGAGAATCATTGTACCCTCTTAACCACTGTGAAATATATTTTCCATAACCAAAACTATTCTATTTCCTGCTCTTTGTAGCTGGTGTACAAAATCAACAGATCTACTGCTTTTTAGACTTACTCTCAATGAGAACGACAAATCTATAACTCACATTTCTATGTGAATTTTGTCAGGTCGCCCAAAAAGTTACGGATTACAATTTTACGAGGAAATTCAATTGAATTACCTGGAGGAGTGTTGAGATGGAGATGGCACCAACCTGTTCTACCCCAGATGGGCCAGGAGAGGGAGCTCCATGCACTGGCTTCTTGTTCAGTGCAATTCATTCCCTTCCTTTATAGTGATTCCACAGCCCTGTTTATTAACCTTACGTCATTGATTTTTCTCCCAGTTCTATATCCTCCACATCACATGCCATATCTGTCATGTCATCACCGATGTATATGTGTATACAGTATATGGACTGAATATAAACCTCACAATAAAATAGGGTTGTGATGGAGTCGAGAATGTGATAAGAGCTTTGATGTTTTCTGAGAGACATCATGGGAGCTGACATTTGAAGAGAAAGAGAGAGGGAGAGAAGCTCCGTGGAGTGTATGCTTCTGGCTCAGTCTCAGAGGCATGGAGGGCTTTCTCTCCGAGCTGATTGCAACCACTTTCTAAGGGTCTATAGAATAACCTGTCTGTGTGTGAGGAAGAGCTGCAGGCATTTTGTAGTGTATTTAACAATGTTGCTCTCTGTACCGTTTCCCGGGGTGGACAAGCAAATTCCAGATGGATCTTAGACTGTCAAATGGTTGTGAAACAGAACTGAATGCTGGGAGATTTGACCCGGAGTCTCTGCTTTTTGCTATCTCACTTACACACACACACACACACACACACACACACACACACACACACACACACACACACACACACACACACACACACACACACACACACACACACACACACACACACACACACACACACACACACACACACACACGTGCCCTGCGGGGACACACACATCCACACACACACACCTTCTTTATGTTAACACACACACAGCGGTAGGGGGCTTGGCCAGATTGCTGTGGCCGAAGATATGCGTTGCGATCATCAATCATGACTGCCTCCCTCTGGTCAAATCAAGTTTGTCCTGGCGTGAACAGAACTGTATGGGAGCTCAGCAAAGGCCCTTTGCTCGCTGGCACCCAGAAGCGCATCAATTTTGCCATGGACAGACAGATGGATGAACGATGATTAGGAGGAGGCTCCTGGCTCAAAGGGGACGACTGGGATGCGGGTTCCATGGGTGAATGATTCCACTGTTCCGTTGTCTATACGGGAAAAAAACAGCTGGATCGACCTGGGCTCATTGTTCAAGATGTGCTTGTTCTATCCCCCCACCCACCCAAAGAGAGACTGATTTTTACCCTCAACGGACAGCTCAGTGAGCCTCTGAATTGTGGGGCTTGATTAAAGTCACCTTGGCGAGAATCACCTGCTGCTCTGGTTTCAGCGCTCCCCACCCATCCTCAAACCTCCCATTGCACTTGGCCATTATTCAACCTTTATTTAACTAGGCAAGTCAGTTAAGAACAAATTATTATTTACAATGACGGCCTACTTTGTAAATCCCCCCGGCCAAACCCTCCCCTAACCCGGACAACGCTGGGCCAATTGTGCGCCTCCCTATGGGACTCATGATCACAGCCGGTTGTGACACAGCCCATGATCGAACCTGGGTCTTAGACCGCTGTGCCACTCCGGAGCCCATTACAGGCTCATGGTGGGAGTCAAATCAGCCTACCTTGAGTACTTACAGTGTAACTACACAGCATAGTAGGCAGTTAGTGTATGGCTTACAACATGGTCATAATCTACTGTACTCCAACCATTATTTTAAAAGGGGTACGAAGTACCTTAGGAAGGCTGGGGGGGTGGTGAGTTGGAGCATTTTGCATTGTGAAACAGATTGTTTTCTGAAATCTAGAGCCATACCTAATTCTATGACAAAAATATGTATATTTTTCTGCATAGGTTATCTAAGCATTTCTCTTTATACTTGTTCAATTGTCATTTACACCAAGTATTTTTCTGCATATCTAAGCATACATCTTGATCTGTCTGTATCCTCCGGACTGATGGTCATTTTTTTAAAGAAACTTCATTTGCTTCTCTGCATCTCTGCTAAAAAACTGGGTTAAAGATTGAAAGGAATGTGAGTATTATTCAATACAGTAATTGCTTGCTTTTCTAAAGTCTAGCTAGCAAACTTGCTAGCAGGCATGCCAGCTAAGATAGTTAGACAAGCTACTCTAACTTGATTGATAGCCTTAAATGGTTTGGTAGCTAGTTATGATTTTGGGAACCTGTCTTGCTGGCTGACTAAAGCCAACTTCATAAAATTGCTAGGTGACTAGTAGTACAGAAAACAACAGAACATTTTAGTTGTATATATTCATCAAGAAGGAACCAATAGGCTACATAGCTTGATAAAACTAATTTACAAAGATACCTCCTGCCCGTCACTGGCAGTTAAAATCCAATCAAACACTGTGGTGTGTCACTCTACACTCTCTCTCCTTCTCCACTGACAGTTCTGCACCCACTAGAGTATCTAGCGCCCTGGCATCCATTTGCACCATGCAACTCGGAAGGAACCACTTACTAGGGAGAATAGGGGTGCTCTGACCCCAACAGTAACATCTATTGAATTGGAGTTAAAATTACATGAATTGTTAAACCAAGCTTTCCTGTTGCCATTCCATCAGTATCCCATGTTACCATCTCCCTCGCTCTCTCTCTCGCTCTCTCACTCTCTCTCTCGCTCTCTCTCTCGCTCTCTCGCTCTCTCTCTCGCTCTCTCTCTCGCTTTCTCTCTCGCTCTCTCGCTCTCTCGCTCTCTCTCTCGCTCTCTCTCTCTCTCTCGCTCTCTCTCGCTCTCTCTCTCGCTCTCTCTCTCTCGCTCTCTCTCGCTCTCTCTCTATCTTTCTCACTCACCCTGGTAAGGTCAACTTTACTTTCTGTATTGGTGGGAGATCCGGGCAGGCCTCGACCAATGTTTGAGTTGGGCAACTGAAGTGCAGCTCATAAGTTGTAATTGGTCTCCTGACATCCACATGAGGGCTGATTAGCATTGCTTTGAACCAGTCAGAGCGCATTAGCCCCAGAACAAAGAGACAGACCCGATAATGGTGATTAGAAAATTACAGGAGTTACTGACACACAAGATCAGAAAAGCCAACTTTTAGGAATTTTTCTGTCTATTTTAATGTCAGTTCGGTCAATACGATCCCATTTTTATGAGTCCGTTATCTTCAAATAGCCAGACCAGGTCGAAGAGAAAAAGGGGAATAATATTTCACACGGATAGTGATCATGCCGTGATTAGGCCTCTGTCAAGCGAGGACACAAAAGCTTTGATGTCTGATGTCTCTCGTCATTATGACTGATCAATGACGGCAAATCTCTGTGAATATACATGAATGTCAGTGGAGCTAATTACTGTCCCGGCAGTTACATTAATGGATTGACTGTAGCCTCTAAAAATATTGATTCAACTATAGATTTCCATCATATTTGTGACTTTAGAAATAAATATCGTATTGATCTAGCATAGTAGCTTGATCTGTTCCTCAAACCTCTTCGCTCTCTGTTGACATAACAGGTTGTGTCTGTATGTTAATCTGTTTTTAATATATATATATATATATATATATATATATATATATATATATATATATATATATATATATATATATATATATATATATATATATATATATATATATATATATGTGTGTGTGTGTATATATATATATATATATATATATATATGTATATGTATTTTTTTAAAACACTTGAGTCATTTAGCAGACACTCTTATCAAGAGCAACAACCACATATCACGGTCATAGTAAGGAAACCATTTCAATCCTCAAAAAGAGCTATCAGCAAAGTTAGAGCTAGTCAGAAAAGACTAATCCAAGTGTTAGTTCACGTAAGACAAGTGTGTTGTGGCATTAATGAAGATGCTCTTTGAAGAGGTAGGTTTTAAGATGTTTCCGGAAGATGGGCAGCGACTCTGCTGCCCTAACGTCGGAGGGAAGAAGCTCCTTCCGCCATTTGGGTGCCAGGACAGAGTAGAGATTTGACTGGCTGAGCGGGAGGAAGGGACCAAGAGACTAAGGTTGACTGAAGGTAGGGAGGGGCAGTTCCACTTGCTGCTCCGTAGACAAGCGCCAGAGTCTTGATCACTGTAATACCATTATATGACTCATCAAACAAAAGGTTCAATCATCGAAGTCTTTGCCGATTGAACTGATCCTTTCTTTCCCAATTACTTTACAAGTGTGTCTGCCTACATCGATCTTCTGTCTTCCCAATCCCATGGTCTTTATTTAGTCTATCATTGGAAGGACCAACCTTGTTGCATTGTACTGTTCAGCTGTTGCCAGTTTATGGTCTACAGTGGATGAGAGGGTTAAATTAAACTTCCGAGGTACGTAACACAAATGCACTCCAAAGACAAAGATTGTCAAACGCAAAACTCAATGAACTGAACATTAATTCAGGGTTAATTCTGGGGGGGTGGGGGGTCTGAATTTCATATCAAAAGCAATATCGAAGGGAATTTCATGTCGTTGTTAGCTTATTAAACATAGTCACATGCAACTGAGTGTATAAAAGATTAGGAACACCTGCTCTTTCCATGACATAGACTGACCAGGTGAATCCAGGTGAAAGCTATGATCCCTTATTGATGTCCCTTGTTAAATCCACTTCAATCAGAATAGCTGAAGAGGAGACAGGTTACATATTTTTTTTCATTCAATCTTGAGGCAATTGAGACATGGATTGTGTATGTGTGCCATTCAGAGGGTGGATGGGTTAAACAACATATTTAAGAGCCATTGAACAGGGTATAGTAGTAGGTGACAGGCACATGGGGTTTGAGTGTGTCAGTAACTGCGATGCTGTTGGGCTTTTCACACTCAACAGTTTCCTGTGGTTATCAAGAATGGGCCACCACCCAAAGGACATCCAGCCAGCTGTACAAAACTTTGAAAGTGAACTTAAAAATAAAAAGTGAAGTACTTTGGCTTAAGTTGTCTATCACTTCATACAAGTGTTGTTTTTTTCACGGGTAGAAACTAAAAGCAAACTTCATCCCTGTATGTGGAGGTAAATTGTGCTAGAGTACTTCTGCTATGATCCTGAAGTCTCAATGTCCTCCTCAATGTTGTCTTGTTACTTAATGCATGCAATGTACTGTACATGCTGCATTTCCATGACAATAAATGCAGACGAAGTTCACTTCTTCTCCTATTACAGACAGGCTTCTGGTTCAATTGCCAGAACCTTATCCAGCATGAACCTTCATGACACTTCCATATGTCATGTCACCATCTGTCAGTCATGACCAGGGATGAAGTGGAAGGTTATCTTCAAAACACACAACTAGAATCTTGCGTAATTGCGTCAGATGCTCGATTAAAGTTCCTGGGGCAGACATGTTAGAAAAGAAACTAGAACGAGGAGTGGAAGCAGGGAGGTAGCTCCACCCCCTCTCTTTCAAGTTATGGGCAGGTTCATGGGACAAACGTCCCCTTCCCAAATTCGAAAGATGGGAACATCTGTGAAATAGCTAGTTGTCCAAATGATCACTGATCAAAAATCTTTGCCCTGCAATAAAGTTCCTTGTTAGTTGTTACACAGAACCAGGCAGATTAATGTAGCCTTTCCAGCGATGATCTAGACTCTCATCCAGAAACAATATATCCTTGGGAATCGATGTCTTCTTCCCCAGCATGCCTGTTCAAGGCAAATGGAGGGGTAAACATATTGTAGGGCCAATGTCCCAAATATCTCTCCTTCTCAGTGTGCACTTGTTTACTTCCCTTCACTGGTTTGAAAGGCTATGACAAGAAATAGGTTGGAAACTCCCTCTAGCGCATGTCTCCACCAATCCAATGCTTTTAGATTTGTTAAAAGTTGTGATCTAGAGTACACACCAGGAGAAAGCAGACTGCACTGAACTGATTCCAGCAGTGATGTCAGCATGTACACTGCAATGCTCACCGATGTGTGGGTCACTCAGAGTTTGAGAACTGTACTGCTATGCCTTGGTCAGTATTTAGGGCTGGGACGTTTAATGGTGCTATGGGCAATAGCAAAGGTTTTGTTATTTAAAAAATAAATGTCATCAAAGTCATGGAAATATGTATTTTTTTCACCCAACTTTTAACCTAAATAATTGAATTTAGATGACATCTCATACAAATGTAAATCTGAATTAAACGTTGAACTGACGTCTGTGCCCAGTAGGAAGCCACTTCTCGTCTCCCAACATTTTTATTCCATCTGCTTGAATTCAGTAAAGACACCTTCACATTATTTTCCTTGTTATTTTCTCAGTGTTTTGACTTCAATGTTCTTTGCAAGGACGTTCGAAGATAAAACTAAAAGTGACTATGTGTTGCCATATGAATTACTTAGAAGTGTGAACTTAGAGACTGTGTCCACAAATTATTTAGAAATGTAAAAAATTATAACTACTACTCTGAGGTAAAGGACTTGGGAAAGGTAAACAGTGAGAGAGAGATTCAACTTTATCTAATTGATGTAGTTGTGGGCTATTAACGGTCCATCAATTATCTTAACTTCTACCTCATACATATTATTCCACGTCATTTCACATAACAGAATACTATGTCCTATCATTTTTTATGGTTTTGTCTGTTTCACTTTTGAAAGGGTCAGTGAGTTTGATTTTACCTGCAATTTCCAAGATGTATCATAAACCACACATTACAGTTTAACACAGTAGCGCCAACAATCTGTCAGCTCTCAGCAAGCTGTTCATGCCAAAGATCAAACGAGAGCACGGCTTCTGTTTTTACTGTACTGCATAAAAGATCAAGGAATCTAATAAGACAACCTTTAAGGTGATAGTTCGGGAGATGAAAAGGAAATTGTGAGTGTTGCATGGGAGCGCCGCAGAGTTGTGTAACCAAAAAAACGTTCTTTACTAAACTCAAGATGAATCAGATCAAATGCACTTGATTTCTGCTCCCAGTAATTATATTGAAGTTACAACATTCCACTGAAATTGACAGGATCTTTCTTAAAGTTACATACATGTTGTATAGGTCTGTGGGGGATTGTTAGTAGTACATTTTTACACGTGTATAGGAGATGAACCATTATATGTGATGAAAAGAAAACAAAGACATACTGTTTTGAATTGAACTGTTTTGCTCCTCCTCCTCTTACAATCTATATTATGCATCTATAAACTAACATGAACCTTAATCTAAGAGAATATCCAACCAGCATACCACAAGTTTAAGGTTAGGAATAGGAGTCGGCATTTATTGAGGTTAGGGTTAAGGTTAGGTTTAGGAATGAGGATTAGGTGAAGGTTAGAGTTAGAGTTAGGTATAGTTTCAGTGAGGTTAAGTTTATGGTTAGGGTCAGGGAAAGGCATAACAGTTAACATTTGGTTAGTGTACTTCCATCCTCCCCATTAATTTTCTGTCGGTCAAATATGCACTGCCTAAAATACAGTATACATATATACAGTGGGGCAAAAAAGTATTTAGTCAGCCAGCAATTGTGCAAGTTCTCCCGCTTAAAAAGATGAGAGGCTTGTAATTTTCATCATAGGTACACTTCAACTATGACAGACAAAATGAGAATTTTTTTTCCAGAGAATCACATTGTAGGACTTTTAATGAATTTATTTGCATATTATGGTGGAAAATAAGTATTTGGTCAATAACAAAAGTTTATCTCAATACTTTGTTATATACCCTTTGTTGGCAATGACAGAGGTCAAACGTTTTCTGTAAGTCTTCACAAGGTTTTCACACACTGTTGCTGGTATTTTTGTCCATTCCTCCATGCAGATCTCCTCTAGAGCAGTGATGTTTTGTGGCTGTTGCTGGGCAACACGGACTTTCAACTCCCTCCAAAGATTTTCTATGGGGTTGAGATCTGGAGACTGGTTAGGCCACTCCAGGACCTTGAAATGCTTCTTACGAAGCCACTCCTTTGTTGCCCGGGCGGTGTGTTTGGGATCATTGTCATGCTGAAAGACCCAGTCACGTTTCATCTTCAATGCCCTTGCTGATGGAAGGAGGTTTTCACTCAAAATCTCACGATACATGACCCCATTCATTCTTTCCTTTACACGGATCAGTCGTCCTGGTCCCTTTGCAGAAAAACAGTCCCAAAGCATGATGTTTCCACCCCCATGATTCACAGTAGGTATGGTGTTCTTTGGATGACGAGTTGAGTTTTTACCAAAAAGTTATATTTTGGTTTCATCTGACCATATGACATTCTCCCAATCTTCTTCTGGATCATCCAAATGCTCTCTAGCAAACTTCAGACAGGCCTGGACATGTACTGGCTAAAGCAGGGGGACACGTCTGGCACTGCAGGATTTGAGTCCCTGGCAGCGTAGTGTGTTACTGATGGTAGGCTTTGTTACTTTGGTCCCAGCTCTCTGCAGGTCATTCACTAGGTCCCCCCGTGTGGTTCTGGGATTTTTGCTCACCGTTCTTGTGATCATTTTGACCCCACGGGGTGAGATCTTGCGTGGAGCCCCAGATCGAGGGAGATTATCAGTGGTCTTGTATGTCTTCCATTTCCTAATAATTGCTCCCACAGTTGATTTCTTCAAACCAACCTATTGCAGATTCAGTCTTCCCAGCCTGGTGCAGGTCTACAATTTTGTTTCTGGTGTCCTTTGACAGCTCTTTGGTCTTGGCCATAGTGGAGTTTGGAGTGTGACTGTTTGAGGTTGTGGACAGGTGTCTTTTATACTGATAACAAGTTCAAACAGGTGCCATTAATACAGGTAACGAGTGGAGGACAGAGGAGCCTCTTAAAGAAGAAGTTACAGGTCTGTGAGAGCCAGAAATCTTGCTTGTTTGTAGTTGACCAAATACTTATTTTCCACCATAATTTGCAAATAAATTCATAAAAAATCCTACAATGTGATTTTTTGGATTTCTTTTCTCATTTTGTCTGTCATAGTTGAAGTGTACCGATGATGAAAATTACAGGCCTCTCTCCTCTTTTTAAGTGGGAGAACATGCACAATTGGTGGCTGACTAAATACTTTTTTGCCCCACTGTATATATAGGTTAAGGTTGTATACATACATACATACATACATACATACATACATACATACATACATACATACATACATACATACATACATACATACATACATACATACATACATACATACATACATACATACATACATACATACATACATATACCACCGTTCAAAAGTTTGGGGTCATTTAGAAATGTCCCTGTGTACTACTCCCTTAACAGAACAGCGCAAACTGGCTCTAACCAGAATAGAAAGAGGAGTGGGAGGCTCAGGTGCACAACTGAGCAACAATATACTTCTCGTTTGAGAAACAGACACCTCACAAGTCCTCAACTGGCAGCTTCATTAAATAGTACCCACAAAACGTCAAAAGTCAACGTCAATGTCAAAAGTGAAGAGGCGACTCTGGAATGTTGGCCTTCTAGGCAGAGGTGCAAAGAAAAAGCCGTATCTCAGACAGGCCAATAAAAATAAATGATTAAGATGGGCAAAAGAACACATACACTGTACAGAGGAACTCTGCCTTGAAAGCCAGCATCCGGGAGTCACCTCTTCACTGTTGACGTTGAGACTGGTGTTTTCTTCAAAGTAGCCACCATTTCCCTTGATGACAGCTTTGCACAATCTTGTCATTCTCTCAAACAGCTTCACCTGGAATGCTTTTCCAACAGTCTTGGAGGAGTTCCCACGTATACTTAACACTTGTTGGCTGCTTTTCCTTCACTCTGCGGTCCAACTCATTCCAAACCATCTCAATTATGTTGAGGTCAGGTGATTGTGGAGGCCAGGTCATCTGATGCAACACTTCATCAATCTCATTCTTGGTCAAGTAGCCCTTACACAGCCTGGAGATGTGTTGGGTCATTGTCTTGTTGAAAAACATATTATAGTCCCACTAAACACAAACCAGATGGGATGGTGTATTGCTGCAGAATGCTGTGGTAGCCATGCTGGTTAACTGTGCCTTGAATTCTAAATAAATCACTGACACTGTCACCAGCAAAGCACCATCACACCTCCTCAATGCTTCACGGTGGGAACCACACATGTGGAAATCATCCATTCACCTACTCTACTTCTCACAAAGACACAGCGGTTGGAACCAAAAATCTCACATTTGGACTCAGCAGACCAAATTACAGATTTACACCTGTCTAATGTCCATTGCTCGTGTTTCTTGGCCCAAGCAAGGCTCTTATTTTTATTGGTGTCCTTCAGCAGTGGTTTCTTTGCAGCAATTCAACCATGAAGGCCTGATCCATGCAGTCTCCTCTGAACAGTTGATGTTGAGATGTGTCTGTTACTTGGTTAAATAAAGGTGAAATAAAAAATAAAAAATCTAACTTGAACTCCGTGAAACATTTATTTTGACTGCAAACTGAGGTGCAATTCATTCAAATGAACATATCATCTTCAGCAGAGGGAACTCTGGGTCTTCCTTTCCTGTGGCGGTCCTCATGAGAGCCAGTTTCATCATAGCACTTGCAACTGCACTTGAAGAATATATCAAAGTCGTTGAAATTTTACGGATTGACTGACCTTCATGTCTTGGACTGTCATTTCGCTTTGCTTATTTGAGCTGTTCTTACCATAATATAGACTTGGTATTTTACCAAATTGGGCTATCTTCTGTTTACCAACCCTACCAATTGGCTCAAACGCATTAGGATGGAAAGAAATTTCACAAATTAATTTTTAACAAGGCACATCTGTTAATTGAAATGCATTTCAGGTGACCACCTCATGAAGCTGGTTGAGAGAATGCCAAGTGTGCAAACTATCATCGAGGCAAAGCATACTTCTCGTTTGAAGAATCTCAAATATAAAATAAAAAAATATTATTGTTTTACAATTTTTTGGTTACTACATGTATGTGTTATTTTATAGTTTTGATGTCTTCACTATTATTCTACAATGTAGAAAATAGTCAAAATAAAGAAAAACCCTGGAATGAGTAGGTGTGTCCAAACATTTTATTTGTTACAGCATACAATGCCTTCGGAAAGTATTCAGACCTCTTCACTTTCTCCACATTTTGTTACTTTACAGCCTTATTCTAAATTGGATTAGATAACTGTCAATCCTCAGCACTATACACACAATACCCCATAATGACAAAGCGAAAACAGGTTTTTAAAAATGTTTGCAAATGTATACAAAATAAAAAACAGAAGTTTTTAATTTTTAATTTTACCTTTATTTTACTAGGCAAGTCAGTTAAGAACACATTCTTATTTTCAATGACCCTTTGCTATGAGACTCAAAACTGAGCTTGAATCCTGTTCCCATTGATCATCCTTGAGATGTTTCTGCAACTTGATTGGAGTCCACCTGTGGTAAATTCAATTGACTTGATTTGGAAAGGCCAACACCTGAATTGTCCGTAGGGCTCTGAGACAGGATTGTGTCAAGGCACAGATCTGTGAAACAGTAACAAAACAGTTCTGCAAGAACGCAATAGCCTCCATCATTCTTAAATGAAAGAAGTTTGGAACCTCCAAGACTCTTCCTAGAGCAGGCCGCCCGCCCGGCCAAATCGGGGAAGAAGGACCTTGGTCAGGGAGGTGACCAAGAACCCGATGGTTACTCTAACAGAGTTCTAGATTTGCTCTGTGGAGATGGGAGAACCTTCCAGAAGGACAACCATCTCTGCAGCACTCCACCAATCAGGCTTTTATGGTCGAGTGGCCAGACAGAAACCACTACTCAGTAAAAGTCACATGACAGCCCACTTGAAGTTTGCCAAAAGGTACCTAAAAGACTCTCAGACCATGAGAAACACGATTCTCTGGTCTGATGAAACCAAGACTGAACTCTGTGGCCTGAATGCCAAGAATCACGTCTGGAGGAAACTTGGCACCATCCCTACATTTAAGCATGGTGGTGGCAGCATCATGCTGTGGTGATGTTTTTCAGCAGCAGGGACTGGGAGACTACTCAGGATTGAGGGAAAGATGAACAGAGCAGAGACATCCTTGATGAAAACCTGTTCCAGAGTGCTCAGGACCTCAGTCTGGAGCAGGACAACAACCCTAAGCCCACAGCCAAAACAATGAAGGAATGGCCTCGGGACAAGTCTCTGATAGTCCTTGAGTGGCCCAGCCAGAGCCTGGACTTGAACCCAATCAAACATCTCTGGAGAGATCCAGAAATAGCTGTGTAGCAACGCTCCCCAACCAACCTGACAGAGCTTTAGAGGATCTGCAGAGAAGAATTGGAGAAACTCCCTAAACTCCCTAAACATCCCTAAGTGTGCCAAGCTTGTAGTGTCATACCCAAGAAGACCCCGTGCTGTAATCGCTACCAAAGGTGCTTCACCAAAGTACTGAGTAAAGGGTCTGAATACTTACGTACATTTTATTTTATTACATTTGCAAAAATGTTTGCTTTGTCATTATGGGGTATTGTGTGTAGATTGAAGAGGGGGGGGGGGTCAATTTAATCCATTTTAGAATAAGGCTGTAACATAACAAAATGTGGAAAAGTCAAGGGGTCTGAATACTTTCCGAAGTCACCATGTCATTTAATTTTTACATTTTTATTTCATTTTAGAGGAGAAAATCAAATGTAAAATTACAAAAATGGGAGCTTACATTAACAAAACTTGGAGGCACTTCTTGAGTCATGTTTTCTGCTGAGTCACACTTATGGAAGTGAGCAACTAAGCCTGTAATAGTCTGACAAAACAGCACTTAGTCTTCTGTCGTGCGGGATTGCACAGTAGACCATGAACCTGCTGCACTGAATCCATTGGTTATTTGGTCAGCGATTTTGGAGACATTATTGGTACATTTTTCACTGTAACCTCTAATGGTTCGGATGCTGAACACTTGGCTAACGTTGTCAAGTAATTATCCATCTCCCTTCCTTTTACCTTTACATTTGCTATGACTCTTAAAGATAGAAACCTTTATTGAATAAATAACAAAGTCGGCACCCTGCCTGTGTTTTGGTAAAAAGCTGAGGGATGGGCCTGGAGAAATGTTACATTTAAGAAATATGTGTCTATTAGCAGACACTCTTATCCAGAGCAACTTACAGTAGAGAACACATATATTTTCATACACTCCCCTGTGGGACTCAATCCCACAACCTTGACATTGCAAACACCGGGCTCTACCAACTGAGCCATACAGGACCTTGTTGTCATACTCAAATACATAGACATACCTATGAATAAAAGGACTGACCATCCACAATATCACAAATATAGTTTTAACCATGTTTTAAGGCTATACAGTGTTCATTTACATTTACTTTGTTTACCAATATTGGAGTAAAAAAAAGCTTATATTTTGAGTATTGATGATGTTTGACAGTTGAAATCAGCTCATCAGGCATTTATAAGTTATATTCTTCAAGAATTAATGGTTTATATATCATTCATTTAGTCCAAAAACAGATGTAGAAACGTAGGATTCCAGCTTTAAGTGTCAACGGCCAATGTAGAATTTGTGCTCATTTGGTATTATTCTGAGAGGTAATCGTTATTTATGTCATCAGTTAAGTCTTGTACCTTTATTAAAATGCTGTATCATCAAGGCAGGCTTTGTCTGTCGAGGTCAGTGAAGGGTTACCAGGACAACTGGTACCTCTGTATTGGACAATACAATTCCTCAATTATTCATGTGGTTACAAAAACAGCAGGGTTTTAATTTGACTCTAATAATGCTCCCACCCTTTGCCTCCCTATGACTAATTTGGTGAAGGGTGCAGTGGAACATTCAAAATATACCCTTTATTCCCCTTGAGTGTGTGTACACCCACAATGTCTGCCTGGTTGTGTGAGAATTAAACTGAGAAAGGCCATCTGGTGTAGGCATTGTAGTGAAGACTAAACGAATAACATGAGTACCTCTCAGAACAATACCAAGAGAGCACTAATTGTACAAAGGACGTTGTGAGTTGGTCACATACAGTGCATACACTTTTCTTCCATACCACCATTTATTCAGAGGCAGACATGCACAAAACATAGGGAGGGTATAATCTTGCTTATGATTTGGTATTTTGCTTGATGACTGTCTCACTGTACAGATGTAGAATCTTATTTTGAGCCAGTTTGCTACAGCAGGAAAATAATTCTACAACAGGAAATGTGAATTATTATGTCGATCATAATTACTGAACATTTTTGTATTGGCTGATACATTGTATTCGTGAGGGAAAATCAAGTCTGAACCGTCAAAGTGGAAATTACAAAGTTCAGAAAGACTTTTTAAACCTCAAATACACTACAAGATTAAAATGGAAAGTTCTCCTGCTACATTGGTGATCAAATTAAGATCCTACATTTGTAAAATAGGAGCAGGTGATTCACTAACTGCAAATCTGAAAACCCAATATGCTTTTGGGTGATTGGGGAACATGCACAGCATTATGGTACATATGTAGTATACATTTAGTCATAACCACTAACCATACTGTTTTCCCGGAGTATACTTGTGTCATAAATGCACACCTTCCATTATGATATGAAGACATTACAGTGAACATACCTTTTCTTTCTAAATCGTTAAGCTCTTGACATTTCAACTTTTTCTCTCTTTGACTGTCTCAATTATGTCACACCAACGCACAGCAGCGCTCGAGTGGCTTGTGATCCACTCAAGGAAATTCAACATCTGAATGAACTATGAAAAAGGATGTGCATTATTATGCCCAAAGAGATCATATCGAGACTAGAACGTTCCAATTCTGGGTCAAATACTCCCTGGATAGAGCTCTCTGAAAAACTTTCTCAGAATTGACATACACTGAGTGTAAAAAACATTAAGAACACCTTTTCTTTCCATGACATAGACTGACCAGGTGAATCCTATGACCCCTTATTGATGTCACTTGTTAAATCCACTTCAATCAGTGTAGATTTTTAAAAATCATAACTTGTTTTTATTTTACCTTTATTTAACTAGGCAAGTCTTTCAATGACGGCCTAGGAACAGTGGGATAACTGCCTTGTTCAGGGGCAAAACAACAGATGTTTTACCTTGTCAGCTCAGGGATTCAATCTCGCAACCTTACAGTTACAAGTCCAACTCTTTAACCAGTAGGCTACCTGCCACCCCAGGGTACCTGTTGCCCCAGATGAAGGGGAGGAGACAGTTTAAGGATTTTTAAGCCTTGAGACAATTGAGACATGGATTGTGTATGTGTGATTTTCATCGGGTTAATGGGCAAGAAAAAATATTTAAGTGCCTTGGAATGAGGTATGGTAGTAGGCGCCAGGCGCACCGGTTTGTGTCAAGAATAGCAACGCTGCTGGGTTTTTCAAGCTCAACAGTTTCCCGTGTGTATCAAGAATGGTCCATCACCCAAAGGACATCCGGCCAGCTTGACACAACTGTGGGAAGCATTGGAGTCAACATGGGCCAGCATCCTTGTGGAACACTTTCGACACCTTGTAGAGTCCATGTCCCGATGAATTGAGGCTGTTCTGAGGGCAACATGGGGGGCAACTCAATACTAGGAAGGTGTTCCTAATGTTTGCTATACTCAGTGTCTTCAGTGTTCCCAGAAACAAAGTTGACGAAGTGACAGTTTCTTCTTTTGCGAAAAGGATGCAGCAAAGTAGATGTGGTGACATGACAGAGCCATTGTTTGAGACCCTGTGCAACAAGAATGCATGCATAACACAATAAACAGTTGAGTACTTAAGTTCAGAAGTAAATACTTGATCAATTGAAATGACTAAATTATTAATTATTACTAGGAAATTAAAAAATACAGTTCATGATTAATCTCAAACACTTTTGGAAAAAAAAGGTCTGTCTGCACTCTGACAATTGTCTCACTTTTGTGGAAATGACAAAACCTTCTACGACATGAATTAGTCAAACCCAGACTCATGGGAGGAAGGGATTTCAAACACTCTTAAAGTGTGAGAATTATTTAGCACTTCACTTGATAGTTTTAGAGCTCTTCCAGAATGGGAATAAATGTTTTATTTACATGGGAAACCATAATTTATTAAGAGTTAAAAATGTTGAACTATGTCTTTGTGCTACTTCCTACTTCCAAGCTACTTCCTTTTTTAAATTTTATTAATTTGTCATTTAAGTTTGATCCAACATCCTGTAATTATAGTTCCACAGCTTCCGCAAACTACCTTTCCAATTATTGACACTTCATCTACATAGGGTGGCTGTGGGAAATTAAAGAAAACATTAAAACAAATGACATCATCAGAAGTCAGTCTGCCTCTGAAGAAACTTGTCCAGTGTCTATCCCTGTCCTAGAAATAATTAAGCATTATCGCATTACACAGAACATTTTTGTTTTGCTGTTGTTTTTTGGCAAGTTTAATTAGACTTGTCTCCCCTATTTAAAGGCTTACAAAGCACACAAGAGAGTGTAGACAATACCTACTTCAGGGAGGTGCAAAAATATTGGGAAAGGAGTGGCATTGTGTGTTATGAGCGAACAGCACTTCCAAAATTGAAATTATGGGAAGGGGGTGCACAGATTTGAAGTGACTGCCACTTTTCATGATGGCACATTTTTAAAGGTTGTAGTTAATTGAAAGTGACACTTAGAAGTGGAATGCTTTTAACTCTATGACACTTCACCAATTTGTGCTATTGGTTGAATAAATCACTAGAACTCTGCCTTTGAGACAGTTGAATTCACAAATTCAATTCATATCAATGTGATACTTTTGTAAGCTTATTTCCAATATGTAATTCAAGCAAGATGGCCAATTGTAATCAGCTAAACATTTATGTAACTTGTTTTCCACAGTACTGTAAACTATTTACATTTCTTCCTCATCAATCTACACACAATACCCCATAGTGACAAAGTGAAAATAGGTTTATAGATTTTGTTTTGCAAATGTATACATATAAAAAAACTGAAATACCTTATTTACATAAGTATTCAGCCCCTTTGCCATGAGACTTGAAACTGAGCTTTGGTGCATCCTGTTTCAATTGATCATCCTTGAGATGTTTCTGCAACTTGATTGGAGTCTACCTGTGGTAAATTCAATTGATTGGACATGATTTGGAAAGGCACACACCTGTCTGTATAAGGTCCCACAGTTGACAGTGCATGACAGAGCAAAAACTTGAACCCGATTGAACATCTCTGAAGAGACCTGAAAATAGCTGTGCAACGACGACCCCATTACAACCTGACAGAACTTGAGAAGACCTGCAGAGAAGAATGGGAGAAACTCCCCAAATATAGGTGTGCCAAGCTTGTAGCGCCATACCCAAGAATACTTGTGGCTATAATCGCTTCCAAAGGTGCTTCAACAAGGTACTGAGTAAAGGGTCTGAATACTTGTGTAAATGTTATATTTCAGTTTTTTATTTGTAATAAATTTGCCAACATTTCTAAAAACCTGTATTTGCTTTGTCATTATGGGGTATTATGTGTAGATCGATGAGGGTAAAAAACGATTTAATCAATTTTAGAATAATGCTGTAACGTAATAAAATGTGGAAAAAGTCAAGGGGTCTGAATACTTTCCGAATGCACTGTATTAGAAGTCAGGCTTTGTTTTAGCTATGTTAACAATACACTGTCAGCAATTTTGTTTTTCCTCAAGGCCCCCATCCATTATTAGCCAAATAATGCTAATTTTGCACAAAAACTCAAATTTAGAACTGGGCTAAAGATTGACTATCTGCCTTATGGCGAGTCCGTTTCTAACCATCAGACATAAATACAAAATGATGGGGCTCAGTTCTATTACAAAAGGCTTCTATTTTTTCACCTTGTCAGTTAACTTTGTCCCCATCATGAATTGACAACGTCGCTTAACAGAAGACACACCAACCTGACAAGCAGGCAAATCAAATAAACACCCTCTTCTCCATCGGCCTTTCCCACTGAAGTGGACGAAAGCTGCTAAAGAGGCAATAACAAGATGACGGACGGAAACCTGACACCTTCAAAACCCAACACAACACACCTCACACAAGTCAGCCAATTCAGCAGACACACCTAGGTGATACCATGCAAGCACACTAGCCGAGACTAGCGAGGTGTAAATAATCACTTCCATACTCAGCATTGGGTGTATAACACGTTGTCAGGGCACCACAATGAATGTGGCGGGGAGAGGGGAGCAATCAGCAAGCTTTCCCTCAGCGAGATGGAGGGCTCTGCCACACACAAACAACTAATCAGGCCGGGACAGTGATTGATAGGTCATCCCGCTTTGAAATCTATCACCCAGCCCAAGTGGCTGTCGACCATCGGCCTAGTGGATGGCTAAAGTGCTTAGGCAAATCATTAAGGCAAAAGATCATTAATTGCGCATAATGTTGGGGATTGGAAAATGTATGGCCCATCTCAACTCAATTAGTCAATAAGGTCCGGTGATGTTACCATGTCATTGGATTTTTGCAAAACCAATCAGTTTTCCACATTGATTCAAAATCATCACATAGATGTTTGGGGTTTAAATAACATGGGAACAATGTTGATGCAACCAGTTTTCACGCCACATCAGATTCCTTCCTGCAGCCAAAAATGTCAGTATGGATTAAATCAATGTTCTCCTTTATTAATATAATAATTAAAAAGCGGGACTTTGATTAGAAATTATGGACTGACCCAGGTAGTTTATTACCAGTAAATTGTTACTTGCATTAAAAAATGTATATGTTTATCAGAAACTAGCACAGCTTGGAATTCAGATGCTAGGATAATTATTGTATTTCATTATTGCATTATATTTCTAAAGTAATTCCATAACAGTGCACTATAAGGGGTTAAATAGTCTGTTATGATTCACTCCAGGAGTAAGCATGGGATCAGTTTTGTCTTGCTATCAGACACAACCAAAATCCCAAATAACAGAATTAGGGCCTGTTCGTCCCACAGTTGACAGTGCATGTCAGAGCAGAAACTATACCATGAAGTCCAAGGAACTGTCTGTAGATCACCCAGATATAATGGTGGTGAGGCATATGTCTGTAGATCTCCCAGATATAATGGTGATGAGGCATATGTCTGTAGATCTCCCAGATATAATGGTGATGAGGCATATATGTCTGTAGATCTCCCAGATATAATGGTGATGAGGCATATATGTCTGTAGATCTCCCAGATATAATGGTGATGAGGCATATGTCTGTAGATCTCCCAGATATAATGGTGATGAGGCATATATGTCTGTAGATCTCCCAGATATAATGGTGATGAGGCATATGTCTGTAGATCTCCCAGATATAATGGTGATGAGGCATATGTCTGTAGATCTCCCAGATATAATGGTGATGAGGCATATGTCTGTAGATCTCCCAGATATAATGGTGATGAGGCATATGTCTGTAGATCTCCCAGATATAATGGTGGTGAGACATATGTCTGTAGATCTCCCAGATATAATGGTGATGAGGCATATGTCTGTAGATCTCCCAGATATAATGGCGGTGAGGCATATATGTCTGTAGATCTCCCAGATATAATGGTGATGAGGCATATGTCTGTAGATCTCCCAGATATAATGGCGGTGAGACATATGTCTGTAGATCTCCCAGATATAATGGTGATGAGGCATATGTCAGTGGAAGGGTATAAAACCATTTCTAGACTGTTGAAAGCTTCCACAGTGTTCTCCTTCATTGGGAAATGGGAAAAATATGGAAATACCGAAACTCTGCCTGGAGCTGGTTGTCCAACCAAACTGAACAACTGGGCAAGAAGGATCTTGGTCAGGGAGGTGACCGAGAACCCAATGACCACTCTGACAGAACTACAGAGTTCCTTGTCTAAGATGGGAGACCCTGCCAGAAGGACAACAGTCTCTACAGCACTTCACCAAACTGGGTTTTATGGGGGAGCGGCCCGACTAAAGCCACTTCTGCTAAAAAGGCATATGACAGCACCCCTGGAGTTCGCAATAAGACACTTGAAAGACTCTAAGAGCATAAGGCAAGCGATTCTGTGCTCTGATTAGACAAAAATGTAACTCTTTGACCTGAATGCAAAGTGCTATGTCTGGAGAAAACCAGGCACAGTCTAACACCGACCCTACTGTGAAGCATGGTGGTGGCAGCGTCAGACTAAGGGAATGCTTTTCCACAGCAGGGACTGGGAAACTGGTAAGGATAGAGGGAACAATGAATGGAGCCAAATACAGGCACATCCTTGATGAAAACCTGCGTCAGAGAACAAGCGACCATAGACTGGGGTGGAGATTTACGTTTCAACAGGACAATGACCACAAGCATACAACCAAAGCAATGCCGGAATGGCTTCAGAACAAGAATGTGAAAATCCTTGAGTACCCCAGCCAAAGCCAAGACTTGAATCCCATTGAAAATCTATGGAAAGACTTGAATATTAGTGTTCACCGCCGCTTCCCATCTAAATTAACAGAGCTTCTGCAAATCTGCAAGGAAGAATGTAAGAAAATCCCTAAATCCCGATGTGCAAAGCTGATTATTTATTTATTTTATTTTCACCTTTATTTTACCAGGTAGGCCAGTTGAGAACAAGTTCTCATTTACAACTGACACCTGGCTGAGATAAAGCAAACAGGTGCGACACAAAAAACACGGAGTTACACATGGAGTAAACAAATGTACAGTCAATAACACAATAGAAAATATACAGTGTGTGCAAATGTGCTAAGATTAGGGAGGTAATGCAATGAATAGACCATCGTGGCCAAGTAACTACAATTTAGCATTAATTACAGACGACTCAAATACCCAAGACGACTCAAAGCTGTAATCGCCGCCAAAGGTGCTTCTACAAAGTATTGACTCAGTGGTGTGAATACTTACTGTATGTAAATTATATATACCTGTATTTCATTTTCAACTAATTTGCAAACATTTCTAAAAACATGTTTTCACTTTCTTATTATGGGGTATTGTGTATTTAATCCATTTTGAATTCAGGCTATTACATAGCAAACGTTGGTAAGTCAAGGGGTATGAATACTTTCTGAAGGCACTGACGACAAACAAAAAGGGATGGAGTAGAACAGAGGGAAATGGAAGGGAGATTGACAGCGAGCGAAAGAAAGAGAGCACCGTTTCTGTCTGCTTTCCAATAGGCACACACTGAATGAATCTGCGTTGTTTCCACGTCATTTCAACGAAATTATGCTGAACCAACGTAGAATAAACATTTAATTGACGTCTGCGCCCAGTGTGGTTCTTTAACACTTAATTAGCGAGGAAGATCTTATGCATCTCAACAGCCTTGGTGAGGAGACAGTTTGGTATATTTTTAGATCTGTGAAACCACCCGGCACGATGCATGTGCAGCTTTTGCTACATTACCTCACTCTTCAAAGTATGCCGAAACAGTATCAACAAGACAAGTAGTCGAAGTGATCTTGCCAGGTTCTTTCCCTTGACTTTTCCCCACGGATTTCCTCAGCTCACTTCTCACAAGCTCCATTTTATGAGAAAACCGAAGTAGAGAAAATAATACTGAATTTGCTGCCATTATCAAACCTCAGAGTTGACCCTTGATATGCCTTCAGAAGCCTCCCTGGTTTTAACCTTGTACACCACTTGTACTCTGTACTGAACACATTTGCAAGCGTGAGTTGAGTGAGGTAAAAACCTTGTCAAATGCTGACCACCTTTCTTCCCGGGGAAGGATGGAGATCATGTAACATGGCTTGCATTCATTACCAACACAGGTAAGCTACCCGGGGGTAATCACCATTGCTTAGGCCTTCCACCCACGTGGACTGTTGCATATACAGTGCCTTCGGAAAGTGTTAAGACCTCTTTACTTTTTCCACATTATGTTACTTTACAGCCTTATTCTTAAAATTGATTTAAAAAAAAGAAATAATCATCAGCAACCTACACACAATATCACATAATGACAAAGAAAAAACAGGTTTGTAGAAATGTTTGCAAATTTCTAAAAAGAAATATAAAAAAAAAAACTGAAATATCTTATTTACATAAGTATTCAGACCCTTTTGCTATGAAACTCAAAATTGAAACTCAAAACAGGTGCATCCTGTTTCCATTGAGCATCCTTAAGACGCTTCTACAACTTGATTGGAGTCCACCTGTGGTACATTCAATTGATTGGACATGATTTGGAAAGGCACAAACCTGTCTGAATAAGATTCCACAGCTGCATGTCAGAGCAGAAACCAAGCCATGAGGTCGAAGGAATGGTCCGTAGAGCTCCGAGACAGGATTGTGTCAAGGCACAGATCTGGGGAAGGGTACCAGATCTGGCTATAATCGCTTCCAAAGGTGCTTCAACAAAGTACTGAGTAAAGGGTCTGAATACTTATGTAAATGTTATATTTCAGTTTTTATTTTATTATTTATATATATATATATATATGCCATATTTTTTATTTTATAATTTGCAAAAATGTCAAAAAAACTGTTTTTGCTTTGTCATTATGGGGTATTGTGTGTCGATTGATGAGAGGAAAATTCTATTTAATGAATGTTAGAATTAGGCTGTAACGTAACAAAATGTGGAAAAAGTCAAGGGTCTGAATACTTTCCGAATGCACTGTATCATCCACCATCTTGACTAGTTCCTTATCCCAACACTTATCTGTCCTCCTCCCTCTCTTGGCGAGACCAGACATAAAAAGCAGAAGAGAGGTATTTCCAGTCGAGGTTGTTTTATTTTCCACTCTCCATCTGATAAGTGTGTTTGCTCTTTTGTGTCTGGGGCCACTCTTAATCCACAAAGGATTTGGAGAACGCACTGATAAGGGAAGCATCTATCCAACAATATACAGTATACTCTATTGTTTTACATTCAGGGGTTACAACCAATAGACAATTTTTGGTGCGGCGGGAAGGATGAAATAGATAATGGTATGGAGAAAAACCCCCGTTAATGCAGATATATTCCAGTACATCCTGACCTTGTTTGAGAGTAATATGGCAGCTAGTTTTCAAAGCATTCCAACATATCAAAATGTCTCTGTCTCATTTTCAGTGATACATTCTCAACATTTACTAAGATAGAACAGCCTGAAAAATAATTTCTTTTATCAACATCGTCATATATTTTTGCTGTACAGACATTGTGCCCGAGGCAGAATATTTTTGTTGTTGTTGCCTGTGCTACAAACGGCTATATCTGTCTGCTAATACAGGACTAGTAAAAGGCTCAGTGCACAACTTCCTTTTTTACAATGTCTATTTTTTTTTATTCAGATTTTTCAGGGCGTGGTGCAGCATCAGAGGAGAAAACGTAATAAGTCATGAATGTTATCCAAAGAAGTGGCGGATATTTAGCAAGATACTCCCCATAAATCTTCCCTATATAGCAAACCATACAGTAACAACTAGAGGATATCAAAAACAATTGCCGTCACAATGATTTATATTTGTGTATATGTTCTGTCAATGCGTTGTTGACAACCTCTTGGAACCCCCACCCTTTTACCATTTCAAAACCTTTTCACTGTGGCGTTCCAGTTGCATTATACCTGTAATCACATTTCACAAAGTTATATTTAGCAAATCGATTCTGCTGGGTGTCCCCAAAGGACGGTTCCCGGGGGAAATAACGACTCCCAGTACTGATATCAGCAACGTGTTTCCCATTGATCAAACAGGGGCCTAAATTGCCCAGCTCCTCAGGATGTGTGCTACAAACAACATTGGCGTTCTTTCTTGATGCTTGCTGTTATTATGTTAGTTACTATGTTAACTTTCCATGTATTTACAAAATGGCGCCGCACACACTCTTAGAAAAAAAATCTAAAACCTAAAAGGGTTATTCGGCTGTCCCCATAGGAGAACCCTTTGAAGAACCCTTTTTTGGTTCCAGGAAGAAACCTTTTGGGTTCTATGTGGAACCCTTTCCACAGAGGGTTGTACATGGAACCCAAAAGGGTTGTACCTGGAACCAAAAAGGGTTCTCCTATGGGGACAGCTAAAGAACCCTTTTGGGACCCATTTGTCTCAGAGTGCAGAGACCAAAGGGCATTTCTGTGTATTGAGACATGCCTCCCACTTCCTCTAATTGGTGAGAATAATAAAATACGAGACTCAGGGAAGAATGTGTAGTTGTGATTTTATTATGGAGAAAAGTTTGCTTGAATTTACCTCCAGTTCGCTGGTCGGGAAGGGTTGTGTTTTGCTGTCATTAAAGGGCAGCATATTTAATTTAATGTGGAAGTGGAAATGGAGAATGAACTTTTGAATATGGAGTCATGCTAAATTTAACACAGTACAAAGGAACCCTTTCTGAATTTGTGCCACACTGTTTCCCATTTTGGGACCTCGCACACAGAGAACAACAAGGATGGCAACAACCAAAAACAAATGCCTAATTCTCTTTCTCCATTATCACTTTCAGAATCAGCATGAAATGGTATGCCTCCAAGGGGATAAACTATGTGAAATTGAGGAGAAGGAACATTTTATGGGATTTTTTCTATCATAAAGGGGGAGTTTGTAATTCTTTCAGATGAACAGATGGTTCTTTGAAATACTTGGCTTACAAAAGCATAGAAATTCAAATAAAACCAAATCGAAAGCAGTTCTCAATTATACATAGGCTACCTGAATGAACTTTCTCTTTAATAATGTGTCATTTTGTTTATAAACTTATTTTGAGCAATTTGTGCTATGAAATGTGACAAATGTACAGTGGCAAGAAAAACCATTACAATAATGACATCAAATAAGTGTGTTTTAATCAATTATTTAGTGACGTGAATATATTTAGTATAGTTTAATCTAAAAAGGATAACTTTTTTTAAATGTTGGAGGATGATGGTCCTCCACTTATATATATATATATTTAAATCTAGGTTATGTGCACTAAGATAAATGCACATACTGTCTCCATCCCAGTTGTCTGAACGAGCAAACAAACTTAGTTTGAAAGATGTCGGTATATCTGTTAAATATATAAAATGTCATTATATTTTTGGCTAGCATCCTCTTTTGTTGGGCTATGCCAGGCAAATTGCTCATGTTCTGATGATATAATTTACCATAAATGTAATATACTCTTAGAAATGTATCTGTCTGTTCAAGGCTCAAATATGACCTTTTTCATGTCAGCGGGGCTTTTTATAGTAAGATGGAGATTCCACATCCCTTCCCTTCCCTCCCGTCCCCACACACATCCTTTGTAGAATCAACACCGTATCCCAAGGGTTCAATTATTTGTAGGTGGAGGGAACCATAGAAAGAGGGCAGTCTTGATGCATGCTGGCCTTTATCAAGTTAATGAAACAATGCTAGTCAAGTAAGGGAGATCACCAAATCATAAGTGTAAGTAAATGTCATATAAAAACATAAACATAAGTTCTAGTGAGTCCTTATGTTTGGGCGTCAAATTCCCACAAATTCCCACAAATTCCCACCAGTAGGTAGCTGAGAATATGGAACTTTTCTTGGATGAAATGTGAGGTATATTGTGCAAAATAAAAATAGGATATGAGACAAGATGTTAGAGCTTCCGATATGCGTTACTTTATAGGCCGCAGTGTCGGAGGGAGTGCTGACAACTCAGACACGGTATCTGCACGTCTCAGCTGAGGTAAAAAAAAATCTCTGTGAGACTATAGTGTGTCTTTGGTCTCGTCAAGTTGAGGCTCTGATTGTTGGTGATTGGATTTCAGTGAAATAACAAAAGACATTTCATTTAATGAGTTTATTTCAAGACACTGCAAGTTTTGTGTTGTCACGATGGTATCATCCAATTAATAAAATTACCTCAGATAAAATGTATATTGTAATTAGCATTAATGAAACCTCACTAAGTAAAGATGGATTGCCAATATAATATAATACATTACACAATGGATTATCAGGAAAAAAAATCTATGTTTATTTTATGTATTCTTTACATACTGTATCTTCACAATAAGTCGATGTCTATTTTGGGGTGGTGTTCACATTCATGAATATTTAACCACACACTGTCTATCTGGCCTAATAAATCTGGAAACATGCTTCTTATGCTCGGCATGGAGATTTGTGTGTGATTACAAAGAAAGATGAAAGTAAAACAACACCTTATTATTCATCTGTTTCGGGTCTGAAGTGGCCTCCTCATTAATCCCAGCTAATTATGGCTGTAACACTTTGGAGAGTCGACGGGAAAACATGCTTTGAGTAAGAAACACAGCAAACAACCGGCTGTGTAATTTGCAGTGAGAAGAGATGCCCTAGATAACATACTGTAAGAGCTTGTTTGTGGGGGTTTTTTGCGACACATGAGAGGATGTTGTAATTGACTTAAAATACTTTGACACACTACTTTTAAACACAAAACACCTTACCCCAGAACTATTTACTCTTTATTCTTTAACAAAACTTTTTGGGAAGGACATTCTTGCGTTTTGTCAATAGAAAGAGCATGACATTTGAGAAAAGTTGACACATACCAGGGCTCCTATGGCAACAACTAATTCATTGAAGCCCATCTGATCCTTACATGTTAAAAGCAAACACTACAGTCACTACAGTGCCAAATGATTTTCAATAGCCACTTAATGCCACAATAGTCCCTGCGTCGAATCAGAGGGTTATTAAGACACAATTATATTCTCACTTTACTTCAAGCACCAAGCTTTTGTGAGTACATCAAAGGTAATTATTTGGTTCATTATGCTTTAAGCACATCAGGGTTAGCATTAATAAAGCACTAATAGGTACTGGAGTGTTGCATGTTATTGGGTTCACTTCCGTTTATTTTTGTATCTTTTTAGTCTATTTTCCCCTTCACTGATGAAAGACTCAACATCCGAATCATCAAAGGTGTTACAGTCAGTTACAAGACGTCTGAGGTCATGCTCATGCTCACATTACCTCACTTCCACACAGAGAAATTATGTAATTTTAGTGCCTCATAAACACTCAGAGATCTCTTTTCTTCGGCTGCCACATTTTGACAGGATATGCTGTATACAACTATACAGCTAACTATTGTCAAAACAACCCATTTACTTTGAGACCTTGATATCCACATGCTTTTACTTGCTCTTTGTTAGTACCTCACAGTAGATACTTACAGTATGTTGCTTGTGGGATGATGGGACGCTAAACTGTTGAGATACCAAAGCTCAAATGGTTAAAGTACAGTAACATTAATATACATCTTGACAACTAAATGTTAGCCTGTATTTCGATTCCTTTTCAATCCCTGTATTTCAAATTATGTGGATTCAGTGTAATGCTGCTGCTACTATGTTTATTATATATCTAGTTTTACCCCTACCTACAGGTACATGTACAGATTACCTCAACTATCTTGTACCACTGCACATTGACTCGGTACCGGTACTCCTTGTACAGTGCATTCGGAAAGTATTCAGACCCCTTTACTTTTTCCACATTTTGTTACGTTACAGCCTTATTCTAAAATTGCTTAAAATGTTTTTCTTCCTTATCAATCTACACACAATAATCCATAATGACAAAGCAAAAACAGTTTTTTAGACATTTTTGCAAATGTTTTAAAATCAACACATTGAAAGATCACATTTACATGAAATGTTTTAAAATCAACACATTGAAAGATCACATTTACATGAAGTATTCTGACCCTTTACTCAGTACTTTGTTGAAGCACCTTTGGCAGCGATTACAGCCTCGGGTCTTTGACGCTACAAGCTTGGCACACCTGTATTTGGGGAGTTTCTCCCATTCTTCTCTGCAGATCCTCTCAAGCTCTGTCAGGTTGGATGGGGAGTGTCACTGCACAGCTATTTTCAGGTCTCTCCAAAGATGTTCGATCAGGTTCAAGTCCGGGCTCTGGCTGGGCCACTCAAGCACATTCAGAGACTTGTCCCGAAGCCACTCCTGCGTTGTCTTGGCTGGGTGCTTAGGGTCGTTGTCTTATTGGAAGGTGAATCTTCGCTCCCAGTTTGAGGTCCTGAGCGCTCTGAAGCAGGTTATCATCAAGGATCAATCCTGACTGGTCTCCGAGTCCCTGCCGCTGAAAAACATCCCCACAACATGATGCTTCACCGTAGGAATGGTGCCAGGTTTCCTCCTGACGTGACGCTTGGCATTCAGGCCAAAATGTTCAATCTTGGTTTCATCAGACCAGAGAATCTTGTTTCTCAGGGTCTGAGTACTTTTATTGACTTTTGCAAAGTCCAAGCGTGCTGTCATGTGCCTTTTACTGAGGAGTAGCTTCCATCTGGCCACTCTACTATAAAATCCTGATTGATGGAGTGCTGCAGAGATAGTTGTCCTTCTGGAAGGTTCTCCCATCTCCACAGATGAACTCTGGAGCACTGTCAGAGTGACCATCGAGTTCTTGGTCACCTCCCTGACCAAGGCCCTTCTCCCCCGATTGCTCATTCTGCCAGGTGGTCTGCTCTAGGAAGATTCTTGGTGGTTCTAAACTTCTTCCATTTAAGAATGATGGAGGCCACTGTTCTTGGGGACCTTCAATGCTGGTACACTTCCCGGATCTGAGCCTCGACACAATCCTGTCTCAAAGCTCTATGGACAATTCCTTAGACCTCATGGCTTGGTTTTGGCATTGTCAACTGTGGAACCTTATATAGACAGGTGTGTACCTTTCCAAATCACGTCAGATCAGTTGAATTTACCACAGGTGGACTCCAATCAAGTTGTAGAAATATTTCAAGGATGATCAATGGAAACAGAATACACCTGAGCTCAATTTCGTGTCTCATACCAAAGGGTCTGAATACTGATGTAAATAAGGTATTTCTGTTTTTATTTTATACATTTGTAAACATTTATAAAAACCTGTTCGTGTATAGATTGATGAGGGGAAAAAAATATTTCATCCATTTTAGGATAAGGCTGTAACGTAACAAAATGTGAAAAAAGTCAAGGGGCCTGAATATTTTTAGAATGCACTGTATATAGCATCATTATTGGTATTTATTATTTTACTATTTTCTATTTTTCTTTGCTATTTTCCATACTTTTTAACTCTGCATGGTTGGGAAAGGGCTCGTAACTAAGCATTTCACTGTAAAGTCTACACCTGTTGTGTTCTGCGAATTTGATTTGGGTTGATTGTTAAAAAATAAATAATAAGCTTTTCAGTAAGCCTGTTTTTAGAAAATAGGCTTTTTCCTGATTTATTGATGTGCACTCTCACATGCGTGTTACATCTCCACATTTCAGAGGTTATAACACCTTTTCAGAACATCAACCCTCCTTTTGAGGCTCTCCTGTTCTCCATTCCACAGCAGATATCAAGTTTTGACCCAGTTTCCACAAATGTTCTCTTCTGGGACACAACCTAGAAGTGTCATATACCAGAACCTGAATAATAGAGCCCTCACTCTGGCAATAAAACAATGTCATTAGTTTGGTTTAGTTTGGGCAAATTGCAAATAAATTCAGAATTGTACATTGAATTTACCTGTCTGTTTGGTTACCAAGGCAATTACTGTCTCTATCTAGTAAAATGTTGAACACATTTCTAGATGCAAATGAACACATTCTTTTGCGGCAAATGTTTTAAATTGCAGCCATATATGAAAGAGATAATAAACTTGTGGCTCTCTCTCTGCGTTCTCTGGAAAATAATGCACCTCCGTGGAAGCTACACTAGCGCATCGCCAAACACACCTTACACGTCGTTCATTATTTTCCATCGAATCAAGAAATGGGGGGCTATGGCAACTACTAGATATCATGCGCTCAAGAGCACTGTGAAAGGCCTGCGGTATGTGTTTGATGATAATATTCAAACATACAGTATGTGCACATCATTTGAGTGTGATCAGTGCAAGACTCAAACCTCCAGATGAGTCACCACTGAGGGTATACTTTGACACTACATGCCAAAATGTCATGGGTGTAAATTGGTCTAATCTGCTCCGTGTCCCCTCTGCCTCCAGCTGCACTTTATACAGTATATAGAGCTGTGAAGTAGTGGTGAGGTAGCAAGATGGTTGTTTGAATGAGAGGAGTTTTCCCACTAACGTATCTAGTCCCGGAAGTCCCGGTGGCAGTAGGGATTTTAGGGACTCATTTGTCTTTGGATGTGAAATTTACACACTAAATGTCTCGACAGAATGGAAAAACAAAACCATCAATTAAATGTTTGACGTGTGTGTCTATAGTACCTCTTGGGGGGTTAGGTTGCCTGGCCCTGTATACTATTAAGATAGTGGAGGAAGGGGAGGACCATCCTCTTCAGTGAATTTCATAAACATTTAAATAGTGAAGAATGAAACTATAATAAATATATTCATGTCACCAAATAATTTATTAAACACACTGTTTTGCAATGAAGGTCTACAGTAGCCTCAACAGCACTCTTTGTGGTAGCACCATTGTGTAGCCGGAGGACAGCTAGTTTCTGTTCACCTATGGGTTCATCAACTTCAATACAAAACCTAGGAGGCTCATGGTTCTCACCCCCTTCCATAGACTTAAACAGTAATTATGACAACTTCCAGAGGATGTCCTCCAACCTATCAGAGCTCTTGCAGCATGAACTGACATGTTGTCCATCCAATCAAAGGATCAGAGAATTAATCTAGTACTGAAAGCGTAAGCTACAACTAGCTAGCACAGCAGTGCATAAAATGTGGAGAGTAGTTGACTCAAAGAGAGAGAGAAAGAGAACAGTTGAACAGTTTTTAACAAATGTATTTATTAAACAATGAAGGAGAGGCTAGAGAGAGAGAAAGAGAAAGAAAGAGAGAGCTATATTTCGTAGTATTTGTTTTCCACTTTCATGTACTAAGTTAGCTAATGAGCTAGCTAATTTAGCCTACTCAAACACCTAGGTCAAGCAGTGAGGGATGCTATGTTAGCTAGCTGGCCAACGCTATCCAACACTGCAACTCTTCCAAGTCAAGGTAAGCTTTTCTTTTTTTCTTTTTAACTGCTAAACTGCTTGTTGTACACTGTGCTGCATGATTGTAGCGGGTTTACTAACGCATTACTTCTAGTAGTTATGTTGACTATGACGTAAACTAATATGGTGTAGCGGTTAGCGGTTATGTTATGAAGGCTTGGAAAGGTTTTTTCGCTTGTCACAGAGAGCTGTTGTGTTGTGCATTGAAGTCCACAAGCGAAGGAGAAAGGTGAGGGGAGGAGAGCGCATAAATGCGAAAAGGAATTATACAACGAGCAAAGTGATCATGCTGTTTGTATGTGGCTGCTATGAAAGTGAACTGTGTGTACGGGTGATCAGGGTGTATTCACTCCACCGATTCTGTTGAAAATCATTTCTTTAACAAAATGGGGATAAACATACCTGAAGTTGTCTAATAGAGACTCTCGTTTGCAACTGTTTGGACTAATGATTACACCCTAGATCAGCTAGATGCAGGCAAGAGTGTGCAATACAGTATTGAATGTGTCACTGTCTGTCATCTTTTGCACCTTCGTTGTAAACTTTAATTTGCAGGCTAGGTTGTAGCAAACTCGACGGGTATAGGGTAAATTTGAGTTTCACGTCATAGCCGATACCTATCGATGTTACATTGAGCTGAGTGAATGGAATATGAATGACAGTCATCCAATATGCTGTAATAAAAATAAATCCATGCTGATAAAATGTTTGTGTCCTCCCTGATCTTAAACTGCACTGACCACCACTGTATTCGGGCTATCTGTAATAATTAAATTCTAAGGTTTGCCTTCTGTTGACACTTTAGAAACATTCCAGATGACAACAAATGTTTTATGATAGATCAAATGAAGCCTGCACTCTAATATATAGACTATAATGATAATTATTAAGGTGGTTTAATTTTGAAATTACTAACTTTATTTGTGCATGCTCAGGAATCCCTTTTAAGATTTCAAACGGAAAAAGTTAAACAATAAATCATTGAAAACCCAATGTTCTAGGCTTAGCTATGGTGAAACATGTCAATTCTGGTCTTCATTTGGACAGTTCTTTGCAAAAGTGATATATTTTGGTCTTTTCAGTAGTAAATATAGCTATTTTTGTCCTTGCAGCTCAACTATGAAATCGTGATGTGCTTTTAGGTCATCTCAAGGGAGGGGTTTGTTATGAAATACACTCCCTTCTAGATGTGCTGGGTGGTACCACCTCAAGGCTTACTTTAAAGCAGGTCTTGGTAAGTGGAGTGTGACCATATATTTTGCATGATGCTTCCTTGACTAGAATACAGACATTACACACACATTTTCACATATGAACAAATTCAATGTTTTTGCTTACCGTTTCATACACATCTAGTAGTAGTTGTGCTTTTACAAAGAAAAAAAGACATGTAGGCTATGACGATTATACGTTTATATTTGTAGCTACATGCTCTATAAAAATAAATAAATGATGATGGTGGTCATGTCAAGTCCAGGTATTTTTTCCTAGTTGTTATGATTAATTGGTTGTGCCTGCTAAAACACTTCACTTATTGGTCAGTGGTGGTGAGTTCAAATCCTGCATGGGACAGATACAGTGCCTTGCGAAAGTATTCGGCCCCCTTGAACTTTGCGACCTTTTGCCACATTTCAGGCTTCAAACATAAAGATATAAAAATGTATTTTTTTGTGACGAATCAACAACAAGTGGGACACAATCATGAAGTGGAACGACATTTATTGGATATTTCAAACTTTTTAAACAAATCAAAAACTGAAAAATTGGGCGTGCAAAATGATTCAGCCCCCTTAAGTTAATACTTTGTAGCGCCACCTTTTGCTGCGATTAAAGCTGTAAGTCGCTTGGGGTATGTCTCTATCACTTTTGCACATCAAGAGACTGAATTTTTTTCCCATTCCTCCTTGCAAAACAGCTCGAGCTCAGTGAGGTTGGATGGAGAGCATTTGTGAACAGCAGTTTTCAGTTCTTTCCACAGATTCTCGATTGGATTCAGGTCTGGACTTTGACTTGGCCATTCTAACACCTGCATATGTTTATTTTTGAACCATTCCATTGTAGATTTTGCTTTATGTTTTGGATCATTGTCTTGTTGGAAGACAAATCTCCGTCCCAGTCTCAGGTCTTTTGCAGACTCCATCAGGTTTTCTTCCAGAATGGTCCTGTATTTGGCTCCATCCATCTTCCCATCAATTCTAACCATCTTCCCTGTCCCTGCTGAAGAAAAGCAGGCCCAAACCATGATGCTGCCACCACCATGTTTGACAGTGGGGATGGTGTGTTCAGGGTGATGAGCTGTGTTGCTTTTACGCCAAACATAACGTTTTGCATTGTTGCCAAAAAGTTCAATTTTGGTTTGATCTGACCAGAGCACCTTCTTCCACATGTTTGGTGTCTCCCCCAGAGTTCAAGGGGGCCGAATACTTTCGCAAGGCACTGTATATATATTTTTCAAATCCTTTATTTACTATTCATCCCTTGGCCACATACTTCTTATTCTGAAAAGTGAAAGCATACCTGTTAGAGGGGTGGCCCTGATAGTAGTTGAAGATTTGTAAACAGTACACATTGGAAAAAGAGGTACTGCGTAAATACTGCAATGAGCCCTTAATCTTAATTTCCTCAAGGTGATGATTGCACTTTCTTCCTGAAACAATACTGCGATAAATGTAAGTTCACATTTCAAAGATTTTTGTTGCGCCCGATGGGGGATTTAAATTTACACCGCAAGTGGCAATAGATGTTAATCTACAGTATGTCATGTTATTATCAGAGTGTACCAGTGGAGTTCTGGTAAGTATGCTTTAGTGAGCAAGTTTTGGGACCAGGTACAACTATGTTTACCCACCCCCAAAATGGATATTTATGAACAATTCCCCCCACCCACAACTTCTCACCTGAATGCATTTTTTTTTATTTGAAGGGCTTGGGAAAAGGCTGAAATTATGTTTGAGAGTTACAGTTAAAAGTATATGTGGTTATTTTTAATTGGGATGTTGTCATCATGATGGCAATGTAGTACAACTTGACTATAAGTAACAAAACATATATAGGCTTATTGGTCTTTGAGGATAATGTGAGATTTCCTTACAAAAATACAGACTTATGAGGACATGGAAAAAGCAGTGGGGTACACCAGTCCGGCCTATTATATATTGGGATATTATCAGGAATCAAGGTAAGACCCAGATGCAGACACGTCAAATTGACAATGGTTTAATATTCTAACAGGGGCAGGCAATAGACAGGTCAAGGCAGGTAGGGGTCAGTAAACCAGCGGTGGGGCAAAGGCACAGGTCGGCAGGCTCAGGGTAGACAGAGGTCAACAATCCAGAGGTGGGGCAAAAGTACAGGTTGGCAGGCAGGCTCAGGGTCAGGGGCAAGCAGAGTAGTCAGGCAGGCGGGCTCAGAGTCAGGACAGGCAAGGGTCAAAACCAGGAGGGTGAGAAAAAGAAAGACTGGGAAAAGCAGGAGCTGATAATGAAAACGCTAGTTGACTTGACAAACAAGGACAAACAGAGGACACAGTTATAAATACACAGGGGATAATGGGGAAGATGGGTGACACCTGGAGGGGGGTGGAAACAATCACAAGGACAAGTGAAACAGATCAGGGTGTGACAGGATATAGAAGCAGGGCACTGATAGCTCATCTGTAAAAAGCCCATCCAATTTACCTCATCCCCATACTGTATTTATTTATTTATCTTGCTTCACCCCAGTATCACTACTTGCGCATTCATCTTCTGCACATCCTACCATTCAAGTGTTTTATTGTAATTACTTCACTATTTATTGCCTTTACCTCTCTTATCCTACCTCATTTGCACATGCCGTATATAGGTGTTTCTACTGTATTATTGATTGTATGTTTGTTTATTCCATTTGTAACTCTGTGTTGTGTCGCTTTGCTTTATCTTGGCCAGGTCGCAGTTGCAAATGAGACTTTGTTCTAAACTAGCCTACCTGGTTAAATAAAGGTGAAATAAAAAATAAAAATTGTAAAATAATTTCACCTGATTTTGTGAATTGATATGATTTTAATGAACACAATTCGATGGTACTTCACATCCTTAAAGTTAACCTTGTTTTCAAGACAGTAACATATTATTGTACTGCTAACAAATAAATATTGTCACAATGATTGAGTGGATATTATACACTGAGTGTACAAAACGTTAGGAACACCGTCTCTTTCCATGACATAGACTGACCAGGTGAATCCAGGTGAACGACATGATCCCTTATTGATGTCACTTGTTAAATCCACTTCAATCAGTCTAAAAGAAGGGGCGGAGACAGTTTAAATAAGGATTTCTAAGCCTTGAGACAATTGAGACATGGATTGTGTATGTGTGCCATTCAGAGAGTGAATTGCCAAGACAAAAGATTTAAAGGAAAATAAATAAAAATTCATATTCATCATCTCCAGCACCACTCCAACATGAACATATATGAAAATGGCGCATTTCTATGTTTTGTAGCAAACAAAATAGAGGAAGACAAGTGTTTCCAATGACATCATCAACCAATTAGTAGGCAATGCCTACTCATAATTGGTTAAAATCTCATGATGCACACCAATGATGTCATTGGAAACACGTTTCTTCCTCTGTCTTTTTTCCCACAAAACATAGAAATTAGCCATTTTCAAATAGGTTGATGTTGGTGTGGTGCTAGAGATGACGAATATGACGTTGAAAAATGTAGAAGTGTCCCAGTGTTAAGTGCCTTTGAATCAAGAATGGTCCATCACCCAAAAGGACATTCAGTCAACTTGACACAATTGTAGGAAGCATTAGAGTCAACATGGGCCAACATTCCTGTTGGACTCTTTCAAACACATTGTAGAGTCCATGCACCAATGAATTGAGGCTGTTCTGATGGCAAAAGGAGTGCAACTCAATATTAGGACGGTGTTCTTAAGGTTTTGTACACTTAGTTTAATTGGCCTTTAATAAAAGCCATACATCTTGTAATGATGAGTGTTCGTTTTCCAGTAACATTGTAATCACCAATGAGAAATATGCCCATCTGCTGTTGATGATTAATGGAACTACGGAAACTATGGAAACTACTCCACAAACACTATTACCTGACAGAGCAGAGCAGCAAACTGAGTATACAGTTTTCCTTTAGTTTGACTGCTCGTTTAAAAAAAATTGCAAGTGGTCCAGTCCAGTACCTCAAATTCTTTCTGTTTAGATTGTTTTCATATTGTATGCGTTTGACTTTTTTCAGCTTAACAAATAGGGCACAAATGAACACAATACCTCACAAGAGCGACTTGAATTGCACAAAACTGTGTTTCATTAATATAATCCCCTATTATCTAGATTTCCTCTTCCGTACACAATAGAGAAGAGGATATTATGTATTGGTTTGTGGGAAAGGTAGAAACATTGCATTTTCCGAAGAGCTGACAAACTCAAATACAGTTTAGAGTTCCCCGATAATTAGATGATACAGCTCAGTGATGCACAACATTGTTTGGGCCCCTGGGATATTTTCGACTTGTCATCAGCACCATGGGCATAAAGTGATACTGTCATGGCATTGTCATGCTAGACTCATCCTAAATGTCACATTGGTTTTATTTCCATTCATTAAATCAAAAATTGTTGTTCTGATTGGTCATTTTGGAGGATGTGAACATACTATAATGCATGCGCTGTCAGTTTGTTAGGATGTGGGAAAGTGGGAAAGTTGTGCAAATAAGTGGGCCAAATTTATTTGGTTAATTATCCAATCAGTGAAAATGTTTGACAAAATAACTTGTGACTGAGAGTGCCAGTCATTATTTGTTTGACTGACATGATCTATGTAATTGGCAATGCATCAGACGCCCAAAATATTCAAGTGCCCAAAATCATGTTGGAATACTCTGACAGGAATAAGAATGACAATATGTTTGGAAAGCATATCATGTGTTTAGAGTCACACTGTCTAAAAGATGATGTCCTTCGAATAAAGGGTCTTTATTGTGTGTACTATGCATTCTATACAATACATTACAGGGAATAGTGTCCCTACACCTAGAAAAAGGCTTCCAAAAAGGATCCTCGGCGGTCCCCATAGGAGAACCCTTTTTCAGTTCCAGGTAGAACCATTTTCGGTTCCAGGTAGAACTCTTTTGGGTTCCATGTACAACCCATCTGTGTAAAGGATTCTACAATGAACTCAAAAGGATTCTACCTGGAACCAAAAATGGTTCTTCAAAGGGTTCTCCTATGGGGACAGCCGAATAACCTTTTTAGGTTCTAGATAGCACCTTTTTTTCAGAGTGTATAGTCCATGGATCTATGTGGCAGTTGTATGACCAGTTGGGGGTTGTCAGATGTGGAGAAAATGTCTCATAGGTATTTTATTAATTCATTTTCTATGCAGGACATCTCATAGCACAACATAAATGGCATGCTGAAAAGCAACACAAGGACGACATTTACGTCTTGGTTACACTACCAAAGAGATAATCTCAAGTATCTAGTCTGTGAGGGAGCAAATAGCCTTGCCTGCATCTCCAAAGCACAGTATCAACTGCTGGTCGTCACAAGGGCAAAATGTAATTCCTTCGTCTTCATTAGCCTAAATGTCCAGATAAGTGGTAGGGGGGAGGGGGGTTGGAGGAGGTTGATAGCAGACTATTCACAGTGTGATTAATTGTAGACTGAGAGATACTGAGCCTCATCCAGAGAAATACCCACAACGAAAAACACAGCAGGAGACAAATAGGCAGCCGGTTAATTTTCTGAAGTGACACAACAAAGGTATCAAGCCCTCTTTATCCAACTGGGTTTTGCAGTGCGAGCTGTACAAAGAGAGGCAGCCCCTACATGTTTCATGCATGGATACACTGGTGCATGCAAGAACATCGAAGCAGGCACAGGATAGCGTAGATAATGTGATTGCGGGGCATTAGGTAGATGTTAGTCATGCTGGTCAATCTCAATGGGGGAGTCTCATTTCTTAAGATAATAACATTAGAAATGGAATGTTGGGGTTTCAGAGCTCTAAATAATCCACGGACCTTATAGGAAATAGTGGTTGACCTACTGTAAGCAAAAAACTACAAGGTCCAAACAACTATTTGCTCCTTTTTAGGTTATCACTATTCAATGTAAATGTCAACATTAGCTTTGTCTAGCGTTTTCTTTTCAATTGAAGGCAATGTTTTATTCCTATTTCGCTTGTACCTGTTAAAATGATACAATGTATTAATGATTCCTAGAAACCCTTGCTGCAACTCTAGTATGACAGCAATTGTAACATGACAGATTGCATATATTTACTTTCCCATTATGTGTTAAGCTTTGTATTATTAATTCACTACATCTGTCCAATTAAGTATGATAGAGAGTTAAGTCAACACTAACTGTCACATCAGATCTGTTTTGGACATAATGCACTCCATTTTGTATGAGTTTCTTGTTGAAGAACAGGCAAGTTTGAACGTACAGCTCCAGAACTCTTAATTAGCATTCACACTTCGCTACTCGAGTCTGCCAAATTAAATAAATAACAACAAAGGGATTTGAGAAATTCATCTGCCACCCCGCCGAGTGCTGCCGCTGCTGCATACACTTTACACATTCACATTTTAAAGATTACTTCTCATTTTGTGCAAAACCCCTCCCTTTTCCTCCCGTTTTTGAAACCTGCTCCACACACATGCACGCAAAAACCAGTTGGAAGTCAGGCAACATAGTCAAACCACATAACAGAGCCAGGTTCACACAAAAGAGTGCGTTTCAATAATACAAGCTGCATTTGTCACTTTACCCTGCCATTATGTACAGACAGTATCTAGCAAAAATACATTGTACCCTGCACAATGATATGGTACTGGTAATCCCTGTATATATACTGAACAACAATATCAACGCAACATGCAACAATTTCAACGATTTTTACTGAATTACGGTTCATAGAAAGAAATCAGTCAATTGAAATAAATTCTTTAGACCCTATTTATGGATTTCACATTACTAGGCAGGGGCGCAGCCATTGAGTCAGGCCCAGCCAATCAGATTGTGTTTTCCCAACAAAAGGGCTTTATTACAGACAAAAATACTCCTCAGCACCCCAGAATTTAAATCTGCTGAAGAAGCCAGATGTGGAGGTCCTGCACTGGCCTGGTTGCATGTGGTCTGCGGTTGTGAGTGTAACGGCTTTCTTCCGTCGAAGAAGAGGAGGACCAAAATGCAGCGTGGCTAGAGTTCATGGTTTTTTAAGAAGAAAACTAAACATGAACACAAATACAAAATAAGAAATAACAAAAACCAAAACAGTCCTATCTGGTGCAGAGAACACGAAGACAGGAAACAACCACCCACAAATCCCAACACAAAAACAGGCTACCTAAATATGGTTCCCAATCAGAGACAATGACTAACACCTGCCTCTGATTGAGAACCATATCAGGCCAAACATAGAAATAGACAAACTAGACAAACAACATAGAATGCCCACCCACCTCACATCCTGACCAACACTAAAACAAGGAAAACACACAAGAGCTATGGTCAGAATGTGACAGTGAGGCCAGTTGGACGTCCTGACAAACTCTCTGGATTGACTTTGGAAGCGGCTTATAGTTGAGAAATAACATTAAATTCTCTGGCAAAAGCTCTGTTGGACATTCCTGCAGTCAGCATGCCGATTGCACACAGTGGCATTGTGCTGTGTGACAAAACTGCACATTTTAGAGTGATTTTTTTAAATTCCCAGCACAAGGTGCACCTGTGTAATGCTCATGCTGTTTCTTCAACTTCTTGATATGCCACACCTGTCAGGTGGATGGATTATCTTGGCAAAGGAGAAATGCTCACTAACAGGTATGTAAAAAAAATTGTGCACAACATTTTAGAGAAATACGATTTTGGTGCATATGGAACATTTCTGGCATCTTTTATTTCAGCTCATGATGGGACCAACACTTTACATACTGCGTTTATATTTTTGTCCAGTATAGCTTCATTCTTGTGTATTGTATTCCTCTTGTGTTACTATTTGACATGTTTTACTCTTCATCATTGGGAAGGGCTCATAAGCAAGCATTTCAAGATAAACTCACCAGTTGAATTTGGCACATGACAAATCAAATTTGACCAGATTTGAGTCATTGTTATATTGTTAGTGCTCAAATGGATGGCATTGATTAAAAGCAGCACAAACAAGTTCCTATATTTAGACTCTGACACAACTCCTATGCACTATGTGCACATATTAGCTCATTGAGATAAGACCATACAACTCAATAGCACTTTCCACTTAGTTTGTTGTTGACTTCATTGGTCTAAAACTTCTGGCTGCAGTTAGATAGGGACATTGAGTTTGCATTAGTGGGTGGGACCTCTGAGTCCAACAGCTGACTTGATGAGTTGTAACAGCCACAGGCAAGCAGAATGAAGACATGCATCATTATTCTGGATAAAAATATATGTATATATTATCACTCTGCAATAGATGTTAGTATCATAGTAATAATAATGTGATTTTAGTTCAGTTCTATTGAAGTGATGTGTAGTACTTCATGTTTACAATCATAGCGACATCGATTAGCTATACAACAAGGTGTCCAACAAGGTTCCTGCAAATTGCTTCCTAAAAATAAATTGGACAATAACCATTATGGGGAAACCAGATGAATAAAAGAAAGGTTTGGCAGCCATCTTGAAAGCCAGCGTGAATCCCAAACATTACGCTCGGGTCTGTATATCAAAATGGCTGCCAGCGGTTCCTGACCGTCTTTAAAAATGCATCGACTCCTGCGGCACTTTGACTTCTTCATGAAGCCCAATTTCCAAATATGATGCAGGCCTATTTTATATTTATTAAGGAATTGGCAAGTGCTATTAGCTTCTGTTCTGAGACCAACAAGCAGCCAAGACCAAGCATAACTCATGTACCCACAGTATGGTAGATACTGTGGCCTATTAACTCTATCCCTTGGATGAGTAATGACTGTGCCATTCTCTTATTCTCAATGTGGCCACAGGGGTATTTACCTTCAATTTCTTAATCATACGTGATACGTCAACTGTGACAAACTCCAAACCAGTGAAACAAAAAGCGCCCACAGATACTTGTATATTTGAGGGAAAGGGATTTATTTTCATAAAGGAGTATTATGCAAAATAGCATGTAATCAAGCAAAATTGTACTTTCTACTAGGTTATTAATTAGTGGTTGCATCGTAATGAAGTTGGAAGAAATTATGTAATGAATTCAGTTAGAAGTAACTGGGGAAAAAAACATTGTCTTTGCAATCAAGGCAACAACAAACACGGTCTTCTCCATACAGATAAGCTGCCCCCAACATACACTATCCCTGATGGGGACAAATCCAAAATAACTCATCAAACCCTTCTCTGACTGCAATGGTTATGATTATGGTTGAATGAACTTGCCCAATCCCTATGTAACAGCATCAAAGCATTCTTAACTGGCTAAGACCACATCCACTGTCCCTGGTTTACTCGGTATTGGCCCGACCTTCCATCCTCCTGGGCTTGGTCGCTCATTTGCATCAGTTAGGAGGGAGGTACTCGGTATTGGCCCGACCTTCCATCCTCCTGGGCTTGGTCGCTCATTTGCATCTGTTAGGAGGGAGGAATGCTCTGCCTCTCATTCTTAATCAATATGGACTTTCTCTCAGAGCATTCCGAGGCACTAGGACGACAAATGATTAGCAATAATTTTGTTTAGGTTGCTGCCAGGGGAAATCTAACTCCCACGTTTAATGTCCAAAGTGACACAAAGTAAAGGGAAGAAGAGGGATCTCTGGGCAAATCTGCAGATCAGCAGTGTAGAGGAGGGGCTGCATTGGATTCAGGGACAACACTGAACAAAAATATAAAAGCAACATGTCAAGTGTTGCTCCCATATTGTCCATACACACAAAAAAAGTATTCCGCTAAGATTTTGTCACCCACATGTCACCCATTGAGCCTGTTTGGGATGCTCTGGATTGATGTGTACGACAGCGTGTTCCAGCAACTTTGCACAACCATTGAACAGCAGTGGGACAACAGGCCACAGTAAACAGCCTGATCAAAGGAGATGTGTCATGAGGCAATAAGGGTCACACCAGATATTGACTGGTTTTCTGATCCACGCCCCTTCCTTTTTTTAAAGTATCCGTGACCAACAGATCTGTATTCCCAGTCATGTGAAATCCATAGATCAGGGCCTAAATAATTTATTTAAATTGACAGTAAAATCTTTGAAATTGTTGCATGTTGCAATGCTGTTTTTTGTTCAGGGTAGCATGATATGTTACATTTCATATAGTATGTATTAACTTGTGAATGTCCATCATCCATTTCGTACAATATACTACGAATTTGTAATACATATGATGTTACGAATTCCACTTTGTTGTGGCTAATGTTAGCTAGGTGTCTAGGTGGATATCTTTAGCTCCCGAGTGGCGTAGCAGTCTAAGTCACTGCATCTCAGTGCTCATCACTACAGACACCCTGGCTCATATCCAGGCTGCATCAAAGTTCCACCTTCTTAGGGTATGTTCGTAAAATAACTCTGGAGTGCCAGAATGCGCTCAGAGTGCGCTCTGGGTGTTCATAAATGCAGAGCCTTGTCAGATTGTCTGGTCATAAATTCAGTTTCCCTCTTGAAGCGTTCAGAGCGCACACTGGATACTGGCAGAGGAGTAGGGTTGTTCAGACCTCACAACAGCACCGGAGCTAAAGTTAGCTAGTTTGCTATCTACTTCCAGACATTTTGCTCATGTTATCTAGAGTGTTGGTGACTTTAACTGTAATGCTGGCAACCATTTAATTATGTTTTTTTGCCAACATTTACTGACAGCAGTCATATTCAACAGGTGTTGAGCGTTAGTAAATTCATTGGTTATTCTGCGCTCTGGCACATTCAGACGAGAGTGCTCTGAAATCGGAGTAGATAGACAAAGTGAATTTATGAGCGCACCAATAGATAGAAACTAAGGAGGTAGACCATAAATCAAACCTTTTTTTTAATGTGGTTGCCATGCCACTGTAAGGCAGCCTAAACAGAGAGCTCTTTAAATTGTGTACATATTTGCAAAGTTTTTAAGTGGTATTTTATTTTTATTTTTTATCAGTTTTTTTGTTTTTGATATGTCATTGAGTTGTTTTGGGGATATATCTGGTTGTTTTTACCCACAGAGTTGCAGGACTGATGGCAGGTTGACTCGTCTGGTTTGGCTAGCTAGCTAGCTGGCTTAATTTTGCATTTAAAAGATGCATCTCAGCACTGGCTTCTTGATCAATGAGACGTGACAGCATTATGGAAATGGCAGAGAGCTCTAGTGAAGATAACTGCTGCTATAGACTGATATGTGTTCGGCTTTCCTGCACTGTAGCAGCAGCAGAGGCATCACCCAGGTGGGTGCTACACGTTAGTTGTGGAGGAATATGAAGTCCAGGCTACAGAAAGACTGAGCTGAGGACGACATCAGGCCCAGCAAGCCAATCCCATCACCTGGCATCACAAGCTACAAAAAGGCCCAGGATAACATCGGAGCCGGCAAGCCAAGTGCTTCACCATCATCTGGCATCACCTGACATCCCCATCAACTGGCATCACCATCATCAAACCACAATCTAATTTAGTAGCATGTGATCGCTGATCTATTGAGTCATACTTTATGGCTATGACACATGTCATATGTATTACCTTAATGTATTACCCATGTATGCCTAGTAGGCTATGGTGTTTGTTATTTTTTTTTAAATTTATTTAAGAGGACCACACTTTTTTTTGGTGGGAAAAGTACCCAATTATCATACGTGAAAGTAAAGATACCTTAATAGAAAATGACTCAATTAAAAGTGAAAGTCACACAGTAAAATACTACTTGAGTAAAAGTCTAAAAGTATTTGATTTGAAATACACATCAGCATTATCCACATGTGTGGTTGCATTGTGTTTAACATTGTCAAATAGATATATATCTATATCTATCCGACCTTTAGTTTTTATGTTATTTGTATCGACTATTGATTTCGATAAATAAAAATATTTACCAATTCATAGTTTATCAAGTATTGTCAATGGGATACATTGTGAAGCCCCTCATGTCAAATTGTACATTGGCATTCCAGGATGAAAAGCAATCTGAAGATGAGTTATAATTTCCATTGATGCTGTTTGTTAGTTTCACTGCTACATGTGTTGTTTCAGGTAACATTTCAATGTCTATTATACTGTAGCCTGAATTGGACTATACTGACCACACAGATTGCTCCGCTTTTATGTAAAAATGTATGAGACACAGCAAAAAGTCAATAACTATAATAAAAAGTCCTCCTGTGGTCTTGACTTTGAAATCATTAATAACTATGATAAAATCCCCTATGGACATGATATGATGTATGGTTGATTATTTCTCACAGACAGAAGGAATATGAAGTTGTAAGCAGTGAATATTGATCATACGTGGACAACAACATTGATCTACAACTGGGATAAAATGATATTTTCATCAATGTAATGAGTGTGCTAATTATTGAAACAGTGAGACTTTTTCAATATTAGTTTTACTGCATTGTTGATGGTTTGGAACTTTAGGTGGCAATTTGTGATCACAGCTTCAAGCTATTTGATTTTGCTTTGTGTGTATCATCCGTTTTAATTGGGGGTACTGAAACATACATACTCCCTTGACGGAAGGACCCACCAATGTATTTGTAACAAAAATTAAAACTGCAAGCTCCTTTCATGTAGAAGAAAAGTCTGATGATGCTTCTCCCCAATAGACAACTCTGCCACCTACATAGAATCTGGAAATGGAGAATCATTCATAACACTACACTCTTAGAAGGGTTCCAATAGGGTTCTTCAGCTGTCCCCGTAGGAAAACCCTGTTTGGTTCCAGGTAAAACCCTTTTTGGTGGAAAGGGTTCTACATGGAACCCAAAACAGTTCTACTTAGCACCAAAAGGGTTCTACCTTGAAACAAAAGGGTTCTCCTAAGTTCTAGATAGCACCTTTATATATATATATATATATAAGAGAGACAACAAAAAAATGTTTTAACTACTTCTGGCATTTCAATGCAGCACACAACAACATGACAATACACACAGTAATAATAAATAACAGGACCTCAATGAAACAAAACAGCACTGCCACTGCTCGAGATGTTACCCAAGCTATAAAATATACCGTGGAAAATCCTCCCATGCACTGTAAATAGTACAGGCAGTAAAAACAGATATGTCAGCAAGTAAGGACCAACTCCTTAGAGTCCAGGTGAGAGCGATGTAGGAGGAGAAGTTAAGAAAAGAGAGCGAGGTGGAAACTGTTAATGAATGGGTATTGGAAACGCTGGGCGAAGGCTGTGCTGAAATGGTTACTCGTCCGTGATTAATGACTACTAGCCTGCTGTAATATGTACCAAAGGGACCTTGGCTGCCAGCCCCATTTTTATAGAACCCCCTCCCCCCTTAAAATAAAAGATGAAGTCCCCATTACGGTTCATCTTCATCAAAAAGTAGGTCTCAATATGGCCGCCACCGCTGAGAAGCTGATGGGTTGTAAACCTTTACTGCACACTGCAAAGTGTTTTGTATCATCAAAAAGTAGGTCTCAATATGGCCGCCACCGCTGAGAAGCTGATGGGTTGTAACCTTTACTGCACACTGCAAAGTGTTTTGTATCATCAAAAAGTAGGTCTCAATATGGCCGCCACCGCTGAGAAGCTGATGGGTTGTAACCTTTACTGCACACTGCAAAGTGTTTTGTATCATCAAAAAGTAGGTCTCAATATGGCCGCCACCGCTGAGAAGCTGATGGGTTGTAAACCTTTACTGCACACTGCAAAGTGTTTTGTATCATCAAAAAGTAGGTCTCAATATGGCCGCCACCGCTGAGAAGCTGATGGGTTGTAACCTTTACTGCACACTGCAAAGTGTTTTGTATCATCAAAAAGTAGGTCTCAATATGGCTGCCACCGCTGAGAAGCTGATGGGTTGTAACCTTTACTGCACACTGCAAAGTGTTTTGTATCATCCAAAAAATAAGTATCTCGCAAAATAAATGCATTTTACTCAGCTTTAAAAGGCACAGCGGACAAGACAATTGAGAGTCAATGGGAGTTTGATTTGAGATGTCATGGTCTGATTCCTTATTAAGTTGAGTTTGGAAACAAATAATTTTTCTAAGTTTTCTAAATTCTGATTCTGGGTTTGTAGTTAATTTATTGACTCATGGACAGTGTGAATTCATACTCACCATAAGAACTTCTCAGTGATATTTGTACCTATTTTAGGTGCATAGGAAATTCAGACTGTGTGTGTGTGTGTGTGTGTGTGTGTGTGTGTGTGTGTGTGTGTGTGTGTGTGTGTGTGTGTGTGTGTGTGTGTGTGTGTGTGTGTGTGTGTGTGTGTGTGTGTGTGTGTGTGTGTGTGTGTGTGTGTGTGTGTGTGTGTGCTTACAATAGATGTGGTTTGGTGAACCAGGCTTGTGTGTCTTGTAGTTCGTAGCCTTACCTGAGGCTTAAAGACTTTTCTCAGTGGGCTAACACAGTATTTGTGTGCACGGATGACAGTTACACATACGACAGTCACACATACATACATACACATACTGATTTAGAGGGGTTAGGTTCAAATGCGGAAGACACATTTCAGTTAAATACATTCAGTTGGACAACCGACTAGGTATCCCCCATTCCTTTCCCTTACATGCAATGGTGTAAAGTACTTAAGTAAAAATACTTTTAAGGTCTACTTAAGTAGTTTTTGGGGGGTATCTGTACTTTACTTGACTATTTACTTTTACTTTTACTCCACTACATTCCTAAAGAAAATAATGTGCTTTTTACTCCTTACATTTTCCCTGACACCCAAAAGTACTCCTTACATTTTCAATGCCAAACAGCACAGGAAAATTGGCTCATTCACACACTTATCAAGATAACATCCCTGGTCATCTCTACTGCCTATGATCTGGCAGACTCACTAAACACAAATGCTTTGTTTGTTGAAGTGTGCACCTGGCTATCCGTACATTTAAAAAACAAGAAAATGGTGTCATCTGGTTTGCTTAATATAATATTTTTTTAATTATTATTTATACTTTTACTTTTGATACTTATATACATTTCAAACCAAAAACGTTTAGACTTTTACTCAAGTAGTATTTTACTGGGTGACTTTCACTTTTACTTGAGTCATTTTCTTTTAAGGTATCTTTACTTTTACACAAGTAGCAAAATTGGGTATTTTTTCCACCACTGCATACATGCCTGTGCTATGGTCTTATATGTTTACTGTGTGTGTGTGTGTGTGTGTGTGTGTGTGTGTGTGTGTGTGTGTGTGTGTGTGTGTGTGTGTGTGTGTGTGTGTGTGTGTGTGTGTGTGTGTGTGTGTGTGTGTGTGTGTGTGTGTGTGTGTGTGTGTGTGTGTGTGTGTGTTTGTCTGTGATAAAGCCTCGGCTCTGTCTGTGTGGCTAACAACTCCCAGGAGGAGTCCTATTTAAGTCTCATAAACATACTGAGAGACTTTTAACACACTGATTTGGAAACTTATACTTGTAAGTGTATGACCGCAATGTATGCTGTGGCCAATAAATTATTCATATCTCTTTTTGTTGTACACATTACCTATTCCTAGGAGTGAAGAGCAGAGTGCATCAAGAAATCCCATTGCAATCCATTTGACCTTAAAACAACTTTGACTGTGTGTGTTTGTGTTTGTGTGTGCATGCTGCGCAGGCTATGGAGTAACACTATCTTGTCTGCTTCCTCCCAGATAAACATTTATCTTTGCACTCCCTACATGCTTTGCCCAAACACCCAAATTCACAGAATGAATCTGACTATGGTCCGTATGCAGTCAGGCACAGGAATTCAAAAATAGATTAATTACCACAAAAAATGATTGCAAGCATTGTATTTTTCAAGGTTATTTTGGTGATTCCACCTGGGTAGAGTGGAAATGTGATAAGAAGTGCACGTTTTATTTTGATTAGCATAACAAAGATTTACATGCTATATGTTTTTTGTGCATTTTCAAATACTGTGGTAGTGTTAGGCCTTTCAGGTTTCATTGAGGTTTATCATTATGTTCATAACAAATGGATAGCACTTATACTGTTTGGTCAAATGTGTTAGAACAATGTCAACCTCCATGACAGTCACCTCTCAGCGTTTGTGTCACTCTAATCCTACTATAATGGTGCTGTATTGTAAATGTCATCCTAAATAACCTCAATAATGACAGGTAAACTGTAATAACCCATGTATGTTGCACAACATAGCCTAGAATATACTGCAACCATTCTGTCACAACCCAACAAACAGAGACATTTCATCATTTCAACCGTTCGCATCTATTTTTTGTCCTATCACTCAAAAATTACGTAACCAATCTTTCTTCTCTTCACCATAGCGAGCCAAACTGTCTATGAAATCTTTGTTCAAGTCTTTTTCGGAAGGGGTATTCTGTACAGAATAAAGTAAAAAGTTTTAGGATCTCAGATTAATTGAAAAGGGCCAAAAAGGGAAGAGAAGCAGTTCGATTGCCCGAATACCTGGACAGATAATAGGGTCTTGGCTTCAGGGATCCCTCGGGAGGTGTTTCTAAGCCTCCAACAATGGAGGAAAATGAACAGAGTGGTAGCCATTGTTGACACCAGACCTACCCAGCACTGCCTGGTTCCATTGAGCCTTGGTACCTCTCTTAATTTGTTTTCATGTCATGGAGCTGGCAAACAGATTGATTCTGGTCTTCTGACTGTCTGTCCACCCAGGGATCACTATTGTGTGTGAGGGGAACCTGCAGTTTGAAGTTATATCGCAACACATATATTGGGTATTTTTGTCCACTTTTGTAACAGAAAGGTGCCATTTTGTAATGGTTTGTTTTCATATTGACTTCTGTGTCAGTCAGAAGTAATGAGAAGGAGGGAACTACCTGTCTTGATTTTTTTTGATTCCATTTATATAGCTATGTGTCTATATCTTGCTGTGCACATTCGGTAGCTGTCAAGTAACTGCCACTTAGAAGACTGATTTAGAAGCTAATTTGTCAACCATTGTAGGTGGATCCAGATGCTGTAATTGTCATGTCCCTGAGATGAAGTTTTCTCTTGAAACTAGAGTTTAAACAAAGTTCTCTAAACTATAGGCTTAAATAAGTTAACAGGATTTGAGAGGGATTTATAGTTGTCCATGGCTTTCGGCTTTCAGAATGATCACCTCAAGCCAACATTTATTTGGACTCGAGGCATCTGGCCTTTCCTGTTAGTGGGAACACAATGAACAACTTTTTACTGGATTCGTTCTCCAGTTGAACAACTTTTCACCTGCCATCCAAACTCAGAGATTTCAAGGAAGCCGTGAAAGGAGCTGCGGCTGTAAGTCATGCTGCCATTTTCTATGGCACCTGCGTCATTCCATCTAGACAGGCCCACCACCGGCTCACCGAAGCCATCCCTCACAGCACCGGGAACCTGTCTTACATTCTTTATGACGGTCTGACAGGCGGCCACGGATTGGCCACGATTCAGCTTGTAGGGAAAGGGAGACAAATGCAATGCTGTCAATATATCACCGGAGACAGGGCAGATTTGACGACCGGGGGCCTTGCCACGACCGGCCTAACCAGCAGCATCAGCAACCTGTTGGTGTCCACCGTGATCCTGAATGATAAGCAATCTGCCTGCCCGGTATCAGTCTCCCCGGTCCTCAGAATTCTGATTAAGCTTCAGTTGAAACGAGACTTGAAACGATGGTTCTCTCCGGGTGGTTTTGGATCAAGAGGGCATCCGTTCAAAGTGAACGAGCATCAAGCTGAGTTGTTATTGGCCTTCAAAAAAATGGGCAACTCCACACATTGTTTCCAATGATATACATTTATATTCTAAAAAAATAATTTTTTAGATACCAATGTTGCAACGATCCAAAAGGATTGTATCAAAATGCTAAAATCTTAACATCACACACTACCTAATATCTAAGCGATAACGCACAAATAGGACTTCCAACATAAATTGATCAAAGCATACATCATCAGTTGCCAGGGCATCTTGAGGCCATTATTAAAATGTCTCAGATTGATCTTAGCATATGCCCGGTGACACCTCTGTATCCCTTGTTAAGCCAATGAGAGCTAGAGTAGCACTAACGTAGCAGCTACGCTTACGCTTCCTGTTAGCGGACAGAGGGAAAAGCAGCTGCTGCAGCCTGGTTAATGGCAGCTGTATGCTAATGTCCTTGTCTGACTCAGCAAAGAGAGGGGCCGAGAGCCGACTGTGGTCCACCTCCAGCCTTCTCCCCAGTGAGGCCAGCTCTCAGACAATGCCTGTAGAAAATGAGACAGCTCATATGATTTCAAAACTCAAATGCTGAATAGTAGAGAAGATATGAGGAAGATGCAATTCCCCCTGATATCAAGAGGCATGAAAAGGAGTAAAAGGAACTTTATGAGAGTGGATGTTTTGACCTTTGGGATAGGGAAGATCTCTGTAGATTTGCTTGTGGGACGTAATCTAGTGTTCATGTTTGTCTTATCATATAATTCCTATAATCATACACAAACAACATACTCAATATAGATATTAACAAGTGAAAATAATAACACTGGGATTGGACAAATGATCATTCAGCAAGGAAAAATACTGAGAGACAAGTATTCTGGAAATATTTTGAGTGATAAACAAACTATTTTCTCCACCCTGAAGCATTCATTTGATAATAGCAGCTCCTTATATTAGGTTAGTGTCTGTCTGTGGCTGTGTGTTCTACAGGACATACATGTTGTCAGCTGTTATACTAATGAATTATCCATTATTCACGGGGAAGCTCTAATTGAGCACAATCTGTATTGTGTCTCATCCCTCAACCAGTGATGGGAAAAACAGAGGTTATGTTTCACTTGAAGATTATTATTTTTTTTTGCAGGGAGGACTCTCTATTTCTCTCTTTTCTCTCTCTCTCTCTTTTTGTCCTCTATTTTTCTCTCTTGATCTCTCACACACACACACACACACACACACACACACACACACACACACACACACACACACACACACACACACACACACACACACACACACACACACACACACACACACACACACACACACACACACACACACACACACACACACACACACAGAGAGAGAGAGAGAACTGGGAACTGTGAAATGTAAATGCAGACAGCTGCTCCTGTATAGGATTTGCAAGTCAATCCCTCATGTAATTAATAGCCATCTCCAAATGATGCATCATACAAGGCAGTTGTAGTGGCTGCTGTCAGTACTGCACCTCTAAAACGTTGAGAAGCCTGGCTCTGGAGAAGTCAGAATTAATGATACAAAAGAAGGAGAAACAGACTTTTTTTTTGACTATTAAAAACAGGAGTGCAATTCTCGCCGGATTTGGAGCCGAGAGGGAATCCGAACCATGATCGTCTCTCCTCCCTTGACAAGTGGAAGACACCGTGTCAGTCGTGAGAGAGTGCTCAGTGCTCAAATGATTGTAGCATAGCTGTCCACGCCACATGGTGGCATAGTGACACAGTGGTATCATCTTGCCAAAAAGTTACAGAGATGTACCAAAATAATGGAAACACCAACATAAAGTGTCTTGGTCACACTTTATTTGGATAGTCCATCAGTAGAAGCTCTGCAGATGGTCATACTAATCAACAAACTATCTGTTGATAAGTAACTGCTAAGGTTTTTATTTTATTTTCACCATTATTTTACCAGGTAGGCTAGTTGAGAACAAGTTCTCATTTACAACTGCGACCTGGTCAAGATAAAGCAAAGCAGTGCTATACAAACAAAAATGCAGAGTTACACATGGAATAAACAAACATTACAGTCAATAATACAATAGAAAAAAGTGTATATACAGTGTGTGCAAATGAGGTAGGATAAGGAAGGTAAGGCAATAAATAGGTCATAGTGGCAAAAGAATTAGAGCATAGCAATTAAATGCTGGAGTGATAGATGTGCAGAAGATGAATGTGCAAGTAGAGATACTGGGGTACAAATGAGCAAAATATATAAATACAGTATGGGAATGAGATAGTTGGATGGGCTATTTACAGATGAGCTATGTGCAGGTGCAGTGATCTGTGAGCTGCTCTGACAGCTGATGCTTAAAGTTAGTGAGGGAGATATGAGTCTCCAGTTTCAGATTTTTCCAGTTCATTCCAGTCATTGGCAGCAGAGAACTGGAAGGAAAGGCGTACAAAGGAGGAAATTAGCTTTGGGGGTGACCAGTGACATATACCTGCTGGAGAGCGTGCTACGGATGGGTGCTGCTATGGTGACCAGTGAGCTGAGATAAGGCGGGGCTTTACCTAGCAAAGCCTTATAGATGACCTGGAGCCAGTGGGTTTGGCGACGGATATGTAGTGAGGGCCAGACAACAAGAGTATACAGTGCATACAGAGTCACAGTGGTGGGTAGTATATGGGGCTTTGGTGACGAAACAGATGGCACTGTAATAGACTGCATCCAATGTAGAGTGTAGAGTAGAGTGTTGGAGGTTGTTTTGTAAATTACATTGCAGAAGTCAAGGATCGGTAGGATAGTCAGTTTTACGAGGGTATGTTTGGCAGCATGAGTGAAGGATGCTTTGTTGTGAAATAGGAAGCCGATTCTAGATTTCATTTTGGATTGGAGATGTTTGATGTGAGTCTGGAAGGAGAGTTTACAGTCGAACCAGAGACCTAGGTATTTGTTGTTTTCCACATATTCTAAGTCAGAACCGTCCAGAGTAGAGGTTACGGTTAGGGCTATGGTAAGGTTTAAGTTTAGAGTTAGGATAAGATTTAAGGGTAGGGATAAGGCTGGGATTAGGGTTTGTAGATAGTTAGTTGAAATGTTACTGATAGTCTGTATATATTCTGTAAAGCATCTACAGACTATTCAAATAAAGTGTTACCAGTGTCTTATAAGGATGTTTGGCCACCGAGCACCAGAATAGCCTCAGTGCACCTTGGTATAGATTCTACAAGTTTCTGGAATTATATTGGAAGGTTGCAACACTATTCTTCAACGAAAAATTCCATTATTTGGTGTTTTCTCCAAAACTTATTTTTGTTCTATTTCTATTTCAGTTCTATTTTTGTTTCATCAGACCGGAGGACATTTCTCCAAAAAGTACGATATTTGTCCCCATGTGCTGTTGCAAACTGTAGTCTTGCTTTATGGCGGTTTTGGAGCAGTGACTTCTTCTTTGCTGAGCGGCCTTTCAGGTTATGTTGATGTAGGACTCGTTTTACTGTGGATATAGATACTTTTGTATCTGTTTCCTCCAGCATCTTCACAAGGTCCTTCATCTCTAGGAGACAGAACGAGTCTCCTTTCTGAGCGGTGTGACTGCTGCGTGGTCATACTTGCGTACTGTTGTTTGTACAGATGAACGTGGTACTTTCAGGCGTTTGGAAATTGCTCCCAAGGACGAACCAGACTTGTGGAGGTCTACAACTTTTTTCTAATGTCTTGGCGGATTTCTTTTGATTTTCCCATGATGTTAACCAAATAGGCACTGAGTTTGAAGGTAGACCTTGGAATACATCCACAGTTACACCTCCAATTGACACAAAATACTGTATGTCAATTAGCCTATCAAAAGCTTCTAAAGCCATGACATAATTTTCTGCAATTTTCCAAGCTGTTTAAAAGCACAGTCAACTTAGTGTATGTAAACTTCTGACTGGAATTGTGATACAATGAAATAATCTGTCTGTAAACAATTGTTGGAAAAATGACTTGTGTCCTGCACAAATTAGATGTCCTAAACGATTTGCCAAAACTATAGTTTGTTAATAAGAAATTTGTGGAGTGGTTGAAAAACAAGTTTTAATGACTCCAACCGGTGTATGTAAACTTCAGACTTCAACTAGATATTATTTAATATATGTAAAGACAATATATGAATCAAGAATAGTCTGATTGCTGACAATTTTAGCCTGTCACTAATATTAGCATATCACTAATACTCTATCACTTGTGAATGATTCCCAGCTTGTATGCATTAAGGCAAGAAATGCATGCCTTTTTTTGGTGACCTATTCAAATCATTGTCTCACGCCTCATGTAGCCTAGCCCATAGACCTATATGTTTTCATACTTATTACAGTGAAATTCTTGGCATTATGTAACTTATTGACAATATGAACTAATGACATATTTCAATGTAATTATCAACATTGGATGATTTGATTTCTTACTGTTAACTTGAGGACTCAGTCCATTTACCCTCAAGTAGGATTTTTGTCTAGTCCTAATCTAACACACTTTATCCTACTCTCTCAGCTAATCAAACACATGAATTAGCTGAATTAGATGTGTTTGTGTAAGGCTGAAACAAAAGACTGCATGCCCAGTAACTCTCCAGGAGATCCGCTTTACATTCATTATTTGAATCTACCAAAACTGTCTCGCTCTTACCTTGCCCTTTATTCTGAGATGAACATTGTGAATTACCAAGTGGCATGTTTGATATTTTGTATGGTTTTTTAAATTATATTACGGTGTCTGAGGAGATGGCTGCCAATGCCAATTGTGATATTGTGTTTGTTTTTTTCCCTTGATTTGTAACTTATTCTTTACTTAATGTTTTTGCCACCGTCTATTTTGACCAAAAAGAGCTTCAAGATATTAGGACAGCGATTACTCGTCACGTACTGGAAAAATATTTTTGCTTTAACGAGTCGGACTTGAAATATTTACTTCAGACGCCCAGCAAAGGCCCTCATCTCCATCAATTGCAGGAGAAAGAGACGGTGATATCGGGGACATAGTTCTGGGTAACTTGTAAGGAGCCGACAGTCAAATCAAATCAAATGTATTTATATAGCCCTTCTTACATCAGCTGATATCTCAAAGTGCTGTACAGACACCCAGCCTAAAACCCCAAACAGCAAGCAATGCAGGTGTAGAAGCACGGTGGCCAAAGCCTAGGAAGAAACCTAGAGAGGAACCAGCCTATGAGGGGTGGCCAGTCCTCTTCTGGCTGTGCCGGGTAGAGATTATAACAGAACATGGCCAAGATTTTCAAATGTTCATAAATGACCAGCACGGTCAAATAATAATAATCACAGTGGTTGTCGAGGGTGCAGCAAGTCAGCACCCCAGGAGTAAATGTCAGTTGGCTTTTCATAGCCGATCATTAAGAGTATCTCTACCGCTCCTGCTGTCTCTAGAGAGTTGAAAACAGCAGGTCTGGGACAGGTAGCACGTCCGGTGAACAGGTCAGGGTTCCATAGCCACAGGCAGAACAGTTGAAACTGGAGCAGCAGCACGGCCAGATGGACTGGGGACAGCAAGGAGTCATCATGCCAGGTAGTCCTGAGGCATGGTCCTAGGGCTCAGGTCGTCCAAGATAGAGAAAAAAAAGAGAGAAAGAGAGAATTAGAGAGAGCATACTTAAATTCACACAGGACACCGGATAAGACAGGAGAAAAACTCCAGATATAACAAACTGACCCTAGCCCCCTGACACATAAACTACTGCAGCATAAATACTGGAGGCTGAGACAGGAGGGGTCAGGAGACACTGTGGCCCCATCCGATGATACCCCCGGACAGGGCCAAACAGGAAGTATATGACCCCACCCACTTTGCCAAAGCACAGCCCCCACACCACAAGAGGGATATCTTCAACCACCAACTTACCATCCTGAGACAAGGCCGAGTATAGCCCACAAAGATCTCCACCACAGAACAACCCAAGGGGGGAGTGTCAACCCAGACAGTGAGTGGGTAATCTGCCTTTACCATCGGTTCTATTAGCCAACGTACAATCATTGGATAATAAAATAGACAAACTACGAGCACGTATATCCTACTGTACCAACGGGACATTAAAAACTGTAATATTTTATATTTCACAGAGTCGTGGCTGAACGATGGCATGAATAACATACCGCTGGTGGGTTTTACTCTTTTTCGGCAGGATAGAACAGCTGCCTCGGCTAAGACAAGGTGTGTTGGTCTGTGTATATTAGTATATTAGTGCCTTGAAATCTAAGGAAGTCTCAAGGTTTTGCTCATCTGAGGTAGAGTATCTCATGATAAGCTGTAGACCACACTATCTTCCAAGAGTGTTGTCATCTATATTCTTTGTTGCTGTCTATTCACTACCACAAACCGATGCTGGCACTAGGACAGCACTCAATGAGCTATATACAGCCATAAGCAAACAGGAAAATGCTCATCCAGAGGTGGCGCTCCTAGTGGCCGGGGACATTAATACAGGGAAGCTTAAATCTCTTTTACCTAATTTCTAACAGCATGTTAAATGTGCAACCAGAGGGGAAAAAACTCTAGCCCACCTTTACTCCACACACAGAGACAGGCACAAATCTCTCCCTTGTCCTCCATTTGGAAAATCTGACCATAATTCTATCCTCCTGATTCCTGCTTACAAGCTAAAACTAAAGCAGGACGCACCAGTGACACGGTCAATAAAAAAGTGGTCAGATGAAGGAGATGAAGCAGATGCTAAGCTATGGCCTGCTAGCACAGACTGGAATATGTTCCGGGATTCTTCCGATGGCATTGAGGAGTGCACCACATCAGTCACTGGCTTCATCAATAAGTGCATTGATGATGTCGTCCCCACAGTGACTGTATGTACATACCCCAACCAGAAGCCATGGATTTCAGGCAACATCCACACTGAGCTAAATGTTTAGAGCTGCGGCCTTGAAGGAGCGGGACTCTACCCAGCAATTTATAGGAAATCCTGCTCTGCCCCCCGCCGAACCATCAAACAGGCAAAGTCAATACAGGACTAAGATTGAATCGTCCTACACCGGCTCCAACGCTAGTCAATGTGGCAGGGCTTGCAAACTATTACAAACTGCAAAGGGAAGCACAGCCGCGAACTTCCCAGTGACACGAGCCTACCAGACGAGCTAAATTTCTTCTATGCTCGCTTTGAGGCAAGTAACACTGATAAATTCATGAGAGCATCAGCTGTTCTGGATGATTGTGTGATCACGCTCTCCGTAGCCGGTGTTAGTAAGACCTTTAAAGAGGTCAACATTCACAAGACCACAGGGCCAGAGGGATTACCAGGACGTGTACTCCCTCAACGTGATCAAGACAAAGGAGATTTTGGACTACAGGAAAAGGAGGACCGAGCATGCCCTCATTCTCATCGATTGTGCTGTAGTGGAACAGGTTGAGAGCTTCAAGTTACTTGGTGTCCACATCACCTAGAAACTATCATGGTCCAAGCACAGCAAGACAGTCGTGAAGAGGGCACGACAAAGCCTATTCCCGTTCAGGAGACTTGGCATGTGTCCTCAGATCCTCAATTTTATTTACAGCTGCACCATCGAGAGCATCCTGGTTGCATCACTGCCTGGTATGGCAACTGCTCTGTCTCCGACCGAAAGAGGGTAGTGCGTTCGGCCCAGTACATCACTGGGGCCAAGCTTCCTACCATCCAGGACCTCTATACCAGGCGGTGTCAGAGGAAGGCCCTAAAAATGGTCAGACTCCAGCCACCCTAGTCATAGATTGTTCTCTCTGCTACTGCGCGACAAGCAGTACCGGAGCGACAAGTCTCGGTCCAAAAGGCTTCTTAACAGCTTCTACCCCCAAGCCATAAGATGTCTGAATCAAATGGCTACCCAGACTATTTGCATTGCCCCCCCCCCACCCTCTTTTACGCTGCTGCTCTCTGTTTATTATCTATCCACTGTCACTTTAACTCTACCTGCATGTACATATTACCTCAATTACCTCGACTCACCGCTGCCCACACACATTGACTCTGTATATAGCCTCGCTATTTATTATTTTACTACTACTCTTTAATTATTTGTTGCTTTTAATTTTTATTGATACATTTTATACTTTTTTCTTAAAATTGCATTGTTGGTTAAGGGCTTGGTTAAGGGCTTGTAAGTAAGCATTTCACTGTAAGGTTTAATTCTGCGCATGTGACAAATAACATTTGATTTGATATATATATATTCTACTGTACACCCTTGGTTACAGCACAGCAATGTTCTCACAACAACATATTGTATTTGCATGTCTGTGTTCATCGTGCACAATACATTTGACTTGCCCCACTTTGTAAAATCTCTAAATCAAACATCCCTCTGTGTTTCCCAATCCTGGTCCTCAAGTAAATAGTCATTTGTCCTTAACCGACTTGCCTCGTTAAATAAAGGTTAAATAATTGTAATTTAAAGAAAAATGAATACAACCAACTGTATACATTTTTATTGTAACCCTGGACAAGCACACCTGATTTAACTTGTCAACTAATCATCAACCCCTCAATGATTTGAATGAGGTGTGTTTGTCAGGGGCTTTGTAACTGTGTACTGTTGGAGGTACTCAAGGACTAGGGTTTTGAAAACACTGCCTGATGTGTCCAGGTGGGCTCTCTTCATGGTAATGCATACAATAGTTGTCATGCAATGTTTTCCCGTTTCGTCATGTGTGAAATGTTCAAATGACAGAACAGCTCTGTGGTTTTATTGCGTGGATAAGCAGAGATAATATCATTGTTATCGCTCTCCTGCATGTTTATGCTAATAAGTAATCCATAAATCTTTACAAACAGATGGAATTAATCGTAAGCTTTTCTTTGTGAATTTTTCCCACAATACAGCTCGGCTAATGTCTTTACGAATTAACACTGTTAATGACTGATTGGTACTGACTGGGGAATACAGGCAGAGTAAGCAAGTCAAGTAAGTAAGATACAGACAAGAAGTTAGAGTGCAAGTTCAATGAAGCTGTATTTCAAAATGACTGACTTCCCACAGTTGTTGCTTTTTTTGCATGTTAAAGAGAAGATGCATTATTCAGTCATGAGAAACAACTAAGTTTAGACAGATTCAAGTTGGAACGTTTGAGAGCGCAGTTCTCAAAGGGAATTGGCAATGTAACCCAGTTTCCAAACCTCTCTCCACCAATGGGATCATTCACTCACATGATACTGTAAAAAATGAGTCATGGCATGTGAGTTGACCTGTTAGTTGAACAATAACCATTTTCTTATGGTGTTGAGTCCATGACAATTAATTTAATTGCCTCCCCGCATTTTCTAGCGGGTAGGCACATCAATGATGTTTTATTAGTCCATTGTTGACAAGGTCCCAACATGTTTTGATTGTCAGCAATCAAGTTTTCAAGTTTTCAATTTTGCAGTAAAATGCATCATACGGTGATGATTTCTGTATTTTGAAAGTTACATATCAACAATGGACTAATGAAACAAATACCAAAAGATAGTTTTTGGGTGGAATTTTCTTTTAATTCACTGACATGTTCTGATTTACCCTGAATCATTCATAAGCATTTGGCAGAATAATTATGACTAATTATCATTCCATATTTCCAGAAAGCCTTGATGGCAACTTGTCAAAACTACTACGACAAAAGCAAAACCAAACCATACTATTGAAACCCTTGGACACCAATCCTCTCAATACGTTTGCATGTTGGATAAGATGCTCACAGAGATGCATACTGGTATTGTTTTGGAGTTCAAAAACGTACAGAAAGACTCAAACCTCGGGTTCCAAACCTTTAAGGCTCCAGTGGTAGTCCACTCCAGACGACAGAGGAGGTGCGATCAATTATGAGCGTATTACTGGAGATAGTTGATGATACCCTAACCTCCAAAAGCTTATTGGATAGGGAAACATGAATGTTTTACCCCTGCTTGAGTCTCAGATTCCTGAGAGGCTATCGATTTTAGGATGTTGAGATCAAACACCCCTGGGAAAATCCTCGATTCATAGAATCAATGGGGGAAAAGAAAACCCAATGCTGATGTACATTAGATAATGACAAAATACTGCACCGTTCCCTGATTTCACTAATGACTATGATAGAGTGTAAGGTTTGATGACATACCTGATGACCTTGGAGGGGTAATTACCTCAAGCCACAGTTTGAGCTGATAAAAGTCACAATGTACTGCTAAAGTGAAGGTGATTACAAGTCTTTCAGGTACAGGATTGACTTTGGAGTGAACGCTGGGCGAGAATCAAGAGACGCATCGGGGCGTCATTACAGCGAATAAGTTCGCTTTATTCTGAATTTAATTTAACACATTCATGTTTTTATATGAAAATATACATTTTGATATTGGGTAAGAAACATTTGACAGAAATTATATGGACAATGATAGAGTTAAGCTATTGGAGCATAGATATGGGGCTTTGAACGCACTGGTTGAACAAAACTATTATGGTGTCCATTTCTCATTGAGGTGTAGAGAACATGAGACATGGCAAAGCTCACACGTGGGAAACACATGACCTGTTGAGATTGTGTCATCATTCAGCTATGAAATTGACATCTGGAGAGAGTGGCTATGTGTAGAATAGCCCACGGGAAGACTCAGTCCTCTGATTCATCTAACAGCGATTCTAAATACCCGTAGAGCCTCTCTTGTATGGATTATGGCTTATGTATTGTCCCCATTGTATGTCCCCATGTTACCCCCACAAAAATAATCATTATTTTTGCTATCTTAAGAGTCTTGGTCAATACTGCTGTGCTCATTCAAGACCACTCTGTCAGCCCACAGCATTTCTCAAGTGGTGGTTACACAACAACAGGGGCTGACAGGGGCCATTGTATATAAATGGAGGATCTTAATTTGAGCCAGTTTGCTACAGCAGGAAAATAATCCTGCTGCAACAGGAAATGTGAATTACTATGTGGATTAAACTGAATGGACATTTTTGTATGGTTTGATACCGTTTTTGTTTGGGCAAATACAAATCACACACTTTAGATGCCTTTTTAAAACTCAAATACACTACAAGTTTGCATTTCCTGCTACAAAGGAAAATGATCAGCAATAAAAGAGGGATCAATCTTTTACGGCATTTCTGGACAAAAAGCTGACCGTTTCTATTTCAACTTTTTCACTGAGCTTTGGTAGGTCTAAATGCACTGTGGGCATACCAGTGACACAAGGTGCACTTTAAGGGTATTTCTGGACAAAAAAAAATGCAATTACCAAAGCTTTGAAAAAGCTGAAAGCTGTGGTAATGCACTGTGGAGTACATTCTTCGGGGGAAAAAATGTACTATCTAGAACTTAAAAAGGATTCTTCAGCTGTCCCCGTGGGGGAACCATTTGAAGAACCCTTTTTGGTTCCAGGTAGAACCCTATTGGGTTTCATGTACAGTAGAACCCTTTACCCAGAAGGTTCTACCTGGAACCAAAAAGGGAAGTACCCCTTTGGAACTCTTTTTTCCTAAGAGTGTGGAGATACCATAGGGAGGTGGACATACGCACATTGAGAAACGTCACACAGAGCCACACGTCTTTCCTTCTTCGCTCGTCTATTCACAGCTAAGTCCAAATGGGATTCCATTCTTCCCTCTTAACAGAGGCCTGTTGAACTCCTTAAAAGCTGACGATAGAAGGGTGGACAAGCAGGCTGGATTGCCTGACAAATGTAGGAGAGCAAATGGTAAATAAGTGAAAAGAGGAATGACATTAAGATGGAAGGTGGACGATGCCCCGCTCAGTCAAAGACACGTGAGTATCAGCTATCATGGGCTTTGACGAGACAAACCACGATAGATAGAGAAAGGTAAAAAATAAAAAAAATCTGCCCATGTCTGAGCTTTTGGTTCATCCTGAACTGATTGAACAGAACAGTATGTTTGTATGATTTCGATAATATGTTTCAGTAAATGGTGGCTTTATTTTGACTTGTACCTAAATAACATCTAGCTAACTAAAGCTTAGCTAGACATTTATGTTCAAAACAATGCAGGCTATAATCTAAATTGCTTCTTGTGGTGATAATGGTCCTTTGTGTTCATACAACAATTGCAAAGTATTAAAATCACCCAATTATGTAGGCATCTTGCAGTTATTCTGTCACACCCGGATCTGTTTCACCTGTCCTTGTGCTAGTCTCCAACCCCCTCCAGGTGTCGCCCATCTTCCCCACTTATCCCCTGGGTATTTATTCCTGTGTTTTCTGTGTGTCTGTGCCAGTTCGTCTTGTTTGCCAAGTCAACCAGCAGTTTTTCCTCCTAGTTACTGTTTGTCCCAGTCTCTGTTTATCATGTTCTCCTGGTTGCCTGTCCTGACTCTAAGCCCACCTGCCTGATCATTCTGCCTGCCCTTGACCTCGAGCCTGCCTGCTGCCCTGTACTGTTTTGGACTCTGACCTGGTTATGAACTCTTGCCTGTCCTCAACCTGCATTTTGCCTACTCCTTGGATTATAATAAATACTCCTTGGAATATAATACATATCAGAGCTCAAACCATCTGCCTCCCGTGGCTGTATCTGGGTCTCGCCTTGTGTTTATATATGCACTTGGAACGCTGGCTGCTATTAAATTAGCTGGATTTGAGCTAACTTAATTGGCAGTTTTCGGAGGCAGTGGTTGTGTCAGTCAAAGTAATACCACAAATCCTGAATCCTCTGGCAACGTAGCGAAAGCATGCTACACGCCTAGAGAAGTCAAGTCTGTGACAAAGTGCCCCCTTTCCATGACAATGTAAGTTTGGCAAGCATCCATCAACCCCCATCACTCATTAGCTGGAGGACCCCAAGCGAGGACTACCGGCGAGGGGATGAGCGGGCTGACATACTGCCCGTTTCGGAGGCACTGCAACAGCAGAATCGCCTGTTCCTTCTTTGATTAAAAGAAGCAGAGCTAGTTCTCTGTCTGTGGAGCAACACCATATTGAATTAACAAGGTTTCCCAGAGTCCAGCGCTGATAGGTCTTCTATTCATGAATCATCCTTTTAATTACAGACTAACTCAAGACTAGATGGATGGCAACACAACTTAATTATTTCAACGTCGTCTTACTTTAATGTGTTTATTTCTAACCTGATTCTACATTTTCTCAGCATTTCATGTTTGAATAATTGATAACTTGAGTTCATGCATAGTCAAATAGTCTGATAACAAGCAAAACAATGAGTAATGGTTGCAGTCACTCAATTGTTTGCGACTATCGGGGGTTTGTCGAATTGAATAATTGAGTGAAAGGGTCAGATGCGAGACATTAAAGGCTGAGTTTACCCATCGTGTCCAATGATTTTTTTCTGACTGTCCACACTCAGTTTTACATGTGACCCATATCAGATGTGTGCATTCACACTGATATAGCCTCTGAAATAGCACACAGATGCATGCTCATTTCCTGTCAACGTTCCTTAACGTTTTTGGAGTGGTTGATTTTGTAACGGCATAAAAGAAAACACTTCAACTCCAGACTGAGGTCATGTACGGAGCATCAGAGTTGAATCCTGCCATACATACCTACACGTACGCTACAGTCACAAGACGCAGGCCTCCTAATTGTCCCTAGAATTTCTAAGCAAACAGCTGGAGGCAGGGCTTTCTCCTATAGAGCTCCATTTTTATGGAATGGTCTGCCTACCCATGTGAGAGACGCAAACTCGGTCTCAACCTTTAAGTCTTTACTGAAGACTAATCTCTTCAGTGGGTCATATGATTGAGTGTAGCCTGGTCCAGAAGTGTGAAGGTGAACGGAAAGGCTCTGGAACATCGAACCGCACTTGCTGTCTCTGCCTGGCCGGTTCCCCTCTTTCCACTGGGATTCTCTGCCTCTAACCCTATTACAGGGCTCTTTCATACCGTCCCTAGGAGGGGTGCATCACTTGGGTTGTGTCGTGGTGGAGATCTTTGTGGGCTATACTCATCCTTGTCTCAGGATGGTAAGTTGGTGGTTGAAGATATCCCTCTAGTGGTGTGGGGGCTGTGCTTTGGCAAAGTGGGTGGGGTTATATCCTTCCTGTTTGGCTCTGTCCGGGGGTGTCATCGGATGGGGCCACAGTGTCTCCTGACCCCTCCTGTCTCAGCCTCCAGTATTTATGCTGCAGTAGTTTATGTGTCGGGGGCTAGGGTCAGTTTGTTATATCTGGAGTTCTTCTCCTGTCCTATCCGGTGTCCTGTGTGAATTTAAGTATGCTCTCTCTAATTCTCTCTTTCTCTCTTTCTTTCTCTCTCTTGGAGGACCATGCCTCAGGACTACCGGGCATGATGACTCCTTGCTGTCCCCGGTTCACCTGGCCGTGCTACTGCTCCAGTTTCAACTGTTCTGCCTGTGATTATTATTATTTGACCATGCTGGTCATTTATGAACATTTGAACATCTTGGCCATGTTCTGTTATAATCTCCACCCGGCAGAGCCAGAAGAGGACTGGCCACCCCACATAGCCTGGTTCCTCTCTAGGTTTCTTCCTAGGTTTTGGCCTTTCTAGGGAGTTTTTCCTAGCCTCCGTGCTTCTACACCTGCATTGCTTGCTGTTTGGGGTTTTAGGCTGGGTTTCTGTACAACACTTTGAGATATCAGCTGATGTACGAAGGGCTATATAAATACATTTGATTTGATTTGAATCAGGAGTGACATCCACATATGGATATTGTATAAACTAGAAGTCAATAGATTCGATTCTATGTGTGTTTTCTGTTGTTTACACATTAGGAAAAAGATCAGATTGGTGTCAGGTATAGAAATCATTGGCAAAAGATTTGAATTGGGCTGCCTGTGTAAACACAGCCTAGCATATCTTATTTTGTGTGCTTTGCAAGACCTTTGTGTGTGTGTTTGCACATGATTGCATAAACGCATGTGTGTTGTGCATGTGTGTGTGTGTGTATGTGACTGCACATGTGTGTGAACACTGAACTGTCCTGTGGAGCAATTAAGATATTAACCAGTGCCCTTAGGGTTTCCTCTTGAGATTCGTAAACATGGAGCCAATATAGTCAATGTGGAGCTCTGCTGCGAGAGAGCCCAGTCGATGTCTTTGTAATCATCCCCGTAATCACATTAATGGAAATGTTTGTTATGAATCAAGCTTGAAGGATGTGGCGGATGCTGGGCCTGTTGAATGGCTGAACGTTTGAACGTTTGACAATGTTTACTGAGGCATGCTAATGCTACGGGCAGCCGCCTTCTCTGATTGGAGCGAACGTGCGATTGTGCCGTCGAGTGCTAGTCTGAATTGCAGGTAATGCCTTTGAGGGTGAAAGAAATGGGGATTTGAGCAGTTTTCTGGCAATGCAGCGTGTTCTGAAGGTACTCTGCAAGTAGAGGTCAACCCACTGCTGTCTATTTGATTGTACTTAGTGGTGAATTCTTTACACCCTCCATACACAAAAGGGAGTTGTAGAGGAAGATGGAGGGCTCAATCATGCACGCTTTCCTTAGATATTTAATTTCATGGTTATGGCGGCTAAGGTAGCACACATTTTCTTTGTCTGTCTGTGCGATTGTCAGGCTGCGTGCGTCTTTCCTTAGACAAGGACCTTGGGGTTCAAGGAACAAGCACATGTACGGAGACACACACACACACACACCGGCCCAATTATACACTTCCACGCCAGGATCATGAGTTCACACCAATTTAAGACAGGCTAGGCTACTCATGAAGCGTTGGCCGTTCCTCGTTGTTCATCCCGCCATTTGACAATCTATCTTCATGCAGTGCATGATAATAGCAGACTTCTGAGCCTCAGCACTGATGCATGCGGTCTGTCTGTTACATTAGTCAACTTATCAAGAAGAATCACTCCCCATTGGGGCTTTACTGTATCTACAAGGCTACAAAGTCATCTTAGACCAGTCATTTGCCAGACAGTAAGTATTGAATGTGTCGACATGGCTAGGTCATGACCTGGCCTTAGATAGATTATGCCTACAGAGTTTTCCTAAAGCTTTTGCATGCTCGGACATATTTACACATAAGCACACATTTGTCTCATTCAGTTAAATGATTCAAAATATTAATAACTAATCATTTGTCATGAACAACTTTTACCAGAATGATTCATGTTTTTTTGTTGTTCTATGTTAGTAATACCACAAAAGAACACATTTTATCCACGTTTCCATTTATTTCTATGGCCTATAGATTCACTTATTGTCACGCTCAAGGGCCCACCAGCAGTATGCTCCTCCTGGGATTCAAACCAGCATGCCTCACAGGTTTATTTCCCTCACCAATAGGCCATGGCAATGACATTTACTGGTCAGACAAGAAGAATCTATGACACATTTCTGCCCCTTCAGAGAACAGTCTGTACAGTACCGTGACAACAATACATCCCATTAGTCTTCCCTCACGTCAAAGGACAATATGGCCTGTATTGGGTATTCATTTATATTCTACTTCACTGGGAATTTGTATGTAGTTTCAGATATTAACACTAAATGAAAGTACGATATTCTCGGATGGATCCTTATTTTTGGGCCACTGTTAGAGGAAGACAAAAATAAATAATGACCTTTTGCAGTAACCTCGACCACTAATGGCCGTCAAACTGATCAAAACCGTAATGTGAGAAATGTGAGAAGAAACAATTGCCACTCCTGCCTAAGCATCATCATAGTTTGTCGTCATCTGTCATGATTGGACAATATGATAGCATTGCTTTGACTAAAGAGAAGGCAGCAAGGAGGCTTGCTAAAGACTATCACTTCCTCTTGAGTTTACTGTCACCACCTTGTGAATTTAAGGACACAGAAAAGTAGATTGTGGATTGTTTAAGTCTGAGGTAAAAGATGATAGATTTGTAAATCTTTCGACATCAATCAACAGTATGCCGTGATCAATAGTATTGGCAGCTGTAACATGTTATGGTTGGTTGCCCTGACTTAGCATTTAATGCTACCTTTTTAATCTCTAGGCTAGGGGAATTGGATTCTATTTTCATGTCATTTACATTTTCTATACACAGGTAAGTGAGGGGAAAAGTACTGTTTCGGTTGAAATATGGTATGACATATGGAAATGTACTGCTAAGCACCAACCCAAAGGTTTTACTAAATAAAAGGCCTCATCCTCATTTCCCTGTTTCTTCCAAATAATTTGACATAATTTTCTCCTTGGGTGTATTTTCCTCATTCATTACCCCCTCATTAAATATCTATTTTAAGAGTAGGAGAAATCTTCAAATAAAAAGTATCATCAAGCGAGACACTTTAAGCTGATTAAACTCATGAGAAAGCAAACAAAATCTAAATGGTGGGCCTATCAAAGGGACGTGGTGCATGTTCTCTCTCTATTGATTGCCCACTGCGTTAATACATATATTCACATTGATGTGAACAATTATATATTGGCTGCCGTTGTCATGTCTAACACTCCACAGTGTTGAAATGAGACGGAATGAGACTTTGAGTCGGATTGCCTGCTACACATTACATAAGGATATTGTCACGGGTATCTTTTCACTTTCTCTTCATGTTTACAATTGTGTGAGTCTGTACATAGTTGCGTGTGTGTCGAGTGCTTGCACAGCATGTGGTGGAACTCTGAAAAGGTAGGCGACTCGGGAGGGTGGAGACATATAATTAGAGAAGAGAAGATAATGAAAATGAAAAGTTTTCCTCCACAATATCAAAAACAAAATCCTACCAGAAAGAAAACAAGAAGCCATTGCCTATTGTGTATGCAATTCTTATAATGTTACGTAACACCGCGGCAGTAATTCTATGCTTGTTGCACTGTTAGCTACAGAACTAGTATTCGTGCACAGCTTCATGTACAAACACAAATCCAATTAGGTCAATCGTTTGAACTAATGAGGAGACAAACTAAAGGTTATAGAGACAAGGACATTGTCAGCAGGGTTGATTTGGGCTGATAATTATGTTTGTAAATTGAGGTATTATTTCTACTTGTGCTGAGGCGTTATAATTAGAAAGATTTCACTTACTTCATTACAACTTACATAATTTACTCTCTCACATGCAGACCTGGGGTCAAATAGAATTTGAAATATATATATGTACATATTTTTTTAAATTCAGCTGTGATTGATCAAGCTCACTTGGCTCAATGAAACCAACTAAATAGTCCCAAAACTGCAAATCCCAGTGATCTTGCACTCCAGGCAGGCTCAAGCAAACACTCAATTTAAAATATGTAATATTTGAACCCAGGTCTGTTCACATGTCAACCCAGACTACATGTGACAAGTGCAGTAACTAAATGGGCTTAAGCAAGCTTGTTTAATTAACCAGATCCCCACATTTCCTCAACCACTGTTGCTGTTGTTAGGTGCTGGAGAAACAATTACAGAGGGCAACTATTGTGTACCGCAACCTGAAAACCAAACTGCCTTTGCATCCGAGCTGTGGAATGGTGGAAAGTAAAGGAGAGGGGGAATTGAAACATAAGGCGTTGCCTAGGCACCATCACGGTGATCTGAGAGATTCCATGGAGACGCCTGTCACCGGAGGGGGGTTGACATGTCTCAGTGGTGGAGGCCGTTGATCTCGAAGAGTCAAAGTCCTCAGATAAGTGCCGGGTGGATGGGTGTCCTCGGCTCTTTGCAGGCGTCTCCTTTCATTTTGAAAGGGAAGTAGAGATGGAGCCGTGTTATTGCCTTTCGCGGCAGAGACACTAATGTTTTCAAAGACAAGCGGTCCCAATTTTGAACACAATAAAGATCATCATCATTTGGGTCCATTGATTCCACAAGAAGCATAATTAACAAGCCTGGAGAATGTGTCATTAGATCAGTACTAGTGGGGGGGGTCTCATGAAAAAAGATCGAAACAACATGCAGTTCTGTCCCAGTATCCCTTTGATCGCTCCCTTTGTATTCTACTTAGGTGAAATGTCTTTCAAAAAAGTAGCAATAATGTTCATATACTTGATTGTTCAGCCACTATGGAGAAAGGACGTAAACTGAGTGATCTATAACGTCATGACCTACTGAAAGGGCAAGGTCAATATGAGCATTATGAGATACAGTATGTATTAGCTATCTGAAACAAAAATATCAATTGTCACTCTTACTAATTAAGTTACTCTTGCTTTTAGAATATTCTCAGTTCTTGCTGAATACTAAGATCATTGTAAGAGTACTTTCAAGCTCTTACTAGCCAGTGACTAAGACCTTCCACCATGATGCACAGGCTGTGCCAAGAAAAGCACTGCCATTTCCAGTATGTTCAAGGGGCCCTTGATTCGTAGTTTGATTTACAGTCCCCTAACTCCCAGCCAATCTCAGCAATATTGCTAAATCCATACGTCTGTTGAAAAATGCACTCGTTGACAAATTAGGTGACTGAAATCAACTAAACAACGTCTGCTGGCTTCCCTTTTAACAATCCATTTGTACATAGGGATGCACTGATGTTCTTGACTCTGTTTCAATTAAGGGATCTGTCCAGGGTATGCAAGTTGAACCAGAGTTCAATGTCAAGAGATGCATGACTTTTGTCCAACTCTTTTTGTGTGTTATGAACTGGTTACTAATTCATCTACTAATGCTGAAGTTGCTTGTATTATTGGAGGTTGGGGAGTAATGGAGCTACGGGGATGTGACTTTGGGAGGTTGGTAGATGAGAGACTGAAATTAGAAGATTTAAACTCGATAGAACAATTCTACCCTCTTTGTTTCTGAAATGAGATGCGGTACATTTCTCTTATGTTGACCCATGTCGAAATTAACATATTCCTTCTCCACTTAACATGAAATAAAAAATCATTTGAGATTCATGATTTAAAAAAAAGATGCTTCTGTTTATTCACATGCTCTTTTTCCAACCAGTGCCTTTAAAAGTCATGTCACATATTGAAATACAGAATATTATTATTTATATTCATTAAATCCACTAGATAAGAGACCCTGAAGGTAGCTTAGCAATATGACATCATCATACACAGTAGGTGGACATCATCAAATAAGTAAACATTCAAGTCTGCAAAGGCTTGAGGCTTTGAATCTTGCATACATTTGGAAGATCAAATACGGGGCAGTTTTGTCGATTTAAGTAAGCAGGAAGTCGCCCCGCTATGTATAATGACATCATATTGCTGAGTCTATGTGTCATTCAGGTGTCAGTCTCCTCTGAAATAGGTGATGGGATGGCTTTCTAAAGGAAATAATAGGATTTACGTGAAGAAAAAAAGCATTCAATCAATAGCACAATATAACCTTTTTTTCAGGATAACATGACTCGTTCGTGTTAGTCTTAAACTGTGATGTCTTCATTTCAGGGGAAACCCCATTTTGATGTCAAATGAAGCTCTTAGGGAGGTCTCAATGCCGGCTAAGCAACTTTGCTGCTTCGCCAGCAAAAGGAATTAGAGACAATATACGAGTAGACAAATCTGCCATGAAGAGCTTGGCTGCGAAGATGACAACCAATTTCCCAAAAGAGCATGGCAATACATAAACACATCTCAATGTCTGGAGGGGGTCCCAAACGGGGTCCAATATCTCCCAGCAGCAAACGGAACGGCTGAGCTGCGGCAGTGGAAATGAGGCTGAGGCTAAAGTTATGGGAAATGGGCCGGGTAATAAGTTCAAGCCCATATTTCGGTTCATACATCAAACATTTGTTTCTGGGCATAGAGGCCTACTCCCAGTTTTATTTGTTTTGTAAGCGTTTCTTATTGAAGACCCTATATGGGTTACGCTTTCTACTGGTCTACAACTAGGCTGATTGGGGGTAAAAGAGGATTAAGTCATCGTTAAATAAATCGTGTTTGTGTGTTTTTGAAGTAACCTACCATGTCTTTCCACGTATTACTGAGATGCTGTATTAACTCACATTTTTTAATACTTGAGCTCATGTATTGTTACAAACATTATCATGTAGTGTAACTCTTACAGAGCACACCCAGAACGGCCGTCAAGGGTATTCTGTGTTGCTATCTCATGTCTTTCATTGAAATGACAGGAAAAAAAGTACAATCTTTTAAAGGCTGACATCTAAAGACAACTTTATTACAGTAGTTTTCTTTTCTACTGTAATCTTTAAACATCAAGATTTTGACAAGCATTTCTTCTCCCAAAAATATGGCAAAAAGTGCTCATGGGCACAGGCTCAACACGCTTAGTAATATCAATGGAAAATGCTTGACAAATACAGTTGTTGCTTGTTATGTCCAAGGGAGCAGTCCTTAGCTGCACCTGTCACACACCCGTCTCTGCCTTTTGTCAGAGCTTCTCTTTTCAGCCCTCAAGCCACGTCATTCTGAAGAGCCAAAATGGTGGAAAGTAAGGATGCATCTGAGGCAGCCGAGCTCAATCGTCAAAGCACCTTGACAGTGACAATTGGCAGTTCCTTAATAGGTTTCCTTGGCAGAGTCAACAGTTGCCTCACAAACAAAACATGTTTTATTCCAGTGGAGAGAAAGCATGTGCTTGTGGCCTTTTCCCAATTTTGATTGTATGATAACAATATTATTATTTCAAATTTTATCAAAATTCCTTTATAATTTGTGTCAAATAATAATAAGGATTATATATGAAATAGTTTAATAATAATTTCAAATAACTGTGTTGTCAGGGTTTTTATATTTGTCGGAATGTTTTTCTGAAGAATTACATGACAGGTTGTCAGCGTGTCTCGTGAAGTGACTTGAACATCTTCAACCATGCAAAGACTCGGCAGAATAGGTAATGTTGTTATGGTGACAGAAAACCCTGTAGTCATAGTCAGAGTGTTTCTAACAAAATGACGTCAAAGGATAAATGGATGTGTAGTCACAGGTCACACACTGGTACAAGCCTAAAAGCCTTGTCCATGATGGATGTCAGCTCAACTATCTGGCAGAACTAACAATTTCATCCCCATTTCGAAGAATGTTGACAGACTCACCATTACAGATGTAGATATGAGATTCCGACTCAACTTAAATGCAATCCAATTAGGCTCTACATCTACACTAAAATCAAGTAACGCTATGCATATTTGCCTTCGAAAATAGCATAAAAGGCTAAATCAATACAACAACCCGGAGAGTGTTTCTGGACGTGTGAAAGCTAGGCCATGATTCAGTGTGTGTCACTTGATCTGGAGAGAGGAGATGAGAGAGTGGAGGAGGGAAAAGGATAGAACTCCCTAAGGAGTTTCGCCATTTCATACAGCGGTGCCCGGTGATACCTCCTGGGCTGGATCTAATTGGTGCGAGATTAACTTTCCAGTGGGTTATAATGACCCCAAGCGCTCCTCACATCCCTGGATCAGTGACTTCGAAAGAACCCCGGTTTCCTCAGCGCTTCTGGAAGTGATTACTTGTTTCTAGTTTCTCTCCCCGAAACCACACCACAAGCCCTTATACGACCAAAATAGCTGCATGGGAAAACAATACAGGCAGGCATTCCTGTTTAGGTGACACATATGACACTTCCTAAAGAGTCATTCAAAATGTAACTTGTGTCTCTCACCTGCATTCCTCATGCCATGTTTAGACAGACACTTTTGTTGTGTTGATTTTCTTTGAAAACAGTCAATCCTCATATTGATTTGTGTTCTGTGCATTTGATTATTGAGGAATGTGCCTTGCAGGGGTGGGAATCTAACTGACCACATGCCTAAACTACAAATAGATTGTCCTTCAGTTCACCTGATTCATGTTTTTTTTCTTTTCTGAAAAGTGTTTTTAAAGCAGCTTGATAATTATTCCAGCCTCGAGTCTTCTTGGGTCACTGTTGTGTTGTGTGTGTGTGTGTGTGTGTGTGTGTGTGTGTGTGTGTGTGTGTGTGTGTGTGTGTGTGTGTGTGTGTGTGTGTGTGTGTGTGTGTGTGTGTGTGTGTGTGTGTGTGTGTGTGTACTTTGGTTCTATGACGCTACACGCTTGGCACACCTGGCTACCCAGACTATTTGCATTGCCCCCCCCCCTCTTTTACGCCTCTGCTACTCTCTGTTATTATCTATGCAAAGTCACTTTAATAACTCTACCTGCATGTACATATTACCTCAATTACCTCGACTAACTGGTGCCCCCGCACATTAACTCTTTACCGGTAGCCCTGTATATAGTCACGCTATTGTTATTTTACTGCTGCTCTTTAATTACTTGTTCCTTTAATATCTTACTCTTGTTCATATATTTTTATCTGCATTGTTTTTTATGGGCTTTTTCACTGTAAGTTCTACACCTATTGAATTCTGTGATTGTGACTAATACATTTAATTTGACACCTGTATTTGGGGAGTTTGTCCCATTCTTCTCTGCAGATCCTCTCAAGCTCTGTCAGGTTGGATGGGGAGTGTCACTGCACAGCTATTTTCAGGTCTCTCCAGAGATGTTCGTTTGGGTTCAAGTCCGGGCTCTGGCTGGGCCACTCAAGGACATTCAGAGACTTGTCCCAAAGCCACTCCCGTGTTGACTTGGCTGTGTGCTTAAGGTCGATGTCCTGTTGGAAGGTAAACCCAGTCTGAGGTCCTGAGCATTCTGAAGCAGGTTTTCATCAAAGATCTCTGTACCTGGCTCTGTTAATATTTACCCCGATCCTGACTCGTCTCCCAGTTCCTGCTGCTGAAAAACATCCCCCAGCATGATGCTGCCACCACCATGCTTCCCCTTAGGGATGGTGCCAGGTTTACTCGAGACGTGACACTTGGCATTCAGGCCACAGAGTTCAATCTTCGTTTCATCAAACCAGAGAATCTCGTTTCTCATGGTCTGAGAGTCTTTAGGTGCCTTTTTGCAAACTCCAAGCTCGCTGTCATGTGCCTTTTATTGAGGAGTGACCACTCTAACTTAAAGGCCTAATTGTTTGATTTCGGCACAGATGGTTGTCCTTCTGGAAGGTTCTCCCATCCCCACAGAGGAAGAGTCTTGGTGGTTCTAAATTTATGGTATTTAAGAATGATGGAGGCCACTGTGTTCTTGAGGAGCTTCAATGCTAAAGAAATGTTTTGGTACCCTTCCCCAGATCTGTGCATCGACACAAGTAGTCTTGGAGCTCTACGGATAATTACATCGACCGCATGACTTGGTTTTTGCTCTGACCTGCAGTGTCAACTGTGGGACCTGATATAGACAGGTGTGTGCCTTTCTAAATCATGTCCAATCAATTGAATTCACCGTAGGCGCTCTCCAATCAAGTTATAGAAACATCTCAAAGATGATCAATGGAAACAGGGTGCACCTGAGCTCAATTTTGAGTGTCATAGCGAAGGGTCTGAATACTTATTTAAATAAAGGTATTTCTGTTTTTTGTTTTAATACATTTGCAAAAATGTCACAAAAACTGTTTTTGCTTTGTCATTATGGGTTATTCTGTGTAGATTGCTGAGGAAATTGTTTTATTTAATCCTTTTTAGAATAAGGCTGTAACGTGAGAAAATGTGGAAAAAAATCAAAGGGTCTGAATACTTTCCGAAGGCCATGTACCTTGCTTTTATAGTTGGGCGATTCAGTGGGAAAGCCAACCTGAGCATGCACAAATAAATGTATTTATTTCCAAATGAAATCATTCTCCTTAAGGTCTATGTTGGAGTGTAGGTTTTTTACCAGTTTAAGTGGGAAATTGTATGAATTTCGACAATTACATATTAGAATGCTAAATCTCATTAGGCTTCTCAGTCGATCATATTTCATGGTCTTTAGAAAGTTCTCACAGAGCTTGTTTTATCCCTCATAATAACATAATAATAGTTTCAAAAACGAACCCATGGAGTAATATATCTATTGTATATACCCACACTAATCAGTGTGGATAGAAAATAATTCACAAGGGCTGTGTTTGCCAATTTTTGGCAGAAGATCTGATCGAATTAGAAATAAGACCAATAATTGGTAGAAAGATTAGAATTGGGCTGTCTGCATAAACGCAGCCAAGGGCTTCCAAAATCACAAAGGATTTCCTTCTGATAGGTTATCCTTCCTTTGCCTTGAGGTCAACAGCCAAATGATCCTTATAGTGTATGATGTTGAATACCACACCTCAGTTTAAGTTTAATTTTAAAGGCGAACTGAGCTTAATTGATATGCCAACCAAGACCAGCATAATGATGGATGAAACGTGCTTTGTAACATTGCACTAAATGGCTGTCAAATACCAGTTTGATCTCTCTACTTATATCATATTAGCTATGTTTACATTTTTGTGTTCTCCTCTGTGTTGTCATCAAGAGTCAGTTGTTACACCGACAAGCTCTCACAGTCTCACAGAATTAGACGTTCATCCACGTTCTCCAAACAGAACATTTCAACGTGTTTTTGTGGCTCCTGCTTCTCTGTATAGTTCCATTTCACAAATCCTCAAATTTCAAAGTTAAAGGTTACGTTTAGGCACTCATTCTGAAAGATGAAGGTAAAGGATAAGGTTTGGGATGGGATTAAAACAATACATTTAGGCACTCATTCCAAATGGTTAGGGTAAGGGTTAATGTTTGGGATGGGATTAAAACAATACATTTAGGCACTCATTCCAAATGGTTAGGGTAAGGGTTAATGTTTGGGGTGGCGTTAAAATATTACGTTTAGCCACTCATTCCAAATGGTTAGGGGAAAGGGTTAAGGTTTGGGGTGGCGTTAAACTATTACGTTTAGCCACGCATTCCAAATGGTTACGGTTTGGGATGGGGTTTAAAACAAAAATAAAAAAAGCAGTGTCCTTGACTGGGATCAAACTCAAGCTTCTGATCCAGAGTCCACTGCCTGGCTGGTATCCATTTCAATATCCACCCAAATTTAAATAAACCCAAGCCTAGTTGATGGTTATAGCTCCCTAGTTCCCTGTTGCCCCTGGCTGTGCCGGGTGGCAGAACATGACCAAGTTTTGTTCAAGACCAGCATGCATTTCCAGCAGCACAGTAGGTGGACAACCTCAGGACATGGATAGTTGAAACGTGGCAATCTTCATGTCAGGACCTGGCTGGTTACTCACAATCACCTGAGCATTTCAATATCCACCCATCATACAGTATTTTGAGTCACACTTCGAGGGGCATCATTCCTACTCCAATGGGCCTATGTAATGAGCCATACCTTCCCCCCGCCCCCCTAACATATCCTCTTGTTCAAATAGTCTTTAACTATTTGTGAGTAACAAGAATATTGCCCAGAACATAGACATATCTGATATTGGCAGGAAGCTTAAATGATTGTTTATCTAACTACACTGTTCAATTTACAGTAGCTTTATTACAGTGAAAGAATACCATGCTATTGTTTGAGGATTGTTTTGAGGAGAGTGCACAATTTTGAACATGAAAAGTTATTAATAAACAAATTAGGCACATTTGTGTAGTCTTGATACAACATTTTGAACAGAAATGCAATGGTTCATTGAATCAGTCTAAAACTTTGTACATACACTGATGCCATCTCCTGGCCAAAATGTAAATTGCACCTTGGCTGGAATAATACATTATGGTCTTTCTCTTGCATTTCAAAGATGGTACAAAAAAAATACAAAATAACGATTGTTATTTTCTTTGTATTATCTTTTACCAGATCTATTGTGTTATATTCTACTACATTCCTTTCACATTTCCTAAACTTCAAATGGCACCAAGAATATGCATATTCTTACTTCAGGGCCTGAGCTACTGGCAGTTAGATTTGGGTATGTAATTTTAGGCTAAATTTTAAAAAAAGGGGGTAATCCTAAAGAGGTTAAATGGGGATCTGCTTGCTGGGTTTGCGGCACACTACAATACTTACCCACTTTTTTGTCTGCTGCCATTTGCCCTCCAACTTCACTTTGTGTTGGTGAAAATACAGAAACTGACAGGAGTTCAAAATGGAGAGTTGCTCTCTTTCCTTTGTCTGGCATTTTATTCTCTTCTCCCATCCTCCTTTTCTGTTCCCATTTTTACTTTTCCAAATAGGAGGGCTATACGCCCTATCCGGGATGCCAGCATGCAATATAGGTCTTGATGGGATGCATCCTTTCGGTAAATGTGTAATTTGTCAAGGGAAAAGAAGCCCACAGTATGGTGTGAATTTTAGTTGTATACCCCCTGCATAACAATGACAGCAGTTGACAAGGTGCAGACCAGGGAACACATTTCACCTGTCAAAAGCGGTCATGTTGACGTGAGGAACAGAGGAAATGTGTTGGTGGGTGAAATCCACATGGTGAGCGCAGCCATTACTGATGTAACCAAACAGTCTGTGGGTCATGTGTTTTTCTCGTAACACGCAGTGTCTCAACATGCTTCACTGAGCCGTTGCTATTGACAAATTGTCCTTTGTCAAATCAAATCAAATGTTATTGGTCAGACACACATGGTTACCAGATGTTATTGCGAGTGAAGTGAAATGATTGTGCTTCTTGTTCCGACAGTGCAGCAATATCTAACAATTCAGACAACAACTACCGAATACCAACTACCGAATATATGGATGAGCAATGACCGAGCGGCATAGGTAAGATGGAATAGATGGTATAAAATACAATGTATACATATGGGATGAGGAATGCAAGATATGTAAACATTATTAAAGTGGCATTATTAAAGTGACTAGTGATCCATTTATTGAAGTGTCCAATGATTTCAAGTCTGCATGTAGGCAGCAGCCTCACTGTGTTAGTAGTGGTGGCTGTTCAACAGTCTGATGGCCTTGAGACTGAAAAATAGCTTCTGTCTCTCGGTCCCAGCTTTGATGCATCTGTACTGACCTCGCCTCCTGGGTGGTAGGTAGAGGGGTGAACAGGCAGTGGCTCGGGTGGTTGTCCTTGAGGATCTTTTTGGCCTTCCTGTGACATCAGGTGCTGTGGGTGTCCTGGAGGGCAGGTAGTTGCCCCCAGTGATGCTTTGTGCAGACCGCACCACCCTCTGGAGAGCCCTGCGGTTTTGGGGGGTGCATTTGCAGTACCAGTCGGTGATGCAGCCCGAAAGGATGCTCTCAATTGTGCATCTGTAAAAGTTTGTGAGAGTTTTAGGTGACAAGCCAAATTTCTACAGCCTCCTGAGGTTGAAGAGGCACTGTTGCACCTTCTTCACCACACTGTCTGTGTGGGTGGACCATTTCAGTTTGTGTAAGCCAAGGAACTTTAAACTTTCCACCTTCGTCTGACTTGAGAAACATGAAACATCACTATTATTATTTGAAAGTAATTTTTGAATCCCCATAGGCAGGAGGATTGCATGTGTGCCGAGGACGTTGGCCTTAACCCTCGACACACTACTCTATGTGCAGAAGAAGCTCTAAGACCGGGGTATGAAATATCTCGAAATTGGACCATGTTATGGATTGTGTTTAATAGTCAGTGGAATTGTTAAGATCTGCATAATGTAACCTGGATTGGGCTAATTCAGTTTCAACCCTTGAATAAGAATCATATTACACTTAATGGTTTGATGTTTTACATCATTAACAGTCTTGCAGAGCGATACTTACTCTATTTAGCCACCAATAGCATCTTCTCAGAATAATGGCACCCTCTGCAGGGCAGTGTCCTTGTCACTGCTCTGGGGCATTGGGATCTCCTCCAGGGCATTGTCCCACATAGTCCATTAACATCATATTCAGCACCAACCTGATTTACTCAGCCCGTGTCCCATTCCAGCATCAAACAGGGCCAGCCTTGCTTAGCCTCAGGAATTAGCCAGTACAGGGCTGCAGAAGTAAATGGCACAGAACTGTCGACCTGGGATCACTTTAGCTGATTGGTTGGGCTTGATTGGGCTTGCTAGGCACAATGTAGTCAATGAAGCTGTCCCAAAAGTGAACGTCCTGTTCATTTATCACTCCAGACAGGCTGAATCAAATGCTCAAAGTATCTGGAAGAAAACAAGTACTATTTGAACACTTTGACTCTGTCATTGCTTAAGTTTTACTTGTATCCCCTAATAAGCTGTGAAGGAAAGCATTGCACAGCAATAACACATTTTTACACAGCACATAATCTATTACAAGTTTCTCATTTTACATAGACTTATCATATACATACATTTACCAGTGCTGGTTCCCTCCAACCCAATTTTTTTTTTTTTAAATCATCAATAAAACTGTTATTGAGAAACAAATCTATACAGTTCGCTTAGGTCAAAGTCTATTTTTTTTCTGGGGTTTGCTCATGTGCATGTCATGTGATGCACAGAAATCCATATACTCTCTGAAAATATGTGAAAAGGGGAAGGAAGTGTAGTCAGCGTCCTGATGGAAACGAGTTTCACATTCCTGTTAACCAAGAGGGATTAATCCTTGATCTAGTCAATGCCTCCCCCCATATTTCAGTCTTATCTGTCCAGCATTTAAGACACACTGAGCCAATCTAAGGAGCAGGGCTGCGGGCACAGGCAGAAAAATATTTTACAATTCAGAATGTTAAATACAATGATTTCATTGACATGCCTTGAGGAGATGGATGCTGGGGCGAGAGTTTGACAATAAAGTGAGGCAGATGATGTTCTCTCTGGATCACTTAAAAGCAAATCCAAACTAATTACACTACAGGAACACTTTCCCGAGCCATGAAGCTCCAAAAGGAGAGGAAACTTAGGTGTGCCAGATAGACAGTCATACGAAGGGGGAACAAAAATGCATGCCCATTGACTGTAGTTGAATAATTCAGAAGCTATACAGGGCTGAAGTTGTTAAACCCGAATATAATAATCCCCAAAAATGTGATAAGGGGATAAGAAGTGTGTGCCAGCGTGGTTTAAACATCATTTTAGATTCTTGTGTCAGTTGAGGGTTAACCCAAACATTAGCATGGAGGTTAGGGGGAGCCACTGTTGTGAGAGCATCGAGAGCATCCTGTCGGGCTGTATCACCGCCTGGTACGGCAACTGCTCCGCCCACAACCGTAAGGCTCTCCAGAGGGTAGTGAGGTCTGCACAACGCATCACCGGGGGCAAACTACCTGCCCTCCAGGACACCTACACCACTCGATGTCACAGGAAGGCCATAAAGATCATCAAGGACAACAACCACCCGAGCCATCAGACTGTTAAACAGCCACCACTAACATTGAGTGGCTGCTGCCAACACACTGACTCAACTCCAGCCACTTTAATAATGGGAATTAATGGGAAATGATGTAAAATATATCACTAGACACTTTAAACAATGCTACCTAATATAACATTTACATACCTTACATTATTCATCTCATATGTATATACTGTACTCTATATCATCTACTGCATCTTTATGTTATACATGTATCACTAGCCACTTTTACTATGCCACTTTGTTTACATACTCATCTCATATGTATATACTGTACTCAAAACCATCTACTGTATCTTGCCTATGCCGCTCTGTACCATCACTCATTCATATATCTTTATGTACATATTCTTTATCCCCTTACACTTGTGTCTATAAGGTAGTAGTTTTGGAATTGTTAGCTAGATTACTTGTTGGTTATTACTGCATTGTCGGAACTAGAAGCACAAGCATTTCGCTACCCTCGCATTAACATCTGCAAACCATGTGTATGTGACAAATAAAATTTGATTAGATTTGATTTGAAGCTCTGACCTGAAGTAACTGCATCAAAAAGTATTTCATTACATATCCAGGAGGAACAGGGAAAATCAAGTCAGTACAGTCACATTCCTGTTATCCAGTCACATTCCTGTTAACCAGACACATTCCTCCCACCTTATTAGTGTAATGTATGGATATGAAAAACATCTGACATGCTTACATGGGATTTACATATGACAAATGGTTTGTAACATTATTAAAGTTGGGCATATCAACAAAAAACTTACCAAAACAAATGAATAGTCAGAACCTAGGATTAAAAGAATAAATAACCTATCTGATGACTTCTCTCTCACATTCATGCCCATACGAAAAAAACACTATTGAGAATTCACCATGTCAACCCCAGGGGTGACTGAAGGTCAATCCAAAGCAGGCTATCTGTAGTTGTTATGGTTTGTATTTCTCCCCAGTCCAGATAATGCTTTTCAAAGACATAAGACATCAAAGCACTCTGAACACCAAGTAGTAATGCTTTAAAGCAGTGGTGCCCACAGCACGTAGCTTCCACTATCAAAGCCAGTACTGACATCATCACCCTAGCTTTTGTACCAAAGAATTTACAAAGCTATTTCGTGGAACCCGGTCATTCTTGATCATGCTGACTGGTATTGCTATGTGTGCCTTCAGACAACATTACATACAAATTCAAGTTTTCTCTTTGAATGTGAACACATCGACTTTCATCAAAACAGCTGGTGATCAAATTATGATCCAGGTCCAGTTTGTCCACGATCCAAGTCTTAGAAAACCGTTCGCGTTTGACAAAAGTGTTCCCATTTGCCAAGTTCCCACTTGTAGCCTTTCAGATTGACATGTTATTCCCTTGATACAATACAGACCATACACATATTATTTAGCAAAGAACAACGACTGTGTCCAATTTACAATAAGATGCGTGTCCAAAAGCAGAAGACCTGACACAAAAATATAAACAACAACTGGACCAAGGACAATATGATGCACAATGGCAATGTGGGGAAGACACAAGTCATGCAGAACAAGTTAAGCCCAGGGGGTCACAGTGAGACAGTAAAACTAATCCAATCTAAGACTAGGAAGCCTGAAGTCGATTGTGTCCTATAACCATGGGATCAGAAAGGTCAAACGAGTTGAGATTTGATCATCAGTGTCCAGAGAATCTATCACCTGAATATTGATATGATCAAAGTGAATACTTCTATTGTATTTCAGAGGGATGCACTGCCAAGTTAGTTCAGTGGCATTATTCATTTGCTTTAGCTGACATTTTATTGAATTCTTTCTTTTATTTTCCACTAGGTAGTATCAGTACAATAGGATGACCGTTCCTGGGCACACACTGTTCTGTTTCAATGTTAAATCTTTGACGATGAGCCAACTGAAAATAACAATACCAGTTAGTGAACATAATTCAGTTATGCATAAAATGTCAGAACGCTTTCCTTTTGTTTTTATGATTTTCTCCTCATGGGGGTAGACTGAATGTTAGTTTGGTATTCTGTAAGGTCATGATGAACGACACAAAGATAACAGATCTTAGCAGTAACGTGCTCTGTCCCCAGGCCAAACAGCAACTTGAAGACCTAAGATGGTGTTAGTGAACGATTCTATTATCGAACTAAATTGCTACACCCAGCAATAGAATAAATGTAAATTAAATTAAATGTAGAAGAAACTGTAAAATTCTGGGATATTAATGTCCGGAGTGATTTAAAATGGAATAAGACATTTGGTATCAATAAATATGAAAGAACTGTGACATGTTAGTTTTGTTTTGCATGTAAACGTTATCTCATGACTTTTCCCCCGTCAATGCTCACAGTAACCCACAAGGAGGCAAATAGAAAATGTATGCCAGCATTCCCAGGATTTTTCCAAGCCCAATATCCAAGTTGACTATACTGCACAACTACACATTGTATTTTAGCCCACTAACGTTACACCTACAATAGATGGTTTTGATGTAAACACTCTCAGTATAAGGTCTTTGCGTGTGTTGGAGGCAGATTAATGAAACTATGGGGAGTTGCCTACCTATCCTGTTGGAGAGAGGTCAAATTTAACAGAGACCTAGGGGGCTTCTCAAAATGCATACTACCATGCTCCGAGCACGCAAATTGGAGCACGGGAGGGTCGGCGTATGAGTCCAAATCAAAATATGTGAAACAGAGCACGGAGGGCACTTCTCGAATGCGTACTCCGTTTGTACATATTCTAAAGCATGCCTCAATGCAAGCTTCAATGGGAGATATGCCCCAAAAATTTACGCAACCACGTAGAAAATTTGGCACAATTTATTGAAATCAATAGCCGCCATTATTTGAGCTGAAGCAAGAGAAAATACACTCTGACTACAGTATTTTATCTTTATGTTAATAAATATATGCTGTGTTAATTTTGTCATGTTTACCTGCCTACATTCTTTAGATCGCAAGCGCATAACAAGTTAGGGCTAACTGGTTAGCTACTAGTTCTGTTAGCTAGTCAAATAGCCACAAAGAATTGACATCTATCTTGCATAATATTCGTTTTGGCATTTTAGCCTGTTAAACTATCTGGTTAGCTACATTATTACGATTCACATACAGCTAGCTGATAGTTCAAACGGTTGCTTGTGTATATCTTGTTTAGTCTCTATTGCCATTGTCCTGGCAGGAAGAAGGTTCAGTGAATGGGTAAGTCCATAATAAGTTAATAGGGCTAACTGGCTCGCTAACTAGCCATGAAGAATTGATAGCTACCTACAAAAAATATACATCCACCTTGCATAGCTTTAGGTCATTTTTACCTGTTTAATCCAGCTGGCTAGCTAGATTATTACGATTCACATATCTAGCTGATCATTTTGAAGTAAAACGTTTGCTTTGTGTATATCGTGTTTCGTCTATTGTTGTTGGCTGGAAGAAGGTTCAGTGATTGTGGAGGTGAAGTGTGAGGTAATACAGTAGGACGAGTGCTTCTCAAATGTATTGTTTTATGCATTCTCCACACTTTCGTCCTCACAAGAACATATTCAAGAGAGCGTGGTCTGAGAATGCACTCAGAGCATGAGAGTACGACGCACGGTAGTATGCATATTGAGAAATACCCCTCTCCCCATAGGAGAACCCTTTTTTCTTCCAGGTAGAACCCTGGTTGGTTCCAGGTATAACTATTTTGGGTTCCTTGTAGAACCATCTATGGAAAGGGTTTTACATGGAACCAAAAAAGGACTCTACCTGGAACCAAAAGGTGTAACGATGTGCGCTGAGAGTTGGGAAGCAAGTACAGGGAGGGAGAGTTTTAATAAATAAACAAAACACGAAACACAAACAACGCAACGTCATGAAACAGAGTCAATAACACCTGAGGAAAGAACCAAGGGGAGTGACAGATATAGGGAAGATAATCAAGGAGGTGATGGAGATCAGGTGAGTGTCATGAGGCGCTGGTGAGCTTGACGATGGTGACAGGTGTGCGGGATAATCAGCAGCCTGATGAGGCTGGAGAGGGAGTATACGTGACAAAAGGGTTCTACCAAAAATGGTTATTCAAACGGTTCTCCTATGGCGACAGCCAAATAACTGTTTTAGGTTCCAGATAGTACCTTTTGTTCTAAGAGTATAGCTGTAAATATTAAAGAGCACATGCTACCCCTCCCTCTCTCTCTCTCCTTCCTACCTAGGCCCATGCCTTTAAGAACACCCTGTGGGCATAGCAGCTGGAAGTAGGGGTGCTGAGGGTGCTGTAGCACCCCCTGATAAATAGGAATTTTAAAAATTCTGAATACAAAAATATATATATTTTTTGCACAAAGGGAGTTGTATAATTAAGAACAGTAGATTGAAGGATTCAATAGTTGGAATTGTAAGAGATGTTGCCCTGTCCCTTTCTCTGCAATTGTCATTCTTATGGAATCCAGAAAAACAAAACCCTGTCCTCAAACATTAACATCAAAAGATGCAAAGGTATGTGCAAAGACACAGAAGATCCACATCAAAAAATACATATTTTTCTTGATCAAATTACATGGGGAAAAAATCTATTTTTGTGCAGTATCAATGTATCATCCTTAAAAACCATTCAAGTAAACGTACATTACTGTATTGTAAATAGGCTGATCATGTAGGTTTGTACCTGTAGATCTTCCATCAGCATGAAGAAAACAATGCACAATACAGTAATTGAGTACATTGAGACATCAAGTGGTTTGTGATGTGATGTGATGATCTGGCTCAGTTGGTAGAGAGTGGTGCTTTAAATGAAAGGGTTATGGGTTGATTCCCACGGGGGACCAGTATGAAAATGCATGCACTCAGTACTGCACCTTGCTTTGGAAAAGAGTGTCTGCTAAAAAGGAATGACCATTTCATTTTTCACTTTGGAAAAAGTTGTATTTCAAGAAAGTGGAGAACAAATACCTGTAACGGCGTTCTTCGTTTGTTGAAAGAGAGTCGGACCGAAATGCAGCGTGGTGGTTAGTCATGTCTTTAATGAATGAATCGCGGTACATGAAATAACTGATACAAATACAAAACAACAAAACGGAACGTGAAACCTAATTACAGCCTATCTGGTGAAACTACACAGAGACAGGAACAATCACCCACGAAATACAAAGTGAAACCCAGGCTACCTAAATACGGTTCCCCATCAGAGACAACAAGAATCACCTGACTTTGATTGAGAACCGCCTCAGGCAGCCAAGCCTATACTAGGCACACCCCTAATCAACCACAATCCCAATGCCTGCAAAAACTCCAATACGACAATACAATAAACCCATGTCACACCCTGGCCTGAACAAATAATGAAAGAAAACACAAAATACTAAGACCAAGGCGTGACAGAACCCCCCTAAGGTGCGGACTCCCGGACGCACCTCAAAACCATAGGGAGGGTCCGGGTGGGCGTTTGTCCATGGTGGCGGTTTAGGCTCGGGACGTGGACCCCACTCCATTAATGTCCTAGTTCCTCCCCTTCGCGTCCTGGGATAATCCACCCTCGCCGCCGACCATGGCCTAATAGTCCTCACCCAGAACCCCACTGAACTGAGGAGCAGCTCGTGACTGAGGGGCAGCTCGGGACTGAGGGGCAGCTCGGGACTGAGGGGCAGCTCGGGACTGAGGGGCAGCTCGGGACTGAGGGGCAGCCCGGAACTGAGGGGCTGCCCAGAACTGAGGGGCAGCTCGGGACTGAGGGGCAGCCCGGAACTGAGGGGAAGCCCAGTACTGAGAGAAAGCCCAGTACTGAGAGGAAGCCCAGTACTGAGAGGAAGCCCAGTACTGAGATGAAGCTCAGGTAGGTAGCCGGCTCCGGTAGATCCTGGCTGGCTGGCGGATCTGGAAGATTCTGGTTGACTAGCAGATCTGGAAGATTCTGGTTGACTGGCAGATCTGGAAGAGACTGGTTGACTGGCAGATCTGGAAGAATCTGGTTGACTGGCAGATCTAGAAGATCATGGCTGACTGGCGGATCTAGCTGCTCTATGCAGACTGACAGCTCTGGCTGCTCCATGCAGACTGACAGCTCCTTGCAGACTGACAGCTCTGGCTGCTTCTTACAGACTGACAGCTCTGGCTGCTTCATGCAGACTGACAGCTCTGGCTGCTTCATACAGACTGACAGCTCTGACTGCTCCATGCAGGCTGACAGCTCTGACTGCTCCATGCAGGCTGACAGCTCAGGCTGCTTTATGCAGAGTGACAGCTCTGACTGCTCCATGCAGGCTGACAGCACCCTGCGGACTGGCAGCTCCTTGCAGACTGACAGCTCCTTGCAGACTGGCAGCTCTTTGCAGACTGACAGCTCTGGCTGCTTCTTGCAGACTGACAGCTCTGGCTGATTCATGCAGACTGACAGCTCAGGCTGCTCCGAACAGGCAGGAGGCTCCGGCAGCGCTGTAGAGGTGGAAGACTCTGATAGCGCTGAACAGGCGGGAGACTCCGACAGCACAGGAGAGGCGAGGCGCACTGTAGGCCTGATGCGTGGTGCTGGCACTGGTGATACTGGAGCGAGGACATGCACAGGAAGCCTGGTGCGGGGAGCTGCTACCGGAGGACTGGTGTGTGGAGGTGGCTCTGGATAGACCGGACCGTACAGGCGCACTGGAGCTCTTGAGCACCGAGCCTGCCCAACCTTACCTGGCTCGATGCCCACTCTAGCCCGGCCAATACGAAGGGCTGGTATGAACCGTACCGGGCTAAGCACCCACACTGGAAACACCGTGCGCTCCATAGCATAACACGGTGCCTGCCTGGTCTCTCTCGCCCCCCGGTAAGCACAGGGAGTTTGCGCAGGTCTCCTACCTGGCGTAGCCATACTCCCTGTAAGCGCCCCCCCCAAGACATTTTTGGGGCTGTTTCCCGGCTTCCATGCACGTCGCCGTGCTGCCTCCTCATACCAGCGCCTCTCCGCTTTCACCGCCTCTACTTCCTCCTTGGGACGGCAATATTCACCAGGCTGAGCCCAGGGTCCTTTTCCGTCCAGTTCTTCCTCCCATGTCCAATTCTCCAAGTGGTGCAGCCTCTCCCACTGCAGCTGCTCCTCACGATTAACAGGGAGAGTTGGCTCAGGTCTGACTCCTGACTCAGCCACTCTCCCTCTGAGCCCCCCCCCCAATATATTTTTGGGGCTGCTTTTCGGGCTTCCCTCTGCGCCGCCGTGTCTTTCTCTTCGACTCCATTCTCCTATAGCCCTCTTCGCACTGCTCCAGCGAATCCCAGGCGGGCTCCGGCACCCTCTCTGGGTCGACCGCCCACCTGTCTATTTCTTCCCACGTCGTATACTCCATACTTCTGCTGTCCATAACGTCCTCCCTTCGCTGCTCATGCTGTCGCTGCCTGTTAACACGCTGCTCGGTCCGTGTGTGGTGGGTGATTCTGTAACGGCGTTCTTCGTTTGTTGAAAGAGAGTCGGACCGAAATGCAGCGTGGTGGTTACTCATGTCTTTAATGAATGAATCGCGGTACATGAAATAACTGATACAAATAGTGCTAGTAAACACTCAAATATACTTAAAAATATATAAACGCAATATGTAAAGTGCTGGTTCCATGTTTCATGAGCTGAAATAAAAGATCCCAGAAGTGTTTCATACGTACAAAAAGCTTATTTCTCTCAAATTTCTCTCAAATTTGCCAAGATAATCCATCCACCTGACAGATGTGTCATATAAAGAAACAGATATCACAGTGCCATCCGTTTTGTTACTAAAGCACCTTATACCACCCACCACTGCGACCTGTATGCTCTAGTCGGCTGGTCCTCGCTACATATTCGTCGCCAGACCCACTGGCTCCAGGTCATCTACAAGTCCATGCTAGGTAAAGCTCCACCTTATCTCAGTTCACTGGTCACGATGGCAACACCCACCCGTAGCACGCGCTCCAGCAGGTGTATCTCACTGATAATCCCTAAAGCCAACACCTCATTTGGTCGCCTTTCCCTCCAGTTCTCTGCTGCCTGTGACTGGAACGAATTGCAAAAATCCCTGAAGTTGGAGACTTTTATCTCCCTCACCAACTTTAAACATCTGCTATCTGAGCAGCTAACCGATCGCTGCAGCTGTACATAGTCCATCGGTAAATAGCCCACCCATTTTATCTACCTCATCCCCATACAGTTTTTATTTATTTACTTTTCTGCTCTTTTGCACACCAGTATCTCTACCTGCACATGACCATCTGATCATTTATCACTCCAGTGTTAATCTGCTAAATTGTAATTATTCGCCTACCTCCTCATTCCTTTTGCACACAATGTATATAGACTCTTTATTTATTTTTTCTACTGTGTTATTGACTTGTTTATTGTTTTCTCCATGTGTAACTCTGTGTTGTTGTCTGTTCACACTGCTATGCTTTATCTTGGCCAGGTCGCAGTTGTAAATGAGAACTTGTTCTCAACTAGCCTACCTGGTTAAATAAAGGTGAAAAAAAAAAAAAAAAAAAAATAAAAAAATAATAATAATATATGCCATTTAGCAGACGCTTTTATCCAAAGCGACTTACAGTCATGTGTGCATACATTCTACGTAAATAAAAGCATTATCACTACACAGGTGAACTTTGTGCTAGGGATAATGTAAGGCCACTCTTAATTGTGTAGTTTTGTCACACAACAAAGTGCCACAAATGTCTCAATTTTGAGGGAGCATGCAATTGGCATGCTGACTGCAGGAATGTCCACCAAAGCTGCTGCCAGAGAATGTATTGTTAATTTCTCTAACACAAGCTGCCTCCAACGTAGTTTTAGAGAATTGGTAGTACGTCTAACAAAGCCAGCCCAGGACCTCCACATCCGGCTTCTTCACCTGTATCTGAGATCAGCTACCCAAACAGCTGATGAAACTGAGGAGTATTTATGATACGTAATAAACCAATACGTAATAACCTTTTGTGGGAAAAAATAATTTTGAATTGCTGGGCCTGACTGCGCAGTGGGTGGGCCTGGTTCCCAAGTGGGTGGACCTATGCCCTCCAGGCCCACCCTGCCCAGTCATGTGACATCCATAGATTAGGGCCTAATGAATGTATTTCAATTCACTGATTTCCTTATATGAACTGTAATTCAGTCTATATTTTCGTTCAATATAAGTTTAGTTAAACAAAATGCACTGTCATGAGTGTCCTGAGAGGATCCAAATAGGTCAGATCAGCTTTGCAATAAATAACTTCAACCAGAACCCCTCTCACCCGCAGGATAGAACATTCAGCATCACCCTCTCCAATATTCACCAGAGGAATGTGCCTTTGTTTCACAGACCTTTTCCAAACAAATCACTAACACGTTCTAAAGCGAATACTGGAACAATATTTCTAACCTAGAACGTGGGGAATGGTCAAAAGAGTTCTAAAGAACACGAATGTCATATTGTGTTTTATTTTGTGATGTCATTAAAAATGGTATAAAGGAAATACTGTAACTTGAAAAGTATACACACTACATGTACAAAGTTTCCATCCTCTACGCTGTGCATGAAATATCAAACATAATGAAAGTGTTTTGGACATGATTTTCGAAGTTTAAGAGGAAATTGTTTCTATAACATTGTACAAGTAAGTAGTCACCGTCCCCCCTGAGTGAGGTCAGAGAGCATGTCAGCCTGATGGAATCTCCCTTTTGAATGAACTGTATTAAATGATGGGTGAAGAATTAACATGTCAGACCAGAGAGACGTTGAGCTGCAGCTCACATTTAATGTGGTTTGAACTCTGAAATCTCAACACGAGGTAGACTCGATAAAGTCCCCTCTCAGACAATCACTGGTACGCCTGATTAGCTGTCCTAAGTAAAGTATCAAGAAAAGCTCATTGAAGTGGGACCATTCTAGTACTCGGCTCAATCCACCGTAGTACGCTACTCTCATCCCCCCACTGGGAACCATCGACACGATTGGCTAGCCTATCTTCAAAGAAGCAGCTTCCAGAGTGAATGGAAGGAGAATAAACTTATAGTTCTGTTCAGGACTACACGACGAGTCACCGGATACCAAACGACTGCAGAGGGAAACAACAGTAGAAGACAAGTGGGGAACCCTTTTGGACAATCAGAGCCTTACAAGCGTGCCACAAAAAGGCCCAGCCAACCTCCTTTCCAAGAAGGACCAGTTAGGAGAGATACACGGCAAACCAAGGCATTTTGACATAAATACGCTCACGATTCCTTACTCCGCGCGTGTGGCGGTTCGTGCGCAAGTATAAGTGAGAGTACTCTCTTAATGTACCAACATTAAGTGTGTCTGTCCTCCTCTCCATGTTTTTTTGTAACAAGCAGCCATATTGTTGTCAGTCCACTAGGGACCTGTTTATCCTGTGTTACCAGTTAGTTAGCTAGTGAATAAATAATTTAACCAATTTCTGTACAGTCGTGGCCAAAAGTTTTGAGAATGACATAAATATAAATTTTCACAAAGTCTGCTGCCTCAGTTTGTATGATGGCAATTTGCATATACTCCAGAATGTTATGAAGAGTGATCAGATGAATTGCAATTCATTGCCAAGTCCCTCTTTGCCATGCAAATTAACTGAATCCCCCAAAAACATTTCCACTGCATTTCAGCCCTGCCACAAAAGGACCATCTGACATCATGTCAGTGATTCTCTCGTTAACACAGGTGTGAGTGTTGACGAGGACAAGGCTGGAGATCACTCTGTCATGCTGATTGAGTTCGAATAACAGACTGGAAACTTCAAAAGGAGGGTGGTGCTTGGAATCATTATTCTTCCTCTGTCAACCATGGATACCTGCAAGGAAACACGTGCCGTCATCATTGCTTTGCACAAAAGGGCTTCACAGGCAAGGATATTGCTGCCAGTAAGATTGCAACTAAATCAATTCATCTGATCACTCTTCATAACATTCCGGAGTATATGCAAATTTCCGTCATACAAACTGAGGCAGCAGACTTTGTGAAAATGTATATTTGTGTCATTCTCAAACTTTTGGCCACGACTGGAGTACTGATTCATAAGAAAGGCTCAGGTTTTTTCAGATGCAAGGTTACGACTGTTCAGATACAAGGTTATGATTAGTAAGTTGACTGTGATAGGTAAAGACCTATAGAGTTTAATTCGGGAGATGGTCACTCTTTAAAGAACCCCTCTCGTGGTGCCCCAAATCCTAATGTGTTAATTGTTACATGATTAATTTAATCGGGGAACAATTACACGTAGTTAGTTGATTAGATAAATAACATTTATCAGATTAATGAATGTAAAGTCACAACATTTTGGTGCACCCTGTGATGAACTCCAGAAGAGTCATGCGCTACAGCGTGACTACCCAACAAAGCAACGAAGCAACCAACTGGAGCTCGGTACACAAAGGAGTAAAGACGACAGAAGGTTTGAGACTTTACCTCTCTCAGGTGTCAATAGTCTTTTCCTCTTGGCCATTCGGCACAGTAATATGACGCCTCCTCGCCAACAAAGCCAAAGCTTGGCTTCTCCTCTTGGACCTTCGGTCCAAATTTCCCCACAGGATTAAGCCTACCCTCTCCTTGCACTTGACACGGAACACAGCTTACTTTGGCCTACTCACTGAAACCAAAATAGAAGAGCTATTACCATTCAAACAAATGTTTCTGTCGAACATGTATCCCCACTGTTTTAACTGCTTGGGCACTTACAGCCCATATAGGTTTGCTAATCTCAATAGATAGAGAGCTTGTGAGCACAACAACGGTATCCACTACGCAATCACGATACTAATAACCATAGAGGCCAAAATAACTATAAAGAGCGTCGCCAGCGAAACGACTACCGCTACAATCAACCTGTTCACCATGTCCCTGCACCCAACCCGCAGAAAGTGTCAGGGCACAAGGCAAACAAAGGGTTCAATGACGATCAAAACGTAGACCAATACACTCTAGAAGATCTGATAAAAGAAGTACAAAAGCACCATAAATTTCACAAAGATAAGTCTCCATGACTAGACGTGGATTTTCCAGAGAAGAGGTCCGCCGAAATTAACACCATTAGCGAGGACTTAAACAATCAAATTATTCCCGCTCTCACTCGGAACCCTATCCAGGGCTAGCTCAATCAAGAAACAAGCTCACAGGCTTTCACTATATACTCAGATACAAATGTTGCATCGCACAACATCGCAATATCCAATTCCACTCAAACTTCGATAAGCCTATCTGTTTTCACCATAAACATAAATGACACATCACGCCATTGCGAACAATCACTCCACTTTGTGGAGAATATGACCACAAAACACAACTCTAAAAGTCGCTACCTGGAAACAGTCCTGGAGGACTGCTTAACCCATGATGGGTTAAGTGATTCGGTCTCAACAATATCGCTCATCTCTCAAACATTGTTCAATGATCTCAAAAGGGCTGTGAACCCAGCTAAATGTGAATGAATTAAAAACGGAACGATGCGACACTAAACTGCTGTGTTTCACTCAGACTACCTCACTTCTCAAAACGCGACTCATGCTGAAACTACACTTCCAAGACTTATCGCTAGTTCACCCTGTGTATGTTACCAGCCATGACACTGAACACCTGCTACTCGAAGCAGACTTGATGGATTGTTTGGTCCCACTGATGGATTGGAAAAACAACCAATTGTGGTCACAAGTAACCGTTCCACCTCCACTGACCATGTTGTCTTCTCCTGACGCTGGCTTAGCTAGCTAACGTTAGCCAAAGCCAGCTAGCTAGATACTGATAGTGCAACCCTAAGTAACAGTATAGATGATGAAAAATGATCAGGCCTACTGTACATCTTAATGTAGAAATTATTGTTCAAAACAATTCTAGGTTGGAACTGTTGCTGTTAAAATTTAAGTAATATTTTCTATTCTAAATAAAATTATTTAACACGTCACACATACAGTGGGGCAAAAAAGTATTTAGTCAGCCACCAATTGTGCAAGTTCTCCCACTTAAAAAGATGAGAGAGGCCTGTAATTTTCATCATAGGTACACTTCAACTATGACAGACAAAATGAGAAAAGAAATCCAAAAAATCACATTGTAGGAATTTTAATGAATTTATTTGCAAATTATGGTGGAAAATAAGTATTTGGTCAATAACAAAAGTTTATCTCAATACTTTGTTATATACCCTTTGTTGGCAATGACAGAGGTCTAACATTTTCTGTAACTCTTCACAAGGTTTTCACACACTGTTGCTGGTATTTTGGCCCATTCCTCCATGCAGATCTCCTCTAGAGCAGTGATGTTTTGGGGCTGTTGTTGGGCAACATGGACTTTCAACTCCCTCCAAAGATTTTCTATGGGGTTGAGATCTGGAGACTGGCTAGGCCACTCCAGGATCTTGAAATGCTTCTTACGAAGCCACTCCTTCGGTGTGTTTGGGATCATTGTCATGCTGACCGACCCAGCCACGTTTCATATTCAATGCCCTTGCTGATGGAAGGAGGTTTTCACTCAAAATCTCACGATACATGGCCCCATTTATTCTTTCCTTTACACGGATCAGTCGTCCTGGTCCCTTTGCAGACAAACAGCCCCAAAGCATGATGTTTCCACCCCCATTCTTCACAGTAGGTATGGTGTTCTTTGGATGCAACTCAGCATTCTTTGTCCTCCAAACACGACGAGTTGAGTTTTTACCCAAAAGTTATATTTTGGTTTCATCTGACCATATGACATTCTCCCAATCTTCTTCTGTATCATCCAAATGCTCTCTAGCAAACTTCAGACAGGCCTGGACATGTACTGGCTTAAGCAGAGGGACATGTCTGGCACTGCAGGATTTGAGTACCTGGCGACGTAGTGTGTTACTGATGGTAGGCTTTGTTACTTTGGTCCCAGCTCTCTGCAGGTCATTCACTAGGTCCCCTCGTGTGGTTCTGGGATTTTTGTTTACCGTTCTTGTGATCATTTTGACCCCATGGGGTGAGATGTTGCGTGGAGCCCCAGATCGAGGGAGATTATCAGTGGTCTTGTAATATATAATATAATAATAATATATGCCATTTAGCAGACGCTTTTATCCAAAGCGACTTACAGTCATGTGTGCATACATTCTACGTATGGGTGGTCCCGGGGATCGAACCCACTACCCTGGCGTTACAAGCGCCATGCTCTACCAACTGAGCTACAGAAGGACCATTTCCTAATAATTGCTTCCACAGTTGATTTATTCAAGCCAAGCTGCTTACCTATTGCAGATTCAGTCTTCCCAGCCTGGTGCAGGTCTACAATTTTGTTTCTGGTGTCCTTTGACAGCTCTTTGGTCTTGGCCATAGTGGAGTTTGGAGTGTGACTGTTTGAGGTTGTGGACAGGTGTCTTTTATACTGATAACAAGTTCAAACAGGTGCCATCAATACAGGTAATGAGTGGAGGACAGAGGAGCCTCTTAAAGAAGAAGATACAGGTCTGTGAAAGCCAGAAATCTTGCTTGTTTGTAGGTGATCAAATACTTATTTTCCACCATAATTTGCAAATACATTCATTAAAAATCCTACAATGTGATTTTCTGGATTTTTTTCTCTCATTTTGTCTGTCATAGTTGAAGTGTACCTATGATGAGCATTATACAGGTCTCTCTCATCTTTTTAAGTGGGAGAACTTGCACAATTGGTGGCTGACTAAATACTTTTTTGCCCCACTGTATGCAGACCATAACAGACACACACACATAGCTGATGATATAAATCAAGAGTAGGTCATATTTAGATTTAAAAAATGTACATGATAGTTCATTGTAGTTTTTTTTTACGTAAGGTTTCTCTTCCCCTCTAACAGGCATTCAAGGGGAACAGAGCTATCCTCAAAGCTTCATACCAGGTGAGCCTAAATATAGCCAAGGCAAAGAAGCCACCCAGTATAGGAGAGGAGCTCATCAAATCCTGCCTGAGGGATGTCTGTGTATCTCTTCGGGTGAGGAGGCAGCTAAAAAAAGTGGACTCAGTCCCACTTTCCGATGACACAGTGGGCAAAAGAATACGAGATATGTCAGTTGATATGTAAGCATCTGTGATAGAAAAGATGAAAAAGCACAATAAATTATCTCTTCAATTCGATGAGTCAGTAGATGTGGCTGGATTTCCGCAGTTGATGGTATATGCAAGATACATATTTGATGATGATATCCAGGAGTAATTTATTTTCTGTGACCATCTCCAAACAACAACAAGGGGAGAGGCCATTTTTAGGGTGAAAGACTTACAAATTGACTGGGCAAATTGTGTTGGGATTTGCGCTGATGGTGCAAGATGCATGAATGGGTGCAATCAGGATTCATAGCTCATGTCCGCAGAGTGGTGCCCAACGTGAAACTGACACATTGAAACCTGCACTGGGAGTCTTTGGCCAGCAAAGCATTACAACCTAACCGAGGGGCTGTTTTCGACTCAGTTGTAAAGATGGTGAATCTGATCATAAAGAGACCTCTTCAAACAAGGCTGTTCAGAGAGCTTTTCAAGGATATGATAGCAGATCATGAGCACCTGCTCTTTCATTGTGAGGTTAGGTGGTTGCCCAGGGGAAGGGTCCTGGAGAGGCTGTGGGAACTGAGAGAGGAGGTTCTGGCCTGTCTGGAGAAAGAGGGCAGCGACCTTGCAGACCTCTTCCGTGACAAACTGTGGTTGGCTAGGCTGGCTTACCTGGTTGACATTTTTTCAGGAAGCTCAATGAGCTGAACACAAGCCTCCAGGGCAAGGAATCAACCGTTTTGGAGCCTGAAGATGGCATCAGAGGATTCACTGCACGCCTGGGATTGTGGCAGTCACAGCTGAAGGCTGGAGAATATGGCATGTTCCCTGTTCTGTCAGCTCACATGCAGCTGATAGATTCCCCCCTATGTGAAGCTGTGAAGAAGGACATGGCTGAGCACATGGCCAGCCTGCAGCAGAACTTTGACCGGTACTTTCCTAACCCAGAGAGATCTCAAAAACTTAAATGGGTGAGGTGTCCCTTTCAAACAGTGTCCTCATCAGACCTAGGACTAAGTCTGCCAGAGATGAAGGCCTTAGTGACACTACAAGCAAAAAACAATGGCAGCAAGATGCTTTTTTTAGGCAAACACACTCATACAGTTCTGGGTTGCTCATCTACAGTAGGAAGCGGTCTCCTGCCTGGCTGAGAAAGCAGTAGATGTTCTGGTCCAGCTTGGCACCACATACCTATGCGAGTCAGGGTTCTCAACTCTGGCATGCTTAAAAAACAAGTACCGAAACAGACTCAATGTTGAACATAACCTCAGGGTTGCACTGTCAACAACTGAGGCCAGAATAGACCTGCTTGTTGAAAACTTCAACCAGCCATACACCTCTCATTAGGACTGTGTGTATGTGGGTGCTGGTGGTGTGATATGATGTGATCAATCAGTTTATTCCAATAAAGAATACAAATTGTTCATTGTATTTTAACAGTTCCAGCCTATACTTTTTTTTCAACAATCATTTCTGCAATAAGATGTACAGTAGGCCTGATTATTTTGTATCTGTACTGTTACTTAGGGTTGCACTATTAAAACTGAGCCTGTGTGTGTGTTCTGTTCACAGGAGGTTTTTGGCACCTTAATTGGGGAGGACAGGCTCATGGTAATGGCTGGAGCGGAATGGTATCAAATACATCAAACACATGGTTTACAGGTGTTTGATGCCATTCCATTAACTCCATTCCAACCATTATTATGAACCTTCCTCGCCTCAGCAGCCTCCCGTAGTTCTGATATACATCTGTGTGATGTGATCAGCCAGTTTATTCCAGTTCAAAATGAATTCAATTATTGTACTTTAATAGCAACAGTTCCAACATAGACAGATATGTAAGAGTTTTTTAAAAATAAACATGAATTGCTATTTATATGTGTATTTCATTTTTTGTTTTTGTCTATATTGCATTTGTTTCATGCATAAGGGCAATGAAATGTACAGATATTTATGTATAGTTGCATGTTTTCATAAGCTTGGGTCCCAGGAAAACACAGAATTTCTAATTTGGGTCCCAGGCTGAAAACGTTCAAGAACTTTTGTAGACTTATCATGTAGTTATCAACTTAGGATAGTGCCCTAAGCAACACACTGCTAAGTAGGATCGCCCTAGATATGACATTAGATAAAATGCCATGATAGAGTCATTTAGCCAAGACCGTGGACGTACACGTTTATAGAATAGAGTCCAATTAGATTATTAAGGTTCGGTAACTCTATTTTGTATATCTTTTTGTTTGTGTTTTTATTCTTAATTTTTTTTCTTTTTTTTCTTTGACACTTAGGAAGTGATAGTGTCACAAAAAAGTTCCCCATATGACCACCAGTTAGTGCCACATTTGGGGAAGAAATGTACTGATGTGTTGCATGGGTGTGATACGTTATTAATGTCTGTCTAAGTTACTGCCTAGATCCACCAGCCTGGACAACCAGACGACGGGTCCGGAACGATGATCCACAAACCAGGATGTCCCATGGGTATTCTTGTGGGGGTCTGCAGCTTGCAGAAACCCTACCAAGTTATACCACCAGTGAGGGACTGTCATGATGATTCACAAACCAGGACACCCCGTGGACGTTCTTGTGGTGGATTGCAACTTGCAAAATCCTTCCCAGATTTAACCCACCTGAGGGGGACTGTCATGACTGCCCTGTGAGGATCCAAATAGGTCAGCTTTGCAATAAATAACTTAAACCAGACCCCCTCTCACTCGCAGAGGGGGGATAAGTGAACTGGTGGGGGATGACAGTATATCCCTCTCCAATGTTCACCAGAGGAATGTGCCTTTGTTTCACAGACTTTTTCCCAACGAAACAATATTTCTAACCCTGGTTTGTGCACAAAGTATAAGTGAGAGTAGTCTCTTAATGTACCAACGTTAAGTGTCTGTCCTTCTCTCTCTCTCGCCCTCTCCATGTCTTTTTGTAACAAGCATCCATAATGTTGTCAGTCCACTATGAACCTGTTTCTAATGTATTAATGGTGTATGTTTATCCTGTGTTAACATTTAGTTAGCCAGTAAATAATTAATTAAACCAATTTGTGTAGCACTGAATCATAAGTAAGGCTCAGGTTTCTGCAGATGCAAGGTTACAACTGTTCAGAATAATGATATAACACAAGGTTATGATTAATAAATTGACAGTTTATGGATGTGATAGGTAAAGACCTGTAGAGATTAATACAGGAGGTAACTCTTTATAGAACTGCTCTCGTGGTGCCCCATATCCTAATGTGTTAATGAATAATTTAATCGGGGAACAATGAAACATAGTTAGTTGGTTAGATAAATAATGAATGATTAATGAATGTAAAGTCACGACATCACAAAAGTGGTGCACCTTTATTAACGGACTGATATAGCGGTCCTCAGCGCGGATCAATTTCTCTTTTATGAATCCCCCCCATACCCCTTTGGTAAAGAAATTGCAGCACCCCCACCCCCAAACTACTTCCTGTAGCTATACCTGTGGGATTTCAGAGTATATTCTGTGTGTGTGTGTAAGTGTGTGGTTTGTGTGTGTGTTTGCGTGTGTGTGTGCATGTAATAGAAAGAGAGGGATGGAGGACATGTGTGTGTGTGCACGGGTGTGTGTGAGTGGGCGCATAAGTGTGTGTCTGCTAGACAGGGGCGGGGAGAGGAGGCCAAGAGAGATATAGAGCCTGCCTACACCTTAGCTCTGAGTTGGCAGCAACCTGGTGTTAAAAATAAACTCAGCCTTGCAGTAGGTTATAGAGGGACGATAGATAGAAAGAAAACACAAAGTTCCTCCTACCCATGTCTCACCTAACCCACACTGAAATAAAGACAACAGAAATATCAGCTTTATTAACAAACAACTCGACTAACACAAATAATGATGATGATTGCCTGCTTTGTCATTGCAGACACTGTTTGAGAAGTCTTTGGGAGTGTTCTTAGACCAGACCAGTAACAGTCACCGGGAGTGAGTTAGAGGCAGAGTATGAAAGATGTCTGTTTTCCCCAGCCCACAACGACCATAAGTACCACACACCTCCGATTAACCCCCAGAACACAGTGACACCTAAGCCACCTTGGCCTTACCTACAACACTGTCTGTGTACCAAATGGCACCGTATTCTCTATATAGTGCACTATATTTGACTAGGGCCCATAGGGCCACATCCATTGCCTTCATACAGCTCAACGTTGATAACATGTGACCTCCATACGACTCCATACAGTTAGCTTCTTTTGGATATAACAAGCCACTACTTTGGTGTCAAGGTAACCTTTAGCCAATGTAACCTCTGGAAAAGTAAGCAGAAGGAATTGATCCACCAGATATCTATAGGTCTGTTTGGTGCTTTAACACAAAGCCTCCCATGACCAGTACTGATTGAGTGGGATAACAACAACTACAACAAAAACAGATCAAACAGCATCTCAGGAGTACGACCTCTGCGGTTCGTGTGAAATGTTGAGACAGTTGAAAAAACCCTGATGGTGTGTGTGTGTGTGTGTGTGTGTGTGTGTGTGTGTGTGTGTGTGTGTGTGTGTGTGTGTGTGTGTGTGTGTGTGTGTGTGTGTGTGTGTGTGTGTGTGTGTGTGTGTGTGTGTGTGTGTGTGTGTGTGTGTGTGTGTGTGTGTCTGTGTTGTCCTGCTGTGTTTGGAACAGCTCTTATCTGGACTATCTAGGTCTTCAATGGTCTTGTACACAGCACAAGTGAATTCCTTTGGATATCTCTTCACTCCTCACTTGAGCTAGGAATTCCTAGAAGCATTGTGTGAAACACTACACTTTGCATTCCTCTTTGGAACCATTTTCCAATGAGAAAAGTGTCCTTGTCCGAGCCAGAGAGGTCCGTCTCCAGCTTCTATAGCCTGAGGCAGCTTGGGCATAACGCTAGTCTATCAAAGGCCCTTAATGCTGAGTGCCAAGCGGAGAGGCATCACATCTGTTGGTCTCTCCCAGTGAGAGGCAAAGTCCATCAACAACTATTGTGAAGAAATATAGCATGAAAACATAAAGGAATGGGAAATATTTTACATTATGTGTTGGTAATGCATTTTCTGTCAGTCACAGAATGACTTGACATGAGAGAGAGGATATTTGCTAACTAACTAAGAAAATGCTTGCAAGATGTACTTACCTGTGAATCATACTAATAAAACAATCACTCATTTGGATATCAAAAAGGCACAGAAGGTGGATTTTTCACTTGCCTCTACCGCCTAATAATTGCATGGGAGTTAATACACACTTTTGTTGATTCATGCGTATGGCATATTATTTCCTAAAGCAACAAACAGATTAATAGAATTCAAATATGGCATGAATTGGTCCCTTTTATGTGGTCATTAAAATAGTTAGAAACCACTTTCCTTTTTTATGTTTCTGCATAGTAAACTCTGCAGTCTCCAACTGCTGTTATTTTTTCCTTGTGAATTGAAACACATGTACAAGTGTAAAGCATGGAGAGTTGAATTGAAATGTCTGAGGCACAATTGAAAGAGTGTTGAAATGTTATGTCGATATCGGACTCGTTTTACTGTGGATAAAGATAATTTTGTACCCGTTTCCTCCAGCATCTTCACAAGGTCCTTTGCTGTTGTTCTGGGATTGATTTGCACGTTCTGCACCAAAGTACGTTCGTCTCTAGAAGACAGAACGCGTCTCCTTCCTGAGCGGAATGACGGCTGCGTGGTCCCATGGTGTTTATACTTGCGTACTATTGTTTGTACGGATGAACATGTAACCTTTTTGGAAATTGCTCCCAAGGATGAACCAGACTTGTGCAGCTCTAGAATTTTTTACTGAGGTCTTGGCTGATTTCTTTTGATTTTCCCATGATGTCAAGCAAAGAGGCACTGAGTTTGAAGGTTGGCCTTGAAATACATCCACAGGTGCAACTCCAATTGACTCAAATTATGTCAATTAGCCTATCAGAAGCTTCTAAAGCCATGACATCATTTTCTGGAATTTTCAAAGCTGTTTAAAAGCACAGTCAACTTAGTGTATGTAAACTTCTGACACACTGGAATTGTGATACAGTGAATTATGAGTGAAATAAACTGTCTGTAAATAATTGTTGGTCAAATGACTTGTGTCATGCACAAAGTAGTTGTCCTAACCTACTTGCCAAAACTATAGTTTGTTAACAAGAAATTTGTGGAGTGGTTGAAAAAAAGAGTTTTAATGACTCCAACCGATGTGTATGTGAACTTCTGACTTCTACTGTACGTGTGAAAGGGTTAAACGTGTTTACCCTCTCAAGGCTGCCGGCCCAGACGGCTTCCCTAGCCGCATCGTCAGAGCATGCGCAGACCAGCTGGCTGGTGTGTTTAAGGACATATTCAATCTCTCCCTATCCCAGTCTGCTGTCCCCACATGCTTCAAGAATGCTACCATTCTTCCTGTACCCAAAAATGCAAAGGTAGGTGAACTAAATGACTATCGCCCCATGGCACTCACTTCTGTCGTCATGAAGTGCTTTGAGAGACTAGTCAAATATCATCAATCAATCAAATGTATTTATAAAATAATTTTTACATCAGCCGATATCACAAAGTGCTATACAGAAACCCAGCCTTTTAATTAAAATAATGTATTGATATTTATGATTTATTTATTTATTTCACCTTTATTTAACCAGGTAGGCCAGTTGAGACCAAGTTCTCATTTACAACTGCGACCTGGCCAAGATAAAGAAAAGCAGTGCGACAAAAACAAGAACACAAAGTTACACATGGGATGAACAAATGAACAGTCAATAACACAATAGAAAAATCTATATATACAGTGTGTGCATGTGTAGTAAGTACAATTAACACTGGATTGATCCATTAACACTGGATTGATAGATGTGCAGATGTTATGTGCAAGCAGAGATACTGGGGTACAAAAGAGCAAAACAAATAACAATATCGGGATTAGGTAGTTGGGTGGGCTATTTACAGATTGGCTGTGTACAGGTGCATTGATCGGTAAGCTGCTCTGACAGCTGATGCTTAAAGTTAGTGAGGGAGATATAAGTCTCCAGCTTCAGTGATTTTTGCAATTAGTCAGTCTCTCGATGTGCAAAACTGATAGAGACATACCCCAAGCGACTTACAGCTGTAATCGCAGCAAAAGGTGGCGCTACAAAGTATTAACTTAAGGGGGCTGAATCATTTTGCACGCCCAATTTTTCAGTTTTTGATTTGTTAAAAAAGTTTGAAATATCCAATAAATGTCGTTCCACTTCATGATTGTGTCCCACTTGTTGTTGATTTGTCACAAAAAATACAGTTTTATATCTTTATGTTTGAAGCCTGAAATGTGGCAAAAGGTCGGTTCAAGCAAAGGCACTGTATCTGTCCCATGCAGGGAACTCACCACCAATGACCAATAAGTGAAGTGTTTAAGCAGGCACAACCAATTAATCATAACAACTAGGAAAAAATACCTGGACTTGACATGACCACCATCATCATTTATTTCTTTTTATAGAGCATGTAGCTACAAATATAAACGTATAATCAAGGCACTGTAGGATCTTAAAACCTGTAATGTCCCCTGTTTAGGGGACCTGCGTGGTTCTGGCACAGGTTCTGACCAACATTTTTGCTTATACAGTAAATCAATCTGTGTACAATGTTTTGCATTACGTTGGGGCCCTGATTCTCGGACACAGGAGTATGTCTCTTCTGCCTGTGTGAAGCAGGATGTGAAATCTGACACCAGTTGAAGCTGGGATGACCCTCCTACCATTTCATTCGCTCTTCTGACTGCCCATCATCTGTCCATTCAGAGTTTGATTTATAGGCAGTAATCGAAAATAATTGATAGATAAAAAATTTAAAAAAACATTTTGTTTGACATAGACGAACAACATATATATGAGATAGAAGGTGTGTTCGTACTGAGTTCAGGAAGTTAAACTAGAGCTCTGTGAGATGTTCACAGCGATGGGGGCAGACATTTTGAGAATATGCACATTTTCTCTAACACTAAATATACACATATGTATTTTACAGTTATAAGGGAGGTGAAATCTTATAGTCATTTTATGAATTGATTGTACAATATTTAGAAAAAATATGTAATTTCAAGCCATACAGTTTTGTTGAGTAGGAAATAGTAAAAAAAATCTATTTTGTGATATCCAATTGGTAGTAGTTACAGTCTTGTCTCATCGCTGCAACTCCCGTATGGACTCGGGAGAGGCGAAGGTCGAGAGCCATGCGTCCTCTGAAAAACAAAACCCAACCTAGCCGCACTGCTTCTTGACACAACTCACATCCAACCCGGAAGCCAGCCGCACCAATGTGTCGGAGGAAACACCGTACACCTGGCGACCTGGTCAGCGTGCACCGCGCCTGGCCTGCCACAGGAGTCTCTAGTGCGCGATGAGACAAGGATATCCCTGCCAGCCAAACCCTTTCTAACCCGGACGATGCTGGGTCAATTGTGCGTTGCCCCATGGACCTCCCGGTCGCGGCCGGCTGCGACAGAGCCTGGGCTCGAATGCAGAATCTCTGGTGGCATAGCTAGCACTGTGATGTAGTGCCTTAGACCACTGCGCCACCCGGGAGGCCCAGGAAATAGTACATTGTATAACATATTTCATATATTCATATTTTTATTATATTTATCCTGTGTTCTTGAGCTTGTGTTCTCAAAAGTGACAACACCTCAGCAATTTATAACTATTTTTACCAGAAATGTGAGATTGTAACCTTTCTTGAGATTGTAACATTTCTTTATGGCCCTCTCATGATAAATAATTACTTTTGGGGATTACATTTAGATTACATTTAGTTACATTTTTGTTTGAGCCAGTTTGCTACAGCGGGGAAATAATCCTGCTTCGCCAGGAAATGTGAATTGTTATGTGGATTATAATTCATGTACATTTTTATAGGGGTTGACACGTTTTTCATTAGGGCAAATCAAGTCTGAAATTCAAAAGTGAAATTTGCATACTTTAGAAGCCTTTTTAAAACTAAAATACACTACAAGTTTGCATTTCCTCATAACCAGCGTGGTAGGTAGAGATCAGTGTTCACATGGAGAAACAGTTGTAATATATAGTATGCCAGGCACACACACACACAGCTTAACCCATCATGTCTTTTTATTTTTCCCTTTCTCTCACAGTCTCTATCTCTGTTCTCTGTTCTCTGTTCTCTGTTCTCTCTTTCTCTCTCTGTGTGTGTCTCTCTCCCGATCACTGATGCTTCTCTCAATTATGCTGGCCTTAGCCGAGGCCAATCGCAGTCTGACATTTTGTCTCACAGTTCAGCACCCGCTATTCCCAAAGGGATCAATTAAGTCCTGGCACTCTGCAAGAAAGAGCAGGAGAGCAGGTCTCTGAGTGGATTAGTTAATCAATAATATGTGGAAGTATTAAAATAGATGCATTCACACATTGATATAGGCCAGCCAGAGGAGAGGCTGCTAAGTCAAGCTATCATGCTTACCTATGGTATTGATCTGGATGGCCCGTGGTTGTGCACCTTTTTTTGAATCACATGCACGCACGCACACACAAACAAACACACACACACACACCCTATGTTCTTGGCAATGGTCAGGTGTGCAACCACGACATAGGCATGATCTTGTGTTAGACTAAGCGTAGCTGAAGTTACTGATTGTTTCTAAGGATTTGCAACTGTAATCTGGCCCCTTTGTGATTAATAGTTGGTTTCAAATAAAGTAATGGCACGAAACACTGTCTAACAAAATCTGATCCAGAGGTTTAAAGTGTGTGTTTGTGTGTGTGTGTCTGTGCATTACCATAACACTCTAATGTTATGGTTGGTTTCAGGTGGAAATTACCCTAGAAGATATTCATCTTGTCCTTATGCAAATGATACTTTCTAAGTCTCACTGGGACAATGTGACTAACAAGTAAGCTCATTACATTGTGACTTTGCTGCATCCCTGCACCACTGAGCTCCTATACCTTGCTAACATTTCAGCTAGGCTTTTTAGTCTGAGTCTCTTAGTCTCAAAGTTTACTGTTAATGTAATTTCTGTGGGAGACATACCAATTCTTTTCCCTGAAGGTTTTCCCCTCAATACTTACTAAGAAAGCATTGACGATTGCTTGGTTCTTCAAGACATTCATTTTCTACTAAATCTGTGACAGTAGCTTGTTTCTTGCCACAGTACCTATTCAGAAAGCTGTGACCTATTGTAACGTATAATGAAAGCAGTTACAATGATAGTCCCGCTATGTTGAGTTTCTATTACATTTCATTGCCAAATGGACAAAGTCCTTCTGTGGCTGGGTTTTATTGAGAATGGAGTCCGGAGTGAGATGGAGAACAAAACATGTAGAGTCAGTAGGTGATACAGGGACACACTGTTTATAAAGGGAAATAAAACCACTTAATGGGATACTTTAAAATGTTAATTTAACCACTACAGTTTCTAAGCGTTGAAAGTTACAAGTTCGGTGGGAATCCAAAGGAAATTCAATTGTGAAGGCCATCCATAAAGCGCTCACCATGGAGGATTTCATTATGCATTTAGAATGTATTGATGAAACATATAGGTTGGTAATATCAAAGAGATCTGCATTTAGATAGGCCGATAAATATTGAGGGTTAAGTCAAGAGGGGTTATATATTCATGTTTCTTTTTTAATGATAACACTGACAACAGAAAAGCCTCCACATAAAGTCAACACAAAACCAAACCTCTAATGGATACTGTGTATCCTCCAACCTCTTCCCATGTTTGGAATTCAAACCCCTTCAAAACATTACACAAACATTCATCTAGTTTGTTTATGCATGACAGGGAACAATCTCACCCAGTTCTAGCCCCTGACAAAATTATGAGATGATTCCTATTCCCTGGACCAGGACATCCACTCTGATCAGGCCATGACATTCCAACAACATGGCCAACCAATCATAAGAAAAGTGTTGCAGTTTCTCTCCATTCTCTACCTCTGTTATGTCAATGTCCAATGTTTAGGGCCTCTGTTTCCTCGCTAGCCAGCAATATTGTTGATCATTTGTAATTTCCTGTAAAGTCTTGAGCATGCTAATTACCTCTACACGTTTACAGTCTCAATATCCCATCAGTGAGGGAATGAGTACTGACTGCCCCATTAGTTGGGAGGTCTCACCTGCCATCAGTTCTTTATTGTTAGTGCTCTCTCTCTCTCCCCCTCCACCTCATCTCTCTCTTATATCTCTCTCCCCAACTCCCGCTCTCTTAAGCTAGGCATACATTAGACAATGCTCCAAATATTTTCATCGTTGGAGCACACACATCAATTCTTGTATAGTCGCAGGAAGTAGGGGTGCTGAGTAGGGGTGCTGAGTAGGGGTGCTGAGGGTGCTGCAGCACGCCATGATTCAAAAATATATATAATTCCACCAAATTAGTGCACAGGGGATCAGAGCGGAGGAAAATACTCCTCAGCACCCCCCATTACACAAGTTTGTTCACATTGCAACCTGTCGAGACCCCTCCCTGTCCTGCGATTTCCAGATGTGTCGTGGCCCACCTCCTACTCTGTGGCTGTAGCCATGCAACAGAGTACAAGTTGCAAGTCACATCTTAGCACTTAGCATGTCAGAAAAATATTTGGGACATAAGATGCGAATCGGGAGAGCACGAGACCCATAATCACATGTCTTTCACCCGCTTACATTATGCGATGTCTTGGTCAGAGCCTACGACATTAGGATTTACCTGCCATCCCAGAAATTTGTTGTGGATCCCAAATTGCGGCTAAATCACAGTTTAATGTACCTTTAGTTTAATCTTTAGACGCCCCTGCAAATTGTCATTATTATGCACACTCAACCATATAATCAAATATTTGTATGCTAATTGGCTGTTTTCACATGGCGCCATAATTAGGGTCCGTGAGTGTGACATTCAGTGGCTAATAACCCATGCAGTGCTCTCAGTAGCCACCATGCTACACATTGTGAAAATGTCCTAACCTTTTCTGATACAAGCTTTCGTAACACAAGGCTGTTCATATATTTGCAGCAGCTGATTCTCCCGCCTAAGGCTTAACGAAGTACAGTCTATCATTGTTTTAATGCTTCATACAGTATATCACTCTCTTCCCTCGCAGGTCTAACTATACCTATAGTTTGACAAGAGAGTCAGTTTTTTTTTCACCAGAAGTATTCATACACTGGGAAAGGAAGTTATTGTGACTTGTTTGAACGTATGATACTATGTGTTTTTTTGTGCATAAGATGAAGAGTACCTTTTTTCAGTTTCCTTTGCCCTAGTTGGCTTGGTTTTGAACCAGAGGAGAAAGCTGCAGCTTTATCAGTGTCAAATTCCCTTATTTCTCTCTCCAAACAGTGTGCTTTCCCCAGGCACTCCGGTCCACTGGGTTTTTATTTATTTGTTCGTTTGTGATAAAATACCCATGGTCTTCACCAAAAGTCCTACTGGCCCCAAGTTCAGCTGAAATGAGAAATCTATAATTTAGTTCACGCTGCAGAAAACGCCAAGGCAAGTCAATGTTTGACAGAGGAGAGAGAGGGACCCAAGAAACAATCCCTCTCTTGTCTTGGTTGTTTAATCCGCTAGTGGCTTTTAAACGTATCAAACAACAAAAGCATGAATGTACTGTAAGTGATGAATAATAAGGCCCATTGTTGGTTTTCAAATATTTCAGTTATATGGAAGTTAAAATCATGCATACTAAACGAAAAAAATCTAAATGAACTTTTGAAATGTTTTTAGTGTGACATGCTTGAGGTAGTTAGATGTACTTTGCTGCAGGGAAGGCTTTTATTTAAAAAAAAACTTTTTAGTGCCCAGAACTGTACAATATCGATTAAACTGTATCAGGTTAACACGTCAACATATTTGATACAATCCTTTGATACCATCAATTAAAGGAAATATTATACACCTCCTACTTTTCTGCTCAAGATACTGCCAGTCGAAATTGTGTTATTGCATTTTTGTCTCCAATATTACTTGAGTGTTCATTGAGAACACTCCGGCCAATATGATCAGATATTACACCTGGGAAAAGTGCTCCCTTTGAAGAAGTTTAGAGGGAAAATGAACGAAACAGAGAGAAAATGGAGACCACTATCGTGGTTAGTTTGTTGGTCAAACCGTTTGGACGCTATGGAGGTTTTCGTGAGAAGACCGATTTTCAGGATGTCTAATGGTCTGACAAACACCGCTCTAGCTCTGCCACCTTTCACCACAGATGTCTCATGGTCTGACAAACACCGCTCTAGCTCTGCCACCTTTCACCACAGATGCGGAAGTGCGACATCGGCGAATGCAGGGGATTGAGACGCACCAATGCAAAAACAGATATCTCTAGGTTAAACTGACAGATTTTGATAGGGATATTGGTATTATCTTACTTAGATTGAAACACTGGTGCGTCAATCGACTCTCAGGGCAGGAAAAACGGCTAGAAAAACTTGCCATCGCCTTCTTCAGCAACAGGTAAATAAAGATGAATGTTTTCATGGAACCTGTCATATTGCAAAGTAGATTCTTGGGTGTTCATCTCTGAAATGGACTGATACTTAGAGTGGGGGCCCTCGGGGACGAGGAGGGTCGGACGGGGGATCAATATTAAGGCAATCATGGGGTGTTTTTGAGGTGTAGCACATCTGACCTTGGGTGGATAGATGCGTACACTGTACCGATAGAATATATATCTCAGCTGCCTGACTGGAGTGGAGTTATTTTATGTACATGGCGGTTCACGGTGTCGTGGATCGAGGGCCAGAGACAGGCACAAACAAGGATAGATGGCTATCGGTTTTCTGAGTTTGAGTCACCACTGCCATCTTATAAAAAAGGTGCTATCGAGAACATAAAAGGGTTATTTGGCCCGATAGGAGAACCCTTTCTCTCCTGTCTGGTCTACCCAAGAAAACCTTTGGTCAACTGCAAAACATACATAATGCTGCAGCACGGTACTGACCAAGACCAGACCTCTGCAATGGCTGCCTGGGAGTTTTAGAATTGATTTTAAGATTTGCCTATTGTTTTTTAAATCAATCCACGATTGTCCACCCCAATACATGTCAGACATGCTTCTAAATTATGTACCCAGTACAGTAGGTCCCTCAGGTCCTCTGACACTGGCCTTTTAACTATCCTGAAGCCTGGGACCATAAGGCTTGGAGAGACAGTCTTTAGTTAATATGACTACAGCCTCTGGAATGTCTGTGGACATATTTAAAAGAGATCTTAAAATACACCTTTTTAGCTTTACATTTTCTTAGGGTGCTTTTTAGTAGTTCAGGTTTTATTGTTATTTTTAGTTTTTTATCCTCTTATGTTTGTGGTGTAGCAAATATTTCTGTTTTTATGTTGATTGTTTTTCATAGTTTTTTCCTGTGAAGCTCATTGCGTTGCATTCCGTCTAAAATGTGCCGTCTAAATCAATCTTGATTTGATTGGAATACCCCTTTCTGGTTCCATGTAGAAACCCTTCGGGTTCTAGAACCATAAAGAGTTCAATGGGGACAGCCGAAGACCCCTTTTGGATCTCTTTTTTTTAAAGAGTTGGGGCCCGACCAGAGCTCTCACAGTATTTGTCAATCTTCAACGTGTAACTATGTCTTACTCATCAACTCATGTCATATATACAGTATATATAAACTGGGTGGTTCAAGCTCTGATTGCTGATTGGTTGACAGCCGTAGTATATCAGACCGTATACCACGGGTATGACCAAACATCTCATTTTACTGCTCTAATTACATTGGTAACCAGTTTATAATCACAACCATGCAGTGTATACAAATCATATAAAATTTTATTTATCACATGCGCTGAATACAACAGGTGTAGTAGACCTTACCATGAAATGCTTACTCACAAGCCCTTACAAGCTTCCCGAGTGGCGCAGTGGTGTAAGGTGTCACTACAAATCCAGGTTCAATCCCAGGCTGTGTCACAGCCGGCCGCAACCGGGAGACCCATGAGGCGGTTCACAATTGGACCAGTGTCGTCCGGGTTATGGGAGGGCCAGCTGAGATGTCCTTGTTCCATCGTGCTCTAGCAGCTCCTTGTGGTGGCCGGCGCCTGCATGCTGACCCCTGCCACATCCAACGAGCATCAGAGCCGGTGTAGTAGGATTCAATCTTAGTCCTGTATTGACGCTTTGCCTGTTTGATGGTTTGTCTGAGGGCGTAGCGGGATTTCTTATAAGCGTCCAGATTAGAGTCCCGCTCCTTGAAAGCTGCAGCTTTAGCTTGGTGCGGATGTTGACTGTAATCCATGGCATCTGGTTGGGATATGTACCTATGTACCCAAACCTTATATGGACTTCCTGCCCCAACGAGGCAAGACTGTGTATCGTTAAGCCAGGAAGTGCTTGGGGATAAAGGAGGAAGCAGCCTGGATAAAGGGGCAGAGGAGGAGCGAACTGAGCGAGAGCAGCAGCGAGGGTGAGAGCAAAATCTGTGTGATTACCCGTGGTGACCTGGACTTTCGCATTACCCCACTTGTGTACCGGTCCGGATTGGCTGAGGACCGGGGCTGTAGTGGAGCAGGTTGAGAGATTCAAATTCCTTGGTGTCCACATCAACAACAAACTAGAATGGTCCAAACACACCAAGACAGGTGTGAAGAGGGCACAACAATGCCTATTCCCCCTCAGGAAACTAAAAAGATTTGGCATGGGTCCTGAGATCCTCAAAAGGTTCTATAGCTGCAACATCGAGAGCATCCTGACCGGTTGCATCACTGCCTGGTATGGCAAATGCTCAGCCTCCGACCGCAAGGCACTTCAGAGGGTAGTGTGTACGGCCCAGTACATCACTGGGGAAAAGCTGCCTGCCATCCAGGACCTCTCCACCAGGCGGTGTCAGAGAAAGGCCCCAACCACCCCAGTCATAGACTGTTCTCTCTACTACCGCATGGCAAGCGGTACCGGAGTGCCAAGTCTGGGACAAAAAGGCTTCTCAACAGTTTTTACCCCCAAGCCATAAGACTCCTGAACAGGTAACCAAATGGTTACCGGGACTATTTGCATTGTGTGCCCCCTCCAACACCTCTTTTACGCTGCTGCTACTCTCTGTTTATCTTATATGCATAGTCACTTTAACTATACATTCATGTACATACTACCTCAATTGGCCCGACCAACCATTGCTCCCGCACATTGGCTAACCGGGCTATCTGCATTGTGTCCCACCACCCGCCAGCCCCTCTTTTTACACTACTGCAACTCTCTGTTCATAATATATGCATAGTCACTTTAACCATATCTACATGTACATACTACCTCAATAAGCCTGACTAACCGACGTCTGTATATGTCATGGCCGTTGAAAGAACTGGACCAAGGTGCAGCGTACATATTCTTTTATTTAGAAAAGATGCCAAACAAAACGATAAACACTACACCACAAACTGTGAAGCTAAACGCTATGTGCCATAAACAAAGTCAACTTCCCACACTGAAAGGAGGGAAAAGGGCTACCTAAGTATGGTTCCCAATCAGAGACAACGATAGACAGCTGTTCCTGATTGAGAACCATACCAAAACATAGAAATAGAAAATCATAGAAAACAAAAACATAGAATACCCACCCCAAATCACACCCTGACCAAAGCAAATAGAGACATAAGAAGGCTCTCTAAAAACTGTGTGTGTGTATGTGTAGGTAAGTAAAGAAATAAAACAACAGTAAAAAGACATTTGAAAATAAGAGTAGCAAGGTTATATACTGTCACGCGTATATAACCTTGCTACTCTTATTTTCAAATGTCTTTTTACTGTTGTTTTATTTCTTTACTTACCTACACATACACACACACAATTTTTTCTCCGCACTATTGGTTAGAGCCTGTAAGTAAGCATTTCACTGCATTTCACGCCTCCAACTCAATAATCAAGTTTGCGGACGACACAACAGTGGTAGGCTTGATTACCAACAACGACGAGACGGCCTACAGGGAGGAGGTGAGGGCCCTCAGAGTGTGGTGTCAGGAAAATAAACTCACACTCAACATCAACAAAACTAAGGAGATGGTTGTGGATTTCAGGAAACAGCAGAAGGAATACTTCCCTATCCACATCGATGGAACCGTAGTGGAGAGGGTAGCAAGTTTTAAGTTCCTCGGCATACACATCACAGACAAACTGAATTGGTCCACTCACACAGACAGCATCGTGAAGAAGGCGCAGCAGCGCCTCTTCAACCTCAGGAGGCTGAAGAAATTCGGCTTGTCACCAAAAGCACTCACAAACTTCTACAGATGCACAATCGAGAGCATCCTGGCGGGCTGTATCACCGCCTGGTACGGCAACTGCTCCGACCACAACCGTAAGGCTCTCCAGAGGGTAGTGAGGTCTGCACAACGCATCACCGGGGGCAAACTACCTGCCCTCCAGGACACCTACACCACCCGATGTTACAGGAAGGCCATAAAGATCATCAAGGACAACAACCATCCGAGCCACTGCCTGTTCACCCCGCTATCATCCAGAAGGCGAGGTCAGTACAGGTGCATCAAAGCTGGGACCGAGAGACTGAAAAGCAGCTTCTATCTCAAGGCCATCAGACTGTTAAACAGCCACCACTAACATTGAGTGGCTGCTGCCAACACACTGACACTGACACTGACTCAACTCCAGCCACTTTAATAATGGGAATTGATGGGAAATGATGTAAATATATCACTAGCCACTTTAAACAATGCTACCTTATATAATGTTACATACCTTACATTATTCATCTCATATGCATACGTATATACTGCACTCTATATCATCGACTGCATCCTTATGTAATACATGTATCACTAGCCACTTTAACTATGCCACTTTGTTTACATACTCATCTCATATGTATATACTGTACTCGATACCATCTACTGTATCTTGCCTATGCTGCTCTGTACCATCACTCATTCATATATCCTTATGTACATATTCTTTATCCCCTTACACTGTGTATAAGACAGTAGTTTTGGAATTGTTAGTTAGATTACTTGTTGTTTATTACTGCATTGTCGGAACTAGAAGCACAAGCATTTCGCTACACTCGCATTAACATCTGCTAACCATGTGTATGTGACAAATAAAATTTGATTTGATAAACTACCTCAAAAACAATATCCCATAAAACACAGGTGGAAAAATTGCTACTTAAATATGATCCCATCCCATTTTTTCCATCTACGTAACATTGCAAAAATCAGAAACTTTCTGTACAAACATTATGCAGAAAAATTAATACATGCTTTTGTTACTTCTAGGTTAGACTACTGCAATGCTCTACTTTCCAGCTACCCGGATAAAGCACTAAATAAACTTCAGTTAGTGCTAAATACGGCTGCTAGAATCCTGACTAGAACCAAAAATGTGATCATATTACTCCAGTGCTAGCCACCCGCCACTGGCTTCCTGTCAAGGCAAGAGCTGATTTAAAGGTTTTACTGCTAACCTACAAAGCATTACATGGACTTGCTCCGACCTATCTCTCTGATTTGGTCCTGCCGTACATACCTACACGTACGCTACACTCACAAGACGCAGGCCTCCTAATTGTCCCTAGAATTTCTAAGCAAGGTCTCTGTTCTCGATTTTTATGGAATGGTCTGCCTACCCATGTGAGAGACGCAAACTCGGTCTCAACCTTTAAGTCTTTACTGAAGACTCATCTCTTCAGTGGATCATATGATTGAGTGCAGTCTGGCCCAGGAGTGGGAAGGTGAACGGAAAGGCTCTGGAGCAACGAACCGCCCTTGCTGTCTCTGCCTGGCCGGTTCCCCTCTTTCCACTGGGATCTCTGCCTCTAACCCTATTACAGGGGCTGAGTCACTGGCTTACTAGGGCTCTTTCATACCGTCCCTAGGAGGGGTGCGTCACTTGAGTGGGTTGAGTCACAGATGTGATCTTCCTGTCTGGGTTGGCGCCCCCCCTTAGGTTGTGCCGTGGCGGAGATCTTTATGGGCTATACTCGGTCTTGTCTCAGGATGGTAAGTTGGTGGTTGAAAATATCCCTCTAGTGGTGTGGGGGCTGTGCTTTGGCAAAGTGGGTGGGGTTATATCCTTCCTGTTTGGCCTTGTCCGGGGTGTCCTCGGATGGGGCCACAGTGTCTCCTGACCCCTCCTGTCTCAGCCTCCAGTATTTATGCTGCAGTAGTTTATGTGTCGGGGGGCTAGGTTCAGTTTGTTATATCTGGAGTACTTCTCCTGTCCTATCCGGTGTCCTGTGTGAAGTTAAGTATGCCCTCTCTAATTCTCTCTTTCTCTCGTTCTTTCTCTCTCTCGGAGGATCTGAGCCCTAGGACCATGCCTCAGGACTACCTGACATGATGACTCCTTGCTGTCCCCAGTCCACCTGGCCGTGCTGCTGCTCCAATTTCAACTGTTCTGCCTGTGATTATTATTATTTGACCATGCTGGTCATTTATGAACTTTTGAACATCTTGGCCATGTTCTGTTATAATCTCCACCCGGCACAGCCTGAAGAGGACTGGCCACCCCACATAGCCTGGTTCCTCTCTAGGTTTCATCCTAGGTTTTGGCCTTTCTAGGGAGTTTTTCCTAGCCACCGTGCTTCTACACCTGCATTGCTTGCTGTTTGGGGTTTTAGGCTGGGTTTCTGTACAGCACTTTGAGATATCAGCTGATGTACGAAGGGCTATATAAATACATTTGATTTGATTTGATCCCCAATTAGAGCCAACGATAGCCAGCTGCCTCTAATTGGGAATCATACCAAACACCAACATAGAAAAACTAAACTAGAACCCCACATAGAAAATAATAACTAGAAAAAACCCCCCAGTCACGCCCTGACCTACTCTACCATAGAAAATAAGGGCTCTCTATGGTCAGAACGTGACATGCAGAGTCATCTTTATCAAAGGCTTGAATAACCCACTGCAGCTGAATTGGTCATTTGGAGTTTAGCACCTCATTTTCTGGAATAATATTCTAGGTCTAAAGTGGATTTCACTGCAGCACTGTGTTTGAAATGTCAATCATCGTACTATTCCTGTACACACTGGCTTGACAGATCATCAATGTGGTTGATCTGATCATTCGTTTATTGATTATTAATAATCATACATGGTTCAGTACTCAAATATGGTGGCTAACGACTTAACATTCTAAAGTACAGCCAGGCATTAACCTCACTTTAAAGTCAGTTGAATAATATCACACTTTATCCTGCACTTGGTGTTATCTCCTTTTGAAGAGTAGATTTCCTAGAATAGCAAACATCCGGAGGGTCCAGATTTTGAACTTAAGTTAGTCTGTATAGCATAAGAAACACTTAACAATCAGTGAGTGAAAGTCAACAGTTGAGGTGTTGATGGTGTCAAAACTGCATAAGTGGTGCTTCAGCTCGGAACAGGTATGACACTGCATAGCATATGTGACAAGAGACATCCTGATATCCCAGTATTGAACCTTTAGAGACGTCAGTGTTTGAGGGCGTCCTTTGTTTCGAGAGACAACAGACAGAAAGAATACTGTGTGGTTCAAAAAACTTCCGAAAGCTACACCACTAAAATGTACACCAGGAATACTGCCATGCACAACATGACAATGTGATCCAATATGAAAAGGATTTTTTACATTATTATTATTATTATTATGTCTTCTCCAAGCCAGTGTTATTATGGTGTACTGGAAATGTAGTTTATAATACCATTTCCTTTACCTTCATAGTAAATCCTTATTTCCCTCCTAACATTAAAAAAAATGTATGGTTATAATGATGATTGTATCAAGATTATGCATTTTATTTATAAAGCGCTTCACAAACCCAACATGCTATATATATATATATATATATATATATATATATATATATATATATATATATATATATATAAAAATATATATATGGCTTTTTTAGATTACAATATATAAACCACTGTAACGGGTGTCGTCGGAAGGAGGATGAGACCAACATGAGACCAACATGAGACCAACATGAACATAGAATGCTCACCCAAATCACACCCTGACCAAACCAAAAATAGAGACATAAAAAGCTCTCTTACGGTCAGGGCGTGACAACCACCTTTATTCTTCTTGTCCCTTTGTTATGCCCTGTGGTGCAGCAATATTTTTCCATATCCTTGTGCTTTTTCTTAGGAATAACACAAACATTTGCCATAGAAAAAAATGTGTATCCAAATGCAAACTAGGAGTATTCAAGCACATTTATCTCAGTTCAGGTGCGGGTGTCAGAGTTTGGGCAAAATTAGACATGGAACCACTTAGGCGAGCCTACTAGCCCATCTGCCATTGCCACCTGAGAGCCGAGTCTGACAGGTGATTAATAAGAGAGCAGCTGACTGTGGAGGCTAACCTCTGTGGCATATGTCTCTTTAATGACACCAGATCACGATGCCATCTCTTCACACCGGACTAAACAGGCCTCACGTACAACACCAGGAGGTACAGATCTCCAGATATGATGAGTGGACAAAATATCTGCAGTGACTTATATCAGCTCTACACAAGGAGTGATTGAACAGAACTATTATACAAACACAAAGCACTTACGTGTGAACAATTAACATTTCATTCAGTGTCGCCCAATTAGGAGAACAAATGGTTCTTTTTTCCAAATAACACAACACAGTTGTTTATGCTGGTGCGTGATTGGAAATGTAATGCTGTGCATTTGTCTTCAGCAACACACTGGGGCTTTCTGTCTGTATCCGTGTGTATTAGTCCGTATCCATTTTGGAGTTTCATTAGAACAATGACCTTAATTGAGCTCAGCAGCTGTAGACCAAAACGCCTTTTATATAAAATGGGAGGCTAAATGAAATAAACATGATTCTAAGTGGTTGCCAGTGTGGAAAATGAAATGGATTCGTTTCATAGAACCCATTGCTGTGTCCTTAACGGAGCATTCTGCAGCTGATATATTCATTTTGGGACCTTAACATGAATGCTGTATCGATTCTTGAAGAAGAATATAACTTAGAAATGCATCATGAACTGTCTAACCCCATCACAAATCAAAGTGTAAGCTTGTTTTACTCCGTTGTATGTAAGAACATAATGGTAAACAAAAACCATATAGTTTCAAAACATGGTTAAAACTATCATTTGAATCTCATGGAGGGTCAGTCCTTGAATCCATTGCTCCATCTATGAATTTGAGACTGGTTACATTTCTCCAGTCCCCTTAAGCTGTTTAGTCAAAAATATGGCAGGGTGATGGCTTTGTTGTTTGAACTGTAGATTGCTTCATTAAAGGAGGTCAAGTTTTCTCACTGCAACCCATTTTATCAAATGCAATGTAGTGCCTATATAACTTATTTTATCTTTATTTAACTAGGCAAGTCAGTTAAGAACAAATTCTTATTTTCAATGACAACCTAGGAACAGTATGTTAACTGCCTATTCAGGTGCAGAACAACAGATTTGTACCTTGTCAGCTCAGGGATATTACTTTCGGTTACTAGTCCAATGCTCTAACCACTAGACTACCCTGCCGCTCCAAAAAGAGGGTTGGAAGTGCCAAATAATAACATCATTAATACTAATAATAGCTAATAATTTGAATAATAACAATAATAATGTATTGAATTTGTTAAATTTAATTAAATCATTGACAGATTACATTAAAACTGGTTTGATAAATTTGTTTTCCAATGTAATAAAATGATTCAATTGATCAAAATAGAACCATCAAATGAATACTGCTCACCAATTTTATCAATACCATGCAGTACAGTTCAATTTTCCAGCAATATCATCAACTGAACTGGCCTTTTATCGTTTAAAATGCACATGCACCAAAGTGTCAACCAAAGCGTCAATCAAAAGCCCCCAAGATGGTGGTGGTGATGACGGTGATGATAATAAGGATGATAATGACGATCAATGCAAAGACAAGTGTCAGTATGTTTAAATATATTTTTATTCACTCTGAGAAGTAAAGCCAGAAGGTTAATAAAACACCATGCAGTACATCTTGTCAGATCAAAAAACACTGAATAACCCTAAATATAGGCCGAATAATTTATGTACTCATTCATAAATGTTGACATTAGAGCCAATTTAGACCATCTAGTGACGAACTTTGTATCCGTCCAGCTACATCGCCAGACGCCAGGGACCCCTTCATCCTCAACACAAAGTTGTGACAGTAGAATAACAACCTACAATAGTTATTGTCAGAAACACCCATTAAATAAATTATGTAAACAGAGCATCCCTGATATCCCGCATTTCAATGTAATCCTTGATTGACTATGATTGGATGATTAATTAGATAACATCAGAGTAGAAGGTGCTCAGCCCATGCTAAACACATTGGGAGACCCCTCTGGTTGTTTCTCATTAATGGTGTTTCTGGTTAGGACACTGGTCTGATCTTCATGAAGACGGCCTTAAGAGAATAATAATCACCTTTCCAGTGAAACCAGATAACGCCAGTGGTGTAATGATTTGTCTTTCTCCATAAGTACACATAAAAGTACACTCCATTGAAACCAAATAACACAAGTAGTGTAATGATTTGTTTCCCCCCATAAGTACACTCCATTGGGGTTTGAGTGGTGGCATTTAGCATACCAAAATGCCCCATAATATTCCTATGCACAGTTGCCGGATCAAATGTCCTGGTCTTTATCAGAGGTGGAAATTGTATGCCCATGTTGAACAATCAGTGAGTCTCCTGAGAAACAGAACAAAATAGCCATGAATCAAATTGACTTGTCATCACCCTACAAAATATTGGTGAACAGTTGCTCTGAGGTTCATATCGGACAAATCACTATATTTGCTCTCAGAGAGCCGTGAAGCTGGAGCAGAGCGTAGATGGGACATAAGTAGATTTTGTGTCACTGAGAGGGGAAAACAAAAAATGGCATCTTTCACCCTCCTGCTCCTCCATTTGTGAATCAAGTGACGTGCAGCTTGTATGCCTCCATAGCCTCCATAGTAGACTATTTGGCAAACATGTCCACCCTCAGCTCATACTTCCTCGTCTGCAGTCCTAAGGACACACACTAGATCAAGATCACAGTGAAGTGTGTGGTATCCTTCACTTGTTTCATTTCATTTGGGGGGTTTATTTTCTTATGTTTATTTAATGTAAATTCTCACCCAGAAAGTACTCTCTCCAAAACCAGCTTTGCACTGGTTCCAAGGTCTATAGAACTATACTTTCTATACTTTCGATTCGGTACACCAGCTTCAAACAGCTGAACATGCAATATGTTTGGTTATGGAAAAGATATTTCATAGCAGTTTAGATTGTACAATGATTCTCTACACTTGTTTGTTTTGTCACCAACTGAAATGAAGCTATTAGAATTTTAGCAACCAGGAAATGGAGTGATTTCAGAATGGTGCATCTTTAATTAGCTTTAGCAAACCCTTAGTAGATCTAGCTTGCTTCGTAGAATACCCTCGGGTTTGAGGAGTTAGCGGGATCATTTTGGTCAACTCGAGATAACCCTTACCACAAAAGTGACTCACCTTTTAGCCAGTTGAATTTCTATGGCAACGAATGTTTCAGAACTAACCTGCTAAGGGCAGGCTAACTTAGGGCTAACTCTATTTATCCTGAATGAAGTGTCTGAGCCAAGAGATGAGGACCAATGAAATGAGATTCCCTCCCTTTTGAAAACATTGCGTCTTCATCCCCTTCATTTTAGGGAGACGTCTGAAAAAATATTTTATTAATGATTTTTTTTGTTGTAAAAAATTGTCATATTAAAATACCTATCACATTACATATTTAGAAATGACAGGATGCATTTGAAAGTTTACTCCAACAACAAAAAAGAAATAGTAATATAGAGTGGGGCAAAAAAGTATTTAGTCAGCCACCAATTGTGCAAGTTTTCCCACTTAAAAAGATGAGAGAGGCCTGTAGTAATTTAATCATAGGTACACTTATACTGACTATGACAGACAAATTGAGGGAAAAAAATCCAGAAAATCACATTGCAGGATTTTTAATGAATTTATTTGCAAATGATGGTGGAAAATAAGTATTTGGTCTTCTACAAACAAGCAAGATTTCTGGCTCTCACAGACCTGTAACTTCTTCTTTAAGAGGCTCCTCTGTCCTCCACTCGTTACCTGTATTAATGGCACCTGTTTGAACTTGTTATCAGTATAAAAGACACCTGTCCACAACCTCAAACAGCCCCCCCCCCCAACTCCACTATGGCCAAGACCAAAGAGCTGTCAAAGGACACCAGAAACAAAATTGTAGACCTGCACCAGGCTGGGAAGACTGAATCTGCAATAGGTAAGCAGCTTGGTTTGAAGAAATCAACTGTGGGAGCAATTATTGGGAAATGGAAGACATACAAGAGCACTGATAATCTCCTTCGATCTGGGGCTCCACGCAAGATCTCACCCCGTGGGGTCAAAATTATCACAAGAGCGGTGAGCAAAAATCCCATAACCAGACGGGGGGACCTAGTGAATGACCTGCAAATATAACTTTTTGGTAAAAACTCAACTCGTCGTGTTTGGAGGACAAAGATTGCTGAGTTGCATCCAAAGGACACCATACCTACTGTGAAGCATGGGGGTGGAAGATCATGCTTTGGGGCTGTTTTTATGCAAAGGGACCAGGACGACTGATCCGTGTAAAGGAAAGAATGAATGGGGCCATGTATTGTGAGATTTTGAGTGAAAACCTCCTTCCATCAGTAAGGGCATTGAAGATGAAACGTGGCTGGGTCTTTCAGCATGACAATGATCCCAAACACACCGCCCGGGCAACAAAGGAGTGGCTTCGTAAGAAGCTTTTCAAGGTCCTGGAGTGGCCTAGCCAGTCTCCAGATCTCAACCTCATAGAAAATGTTTGGAGGGAGTTGAAAGTCCGTGTTGCCCAGCAACAGCCCCAAAACATCACTGCTCTAGAGGAGATCTGCATGGAGGAATGGGCCAAAATACCAGCAACAGTGTGTGAAAACCTTGTGAAGACTTACAGAAAACGTATATAAGGGTATATAGGGTATATAACAAAGTATTGAGATAAACTTTTGTTATTGACCAAATACTTATTTTCCACCATAATTTGCAAATAAATTCATTAAAAATCCTACAATGTGATTTTCTGGATTTCTTTTCTCATTTTGTCTGTCATAGTTGAAGTGTACCTATGATGAAAACTACAGGCCTCTCTCTAAGTGGGAGAACTTGCACAATTGGTGGCTGACTAAATACTTTTTTGCCCCACTGTATATATACAGTATATACTTAATACTTAATATGCTGTTAATCAATGATCAGTAATTCCCTTCACTGTTTGTCTCTTCTATGTGCATTTTAGTTTTCCACTCCACCTCTAATAGCTGGGGTCCTACTCCACCTCTAACACATTCAGTGTTTGCCGCTGGGGTCCTACATCTAAAATCGAGTATTAACTCCGCCCACTCAAGCAAGAACTGGGCATGTCTGTGCATGGCAGGGGCGATTTGATTGACAGTTTAGGGATATGGCAGCTTTCAGCCAAGGCCCACCATTCTGATTAAACACACAGTGTTTGAATTTTGTATTTATTATGGATCTCTTCTTGGGATCCAGCCAAATGAAGGCAGTTATACACAATTAAAAAAACATAGCATTACATTTCACCACAGATTTTACAAAACATTAAGTGTGTGCCCTCAGGCCATTACTCTTCTACCACATATCTACAACACAAAATCCATGAGTGTATAGTGTGTCTATTATCATGTGTGTGTGTCTGAGCCTGTGTTTGTCTCTTTACAGTCCACGCTACTCCATAAACTGTATTTGTTTTTTTAAATCTGATTTTACTGCTTGCATGAGTTACTTGATCTGGAATAGAGTTCAATGAAGTAATGGCTCTATGTAGTACTGTGCACTTCCCATTGTGTGTTCTGGACATGGTGACTGTGAAGAAACCTCTGGTGGCATGTATTGTGGGGTATGTATGAGTGTCTGAGCTGTGTGCTAGTAGTTTAAACAGACAGCTCGGTGTAGTCAACATGTCAATAGTTTTCACAAATACAAGTAGTGATAAAGTAAATGTCTCCTCTACTTTGAGACAGGAGAAATTGACATACATATTAATGTTCGCTCTTCATGTACACTTAAGGGCAAAGTCCCTCTTTGTGCCACCTGACCACACAGCTGGACAGTAGTCCAGGTGTGACAACACTAGGTCCTGTAGGACCTGACTTGTTGATAGCTTTGTTAAGGCAGAGCAGTGCTTTATTATGGACAGACCTCTCCCCATCTTAGCTATTGTTGCATCAATATATTTTGATCATAATAGTTTACAATCTAAGGTTACTCCAAGTGGTTTAGTCTTCTCAACTTGCTCAATTTCCACATTCATTGCAATATTTAATTGAGGTTTAGGGTTTAGAGAATGATTTGTCCCAAATACAATGCTTTTAGTGATTTAAATATTTAGTACTAACTTATGTCTTGCCACCCATTCTCAAACTGACTGCAGCTCTTTGTTAACCTCTTGCTCCTTCCTACCTGGCACGCAGGCGTCCCATCTAGAGCTCTGGAAATGCAAATGCACTACGCTAAATGCTAATAGTATTAGTTAAAACTCAAACGTTCATTAAAATACACATGCAGGGTATTGAATTAAAGCTACACTCGTTGTGAATCCAGGCAACAAGTCAGATTTTTAAAATGCTTTTCGGCGAAAGCATGAGAAGCTATTATCTGATAGCATGTAACACCCCAAAAGACCCGCAGGGGACGTAAACAAAATAATTAGCATAGTCGTCGCTACACAAACCGCACAAATAAAATATAAAACATTCATTACCTTTGACCATCTTCTTTGTTGGCACTCCTAGATGTCCCATAATCCCTATTGGGTCTTTTTTTCGATTAAATCGGTCCATATATAGCCTAGATATCGATCTATGAAGACTGTGTGATAAACGGAAAAAAATAGCGTTTCATAACGTAACGTCATTTTTTAAAATTCAAAAAGTCGACAACTTTTTTTTCATTACTTTTGTAATGCAACTTTAGGTATTAGTTATTAGTAAGCAATAAAATTCAACAGGAGGCGATGTCAATGTCAAGTCTATAGGTGTCTGTCTCGAAAAAATGTCTTGGAGAGAGCTCGACCAAAACATCCGGTCGGAGACCGGAGGGAATCGATTCCCTTGATTAGACCAAGAGTCAAAGCTGAATCAAATGACAAGACTCTAGACAATGTGTGGAAGCTGTAGGCACTGCAACCTCGGCCTCATTTAATTCGGTTCACTTTGAACAATTCCTTGAAGTCGCGCATGGATATTTATTTCCATTTTCAGTGATCAGATTTTCCTGCACTTTTCGATGAAACGCACGTTCTGTTATAGTCACAGCCGTGATTTAACCAGTTTTATAAACGTCTGAGTGTTTTCTATCCACACATACTAATCATATGCATATACTATATTCCTGGCCTGAGTAGCAGGGCGCTGAAATGTTGCGCGATTTTTAACAGAATGTTCGAAAAGGGAGTCCTGGGTGTGTTCTTCAATGGCTTCATGCTCGGGGCGAGAGAGGTTATACAACCTGCTACTAGGGAGAGGAGCTCCAGGTTGGAGCTCGATAGCACAGTCGTATGGTCGATGAGGCGGCAGAGATGGGATGTGGTGCTTGCTGAATACAGGAGGAACAGAAGACAGGTCTGGGGGTTCTGGAATGGACTGGGGTGCAGACAAAGCAGAAGGGAGAGCAGAAAGTAGACAATTAGAGTGACAAAACGTACTCCACGTCGTAACCCTTCTGGTTGACCTGTCAATCTGTGGGTTGTGTAGATTTAACCATGGATGACCCAGAACCAGAGGTGAGTGAGAACAGTAGATTATATGGAAACTGATATTTTTCTGGAGATTACCAGAGAGATGAGGGAAAACAGGAACAGTTCTCTCCAAAACACAGAAGAGTAGTTTTCCATTGAGAGCGTTGGCATCCAGAGGTGAATCAAGCAACACCGTGTCCAGACCCAACTGATTAACAACCCCTCGGCCCAGAAAACTTTCATCAGCGCCTGAATCGACAAGAGCGGGCAGAGTAAAAGCCTGGCTTTGCCATGCCAGGTTTGCCTCAAGCAGCAGGAAGACCTTCCTCATCTCATCTGTGAATCAACTGTAGGAGAAGAAGATAGATGACTTTCTCTCCCAAACCGCAGTGGCCCAGGAGATCACTGCTCCCCGAAGACAGCCAATCAAAAAATAAATCTTGGCTCGTTCACAAGCATAAGATATAATAATAGTTTAGCTCAAATACAGTCATGTCAACATTATGAGAACCCACTACCCTGGCTCTGCACATGCCAAGATTGCCATCAGGAGTTGGAACAAAGAAAGGCTCTGCACATGCCAAGGCCATCAGGAGTTGGAACAAAAGGCTCCCGAGAGAAACTGGAGACAGGTTGTAAATTCTGGGCGGAGGTTCAGACCTTTAGGTCAGACAGGCTCTGTGAAAACTCCTTGATGTTCCCCAGCAGGGTTTTCAGGGCTTGGTCATGTTGGTCAAGAAGGGGGCCTTGACCAACAAGAATTTGGTGAAGAGTTGGAGAGTCTGCTGGTTTGTTTGTTTGGCCAGATCGTACTGTTACGATGAGCTAGGGGGGGAACCCAAGAACGGACTCAGAAGAGGAAGCCAGGATGAATGTACAAAAATGTTTAATGAATACAGAGAAATGGGGAGTGTAGAACCGGAGTAGCTCAGATGAGTTGCAAAAACCAGGAGTGTAGATTGAGGTTGGAGCTGAGTAGAACAGGCGAACAGGTCTTGAGGGGAATCCAAGGTAATGGTGGTGAGTGATATCCAGAGCAAGGTGGTTGGTGGTGAGATGTGGAACAGGAGACAGAGACAGAGCGATAACTGCAAGGAGAGGACAAAAATGGTGTAAGGCAGGAAAACGAGCATAGCAGAGCAACAGGATCTTGAGAATAGACAAAAGGCTAGAATGATAACTGACTGAGCAGAGATTACGATCTGGCAGAGTGGATGTGGCAGGAATGGGCATATGAATGGGCATATGTAGAGGTCTTGATTTATGGATGAGTTGCAGCTGGTAGGGATCTGCTCTGACTCCAGCACACCTGTCTCCAACCACACAATTCACAGAGAGGGAGAGGGAGAGAGAGAGTACAGGGAAATAACTGCAGGATAAGGAGACACCGGACGACCACCAGAGGGCATAGCAGGAGCAGATGTGACAGTACCCCCCTCTCTACGGACGCCACCTGGCGCACGACCTAGCGTGTCTGCGTGTGAGGTGTAAAAATCCTGTAAGAGGGAGGGATCCAGAATGTGACGATGGGGCACCCAACAGCGCTCCTCAGGCCCGTATCCTTCCCAGTCCACCAGATACTGCTAACTGCAGCCCCGACGGTGCACATCGTGCCCACGTATAGGCAGGATGGTCGTCGATATAGTGAGGGGGTGGAGGAGCAGCTGCAGGAGGGGATAGGGGACTAGAGCAGACTGGTTTGATTAAGGATTCGTGAAAGGTGGGATGAATCTTGAGAGAGTCTGGGAGTTTCAAATGAGCAGCAGAAGGGTTTATGACATGATCAATCTCAAAGGGGCCAATGAACCGGGGAGCTAGTTTTCTGGAGACCACTTTCAGAGGCAAGTCCTTAGAAGAAAGCTATACAGAAGGCTCTCCATACTTGGGAAGTAAACTGGGGTCCTCTGTCAGAAACAATGTCACTGGGGATGCCATACAGCCGAAAAACATGGGATACCAGCAGGTCCGCAGTCTCCCTGGAGGTAGGAAGCTTGGAGAGGGGAATGAAGTGAGACGCCTTGGAAAAATTGTTCAATAATAGTGAGGATGACTGAGTTACCATTTGATGGGGGAAGCCCAGTGACGAAGTCCAATGCTATGTGAGACCAGGAGCGACTGGGTATGGGAAGAGGATGAAGCAGACCAGATGTAGGTTTGGTGGTTTTATTTTGGGCACAGACCGAGCAGGCTGAGATGAATTCCTGAGTGTCTCTCTCCATGGTAGACCACCAAAATCGCTGATGCAGGAAGGCGACTGTACGATTCATGCCAGGGTGACAGGTGAGGTGAGTAGAATGGGCCCATTGAAGAACATCAGAACGAACTGAATCTGACACAGACAGAGACTTACAAGGACCGTTTCTAGAAGGCTGGGCCAGCTGAGCCTGAAGAAAACGGGACTCAATCTCCCAGGAGACAGCAGCAACGATCCAGGAGGATGGCATAGTGGTTTCAGTCTCGGAACTTGTGTTGTCTGCGGTGAACTGACGAGAGAGGGCCTCAGGCTTGGTATTCTTAGATCCGGGGGCGATAATGTTCACCTGGCCTGCCAAGAGTTCAGACGTTTGTCGGTCTGGATGTAGGCAAGATTTTTGTGCTCCATCCACATAATGAAGGGAATGACTGAACCCTCTAACCAGTGACAACACTCATCTAACCAGTGACACCACTCATCAAGAGCCAGCTTAACAGCCAAGAGTTCCCGGGTTGCCTACATCAACATTTCTGTCTGCAGGAGAAAGCTTGCAGGACAAGAAGGCACAAGGATGGAGCTTCTGATCCGAGGGAGAACGTTGAGACAGGTCTGCACCTACCACGTTGTCGGAAGCGTCCACCTTGGCATCCAGAGGTGAATCAAGCAACACCGTGTCCAGACCCAACTGATTAACAACCCCTCGGCCCAGAAAACTTTCATCAGCGCCTGAATCGACAAGAGCGGGCAGAGTAAAAGCCTGGCTCTGCCATGCCAGGTTTGCCTCAAGCAGCAGGAAGACCTTCCTCATCTCATCTGTGAATCAACTGTAGGAGAAGAAGATAGATGACTTTCTCTCCCAAACCGCAGTGGCCCAGGAGATCACTGTTCCCCGAAGACAGCCAATCAAAAAATAAATCTTGGCTCATTCACAAGCATAAGAGTAGGGTAGTTGCTCAAATACTAGTCAACATTATGAGAAAGGCTCTGCACATGCCAAGATTGCCATCATAGCGCTTGGGAGTTGGAACAAAAGGCTCCCGGGGTAGAGAAGAGAAACTGGAGACAGGTTGTAAATTCTGGGCGGAGGTTCAGAACCTTAGGTCAGACAGGCTCTGTGAAAACTCCTTGATGTTCCCCAGCAGGGTTTTCAGGGCTTGGTCATGTTGGTCAAGAAGGGGACCTTGACCAACAAGAATTTGGTGAAGAGTTGGAGAGTCTGCTGGTTTGTTTGTTTGGCCAGATCGTACTGTTACGATGAGCTAGGGGGGGAACCCAAGAACGGACTCAGAAGAGGAAGCCAGGATGAATGTACAAAAATGTTTAATGAATACAGAGAAATGGGGAGTGTAGAACCGGAGTAGCTCAGATGAGTTGCAAAAACCAGGAGTGTAGAGTGAGGTTGGAGCTGAGTAGAACAGGCGAACAGGTCTTGAGGGGAATCCAAGGTAATGGTGGTGAGTGATATCCAGAGCAAGGTGGTTGGTGGTGAGATGTGGAACAGGAGACAGAGACAGAGCGATAACTGCAAGGAGAGGACAAAAATGGTGTAAGGCAGGAAACCGAGCACAGCAGAGCAACAGGATCTTGAGAATAGACAAAAGGCTAGAATGATAACTGACTGAGCAGAGATTACGATCTGGCAGAGTGGAAGTGGCAGGAATGGGCATATGTCGAGGTCTTGCAGCTGGTAGGGATCTGCTCTGACTCCAGCACACCTGTCTCCAACCACACAATTAACAGAGAGGGAGAGGGAGAGAGAGAGTACAGGGAAATAACTGTAGGTCAAGGAGACACCGGACGAACACCAGGGGGCGTAGCAGGAGCAGATGTGACAGGTGCAGTGGTCTAAGGCACTGCATCTCACTGCAAGAGGCGTCACTTACAGTCCCTGGAATCCAGGCTGAATCACATCCGGCAGTGATTTGTCCCATAGGGCGGCGCACAATTGGCCCAGCGTCGTCCGGGTTTGGCCGGGGTATGCCATCATTGTAAATAAGAATTTGTACTTAACTGACTTGCCTAGTTAAATAAAGGTTAAATAATATAAAATCTGTCTATTCCTCAGTTTCATCCCTGTGTCAGCATTGATGTCGTTATGTTTCCCTTGTCCAGACACTGTCTGTGTTTTGTTTCATGTCTGTTATTTATTAAATATTCACTCCCTGTACTTGCTTCTCGTCTCCCAGCGTCTTTCCTTACAGAATGCTGGCACCAATATTGGAAGCATCAAGGAGTTTTTTAGTTTTTTAGTTGTGGTTGGTGACGTTGGGTCTGGGTGCCGCTGCCGAAGGAACCGGGGATGCCTCAGCTGGCTTGTCAGGCGTCCATGCCTTAACTGGCTCTAGAGGTTTTCTTGCCTCGGTTGGCTCAGCATGCACCCATCCCACATCAGGCCTCAGCCGGCTCGTTGGGCTCCCACGCCTCAGCCGGTTCGTCGGGGTCAGCCGGCTCGTCGGGCTGCTACACCTCAGCTGGCTCATCGGGCTGCTACGCCTCCCATGCCTCTGCCCATCATATCCATCACTACGCTCACCTGTCACCATTGTTACGTGCATCAGTGCTTCATTGGACTCACCTGGACTCCATCACCTATTGATTGCCTCCCCTATATCTGTCTATTCCTCAGTTTCATTCCTGTCCGTGTTTTGTTTCAGGTCTGTTATTTATTAAATATTCAGTCCCTGTACATGCTTTTCATCTCCCAGCATCTGTCCTTACACATATTTATTATTTAAATTGTGATTAGGCTATATGATTCAACTTCTGTTTGTTTGACTTGAAAGGTGAGTATTGTTCATTCAAGAGACTGAACTACTATTTATTTATTTATATATTTTAAATGTACTCCATTTTTCTCCCCAATTTCATGGTATCCAGTTGTTTAGTAGCTACTATCTTGTCTCATCACTACAACTCCCATACGGGCTCGGGAGAGACAAAGGTTGAAAGTCATGCGTACCCAACCAAGCCACACTGCTTCTTAACACAGCGCGCATCCAACCCGGAAGCCAGCCGCACCAATGTGTCGGAGGAAACACCTGGCAACCTTGGTTAGCGCACACTGCGCCCAGCCTGCCACAGGAGTCGCTGGTGTGCGATGAGACAAGGATATCCCTACCGGCCAAACCCTCCCTAATGTGGGCGACGCTAGGCCAATTGTGCGTCGCCCCACGGACCTCCCGGTCGCGGCCGGTTACGACAGAGCCTGGGCGCGAACCCAGAGTCTCTAGTGGCACAGCTAGCGCTACAGTACAGCACCCTTAACCACTGCACCACCCGGGGGGCCTGAACTACTATTTTAAGCTTGATTTATCACTTGCTTTTTAACTTTTAACTTTTGCATTTCCACCACTCATACGCATGCATGTTGGTCATTGGGATTTGAAATGCCATTACTGAACATCTTTCCCAATGTGAAAGTAAGTGAAAGTCCTTCACGAAATGTCATTCAATAAAACAACTCATCAGTTAACCAACTTATTGATAAACCACTATTTTACTTGCCAATGAAATAGGTCACAAAGCTCTGTCCCAAAGCCTATGAAATGAATCTATATTTTCAGTGAGTAGCAAGAAGTAACCTGAGTTGTGAGTGACAAACATGGGATGAAGCAGGGAACTATTAGGAGGTTCAACATTATAAAAACTGTGGTGGGACTGAGTGGTTGATCAGATCAGGTAAGATTATTTAGGCGATACATTTAAATAGATCTACAGCAATGTGTCAGAATAACTGAAGGGGTCACTATCATGTCAAAAAATTTAAACAGTAACGATACATTCATTGCATAAATGATTGCAATAAGAATGCTGCATTCCCTTTGGACACTACTTAATATGGCAATTGTATGTAATGAAATATAATAATTAAATGTAAATATTAATTATTAAAAAATGTAATGTATTCCACATTTTTATACACAATATGGAATTTCTCTATCCCCGGCAATATTTGTATTTTATCATCCAACCGTTTTATATCTTTCTTTAGTCAAAAAGCCTATACTACATATGTTGTTCGTGCAGGCAGACACAAGAAAGGTCAACATGAAAGCCCATCAAAGCCTTTCCCTGTTATAAATAAACAGCAGGGTCTCTGCTGGGTACAGAGACCTCAACACATTGCTTCACCAAGGTACGGGCTGCTTCTAATACTGCATAAAGTGTCATCATGGACTGTCAGTGTTTCCAAGAACACCCTCAAAACACAACTTTGTACAATACTATTTCATTACTAATCAGGACTGGGTAAAAGCTACAATTTATCTGAAATCTATCTGAAGTTAATACTTTTAGTTGGTACTGTATGCCACCAACATAGTGTATGATACTGGTATTTTAGCATTATTTAGCAAATGTTTTCTAAGCTTCAATTGTGTGAGGTATAATTTTGTACTGATGCACTTGCTGACCATTTGGCATGTGCTTTTCACTCTAACAGCACTCCGGTCTTGTCTACCCTCCCTGACTAAAGCGCCCAGAATTTATTTACTGAGCATAAGCCGTGTTAATTATTGATGACTGATTGAGATCTCCTCTTAAAAAGCACTCCTGTGGGAGAGTACTTACTTTACTGTGCAGTAAGCTATTAAAGGAGTGGCTTACAACCGCTAAGCGGGTAGGGAGAAATGTAAATGCTTGCAGAAATCGATTTTCAAAGACGAGATGCACATGGGCTGATAACTAGGCCAACAGTGGCCACCGAGAGGATAAACGGGAGGGGTGATAGAGATTCAGTATGCAGATGCCCTTATCAAAAACCGTTTCAAAGCTACATTAGGGTGAAAGGGAGACAAATCAAGCATTTATTTTCACTAACGCCAGTGGGGGAATCAAGACGAAGCCTAAACTGTAGTAGTGTTGGGTTGATACATCAGGCCTGACCTATTATGCGAGTAGCACGTGACACAGCGATAATTAGGCATCTGTAGGAGCTGGCGGAATCCTAATGCAGTAGATGCTTCACAGGTGCTCATTCCGCATGCACAGAACACAAGGAGCGCGAGGGTTTTTAACTTCCAAGCATTTATTGTCAGTCATTAGAGATTTTTAGTTGAAGCGGGAGGATAATGGATTGAGTGTGACCTTCGCCGAATGTCATTTGGAATCGGGGGAAGTTAAATTAACCAAAGTTTCCTGTTAATTCTGATAGGCTACTTAAAGAGAGATTAGACACATCACAGAGATGGCAGGGATTCCTTGAAGTCTAAAGAGAAAAGTTGATGGGAACATGTATTGTTTTAATTGCCAGTGTATGCACCATGCACATCTTACTATGTATTGTTATAAATATGTCATATGGATTCAATGTGTAGCTTGGAAATTCCACAAGGTTCGGCTCAAGGTACTATCCAGAGCATGTAAACATATTCTGCCTAGGCTTACAATTGATTCCTTCTCATAAATTAAGCAATTGATAACAGCCATTCACTCAATTGTGATTTTAAAAAAGTAGAGTTGGATTATTAGAATTTTTTAAGTAGAGTGGATTTAAAAATCAGCTTTAGACAGCACTTGTCCATTCATTTGTGAGATAATGTGAGGACAATATTCCCCCAACTTTACTAGAGTGTTTCTAGACCAGCATAATGACTGGACTGGTCAAAAGTTCATTTGTTTTTGTGGAGTAACCGCCAGTCTATGATATCAGTACCCACTCTAGTTATCTAATAAATGGAGACTTGTAGTCACCCCCAGCATATCTGGCTTCATTTGCCTCATTTGCTGTGAGGTTAATTAACACTGTCCAGGATGTCCCGACTGTCACATTCATCTCTCACCATAGCATCCACGTCACCAGGGATTATCCTGGAACGGCCTACTTCCATTTGCAACAAGTCATAACTCAACACTTTCCCAGGCAGCGGGTAAGGGAACATTTTCATGTGGCTGTGAAATAATCTAATCATAAAGTTTCTAGTCAAGCATAATGGTCATTTAAAATAAATACACGTCTCATGCCAAGTAATCAAGGACCAATATCTAGAAACACCGCTAAATGGTTAGTTCCTGACGTGTTTAAAGAAGGATCAGTCTCAGTCCAGTCTGGACAGACATTACAGCAGGGTTCTCCAACTTTCTAATAACTTTTATCAACTACAGCCAACTATAGATAATTAGTTTAGGTAGTTTTTTCTTAACTCAGACCCACTGTTAGTGGCCAATTCTATATATTGAATAGGGACCAACTGCGAGAAACTAGGTCTTGCAGCCACCCATTGAGACTACACAACAGGCAGATTCTTTGACTGTTGGGTTGGCTGCAGTTGGATAGGTGTGTAGATGCCATAATAATCCCTAAGGGGTCTCTATCTATGGTCCTGGAAGCTAATGAGTCTTGTTAAAAGCCTCTCTCTGGCCCTGGGACAAAGAAACACAAACTTTAGAGAGAAACTCTCCAGCCCAGCAGAGGCTAGGATCCCCTGGTTTCACACCTCCGTCCCTGGCTACTCCGTTGCTAGGGGGTTGCCAAGGGCCCTTCCAGATCACGCTACACTGTCTAGGGCCATGTGACCTGGTTAGCCAATCACAGGTTGTGCCTTAGTTGAACTCGGGGTTGCAGAGAGACAACAGGTAATAAGAACTCTACACCACCTCAACTAATTTCTGGACCTTCCACATGGACAATCCTCTACCATGGACTCCCTAACCGTGTGTTAGTGCATAATTGACAGCAAAACCACTATTCACTACAACACTTATCCTATCCTTGACTTTGTAAAGCCATGTGTGTGTCTGTCTTGAGTGTGGAATGAAGTGTGAACTGTATCCATGTCTCCTACTTTCATTCTACGTCCTCTAACCTGGGCTCTGGGACAGTTCTACCCAAATGTTAAACCTGTTTCAAGACTATCACCAGTTGGTGGTGCTCTTGAAGGCTTTTGTTCCAACACTTCCTTCAAATAATCAACTAATTGTGGTCCGGAGTGGACCAATATTACCTTAATCAGGTGTGATATTGCTGGGCGGGAACAAATACCTGCACACACAATAGCGGTTCCAGAACCAAAGTTGGAGACCAACTGCATTAATTCAATGATATCCTGAACCTCCAAGAAACTATCCTAGTGGTCCAGTTTGTTTGTGCTTTAGCCAACTTCTATATTTGTGTTCAAATTATGACAACAACAGAATAGGTGGTCAGATGTATCTTCAGCACCATGGCACCATTCTCCATCTCTCTCTATGTGTGTGGTGGCCTCTCTGCGCTAGCCTGGTGGAACCAGCCTGATCATTGCATTCACCATTCTATTTCACTTCACATATCTCTGTGCGGCTCTCTCTGGGGACTTCCTCTGAGAGCATGGGACACCGACTGGCTTAATCGTATGTGACGGGTGAGCCCATATTTGCGCCAGTCCCAGAACTCAGTCATGGTCACTGTGAAATCCACTACAAATTCACTGTGAATCAACTGTGTTGAGTTAGACTAAAAACAAAACACTCACATACCTCTGCTTTCAAGTTGTTTCACAGTGGACCTGTAATAATAAGGTTTGGCTCATTGCCAATTGATCTCCTTCACAACGTGTCTGAAAGCTCTCATCATTTTTACCCCAGGCAAGGCCAGACCGAGGTTAGCTCTCTAATCTGGGCAGAGCTAATGATAGCTTCATAGGGGCAAGTACTACCCCCCCCACACACACACACACACTTCCCCCCACCCACACCCATCCGTTATTCCCATATACAGTAACCCACTTTATATCACCCAACTAAAAAACACAGCATTTTACACCAATTAATGAATATTCAATGACTTTCCCATCCAAAAATAAAAAAGAGACCACACACTCAAACGTAGCACACACTGTACGATTGGGTCAAATAAATTCCTTGGCAAGCAAAATATGCAAATCCTCTTTGTCCTATAATCCAAGCGAAATTACAAGAGTTGTCAAGAATGGCAGAGTCGCAGAACATTGTACCCTTTGAAATGGGGAACCAACGAATGTTCCATATGATTCAACCCACTGGGCACACACTGGTTGAATCAACATTGTTTCCACATCATTTCAACAGCACCTCCAATCTCAACCTCTGAATGCTTGGCTATGAAAAACCAACTGGCATTTACCTGTTGCACCCTCTAAAACCACTGTGATTATTATTCGACCCTGCTAATCATCTATGAGCGTTTGAACATCTTGAAGAATGATCTGGCCTTAATGGCCATGTACTCTTATAATCTTCACCCGGCACAGCCAGAACAGGACAGGCCGCCCCTCAGAGCCTGTTCCTCTCTAGGTTTCTTCCTAGGTTCCAACCATTCTGGAGAGTTTTCATAGCCACCATGCTTCTAGCCTACATCTGCATTGCTTGCTCTCTGGGGTATTAGGCTGGGTTTCTGTATAAGCACTTTGTGACATCTGCTGATGTAAACAGGGATTTATAAATACATTTGATTGGTGAATTTGATTGAATAGCTGTTGAATTGACATCTGTGTCCAGCGGGAAGTCTCCAATAATAATATTGATTACTCATAAGCAGGTTGACGTTTATTGTCATGAGTCTGGCCCTGGAGGCCAACTGGAGGCCAAACTGAGTGGTTTCCGCTAGATGGGCCAGCTGCAATGTCAAAATTGGCTATACTGTATATCGTAAAAAATCATGAAAACAAAAAATGTGCTTATTCGTCTTAATTTAAGGTTAGTGTTAGGCATTAGGGTTAGAGGTGGGTTTAGGGTTAAGTTTAGGGTTAGGGTTAGGTTTAAAATGCCTCCAGTACATGAGTCATCTCAATAAATGCCAACCTGCAACTCATAACCAGCACCTTGGTCTTGTATGGTCCAAAATGGATAACACATAGCCTACAGAAACTGCATTGAACAACACTGAGTTTCACCCACTCAGCTTCGATGGACAGTATACAGTACACTGCATTACTCTGGCTGATATCCAAGGCATATTTTTGCAATAACACTTTGAACTTAGTTAAAGTTTCAAAATAATACAAATGCATTTAATTTGTTTTGGTGCAATTTAAAAAAATGTGTTTCTTTATGTGACTTTTATCAACCTCGCACTCAATTATCAGTTTCTTCTGTCTCACAGTCTCATCTTGTGTGTGAATGTCACAGTGACAGTGGTAAAGTTCCTCAGAGTCAATAGAATTAAAGGCAATAGGTCATATGTATGGATCGATGGAGCCATGAGTGATGTATTTTCAAATGCGGAGTGATGCATTACGTAATAAAAGTGGAATATATATATATATATTTAGCCCCCTTCATCAAACCCACTTCATCAAAGCGACAGCTGATGGAATTACGATATCATTTTCTAATTTTGCCATGACAGTGTTTGCAACTTTTTGTGCTTGTGAAAATAAAATAAGGTAATTGTAGACACTGGGTTATATGTACACACTGTAACTTTTATTCCAGTCAAAAGTAACTTCATATCCATGGGGGATGTCATATCCAAGGGGGGCATACATGTGTGATACTTTCGCAAGTCAAAACACATCCACAAAAGGTCAAGAGTACTTTTGGAATGCAGCTCTTGCACGTGGAGAGAGCATCCTTGGGCAGTGGATACAAAGGTTACATTGACTCTCATTGCCATAGATGCTAACAGATGGACATGTTGACAAACTCCCTTCAAACAGAATATGTTTCTGTATGGGGCCAAAAAGCCGTCTGTCTTGGAACTCACTAGTTTCCAAACCTTTAACCATGTGAAATGTATGAGAGTGGGTGAGTTATCGATAGTGTAATCTGTGTTTTTTGGCCCAATGCCTTGTCCTTCGATTTCCCATCAATTAAAAGTGTGCACTACTTGACTTGACCAATCGTTGTTATCCAGGGGTCAATTCTGTTGATACAGGATAGCTAAAATAGAAAAAAACTCAGTCTTTACTTTGTTAGTACAGTTGGTAGAAAAAATAAATCGCCCTTTGAAGCATTATGTAAATATGTAACTGCAAATCGGATTGAATATGTAGTAACCAGGCATTAGATTAAAGTGTCAATCTGCAGTACAAACAACAGCCACTGATTTGGTAATGATCTGAAGAATGGGGCTGGAGAATGTAACCACTCTCAAATGTATAGACAGAGCTATGGATGAAAAATTATAGTTTTAACCATGTTTTAAAGCTTATTAGTGTTTGTTTACAAGTACATTGTTTACAATGATAGGTCAAGTCAAGTTGTGTGCACTTTCATTTGGAGTATAACAATCTTATATTTTCAGTTCTTATGGGGTATGACAGTGAAACTAAGCACATGAGACATTTATAATCTATATTCTTCAAGATTCTAAGGGTATAAATCATTAATTTAAAAGTATATATCATACATTTATATCATTAATTTAATTTAACATCATCCTTCCCTCTTTGAATAACCACATTCTCATGCACATACAAACCCATACATTGTGATAAACACACAGCTCATGCACAATTCTGATGATTACTTATTAATATTGAAACAATAACCAAAAGTATTAAATACAGCAATCCAGTTCTGTGTGAAAATGACAAATATTACTCTAATCCTTTGTTTCATAGGCTATTTCAAACGATAAGAAAATGAAGTCTAATATATATTCCTATGGTTTATTGTTTCAGTCCCTGTGGTATGCGAACACTTGAATTATCTGTCATGTCAGATATCTGCTTTAGAAAACGAGCGAATGGTATTGCTTTATAGGGTCACTAACATCTACTGTAGCTGTGTTGGATTTGAATCAAAACATTGTTTTACTCATTTAAAAAACTCAATTGATACGACGTGAAAAATCCAGCAGCATGCGCGCTGTTTTTTTTTGCCTGGACAGTTGGGCCGCAAAGGTTGAACAAGCAGTTTGCCTCCCAAGTTCACATATCCGTTTTATGCCAATATTTTATCAAAACAAGTGCTATGTTCCGCCGTGGGAGACGTTTTATATGGGTAACTAATCTAATCAATTTGTAATGGATTTATTATCGTCACAGAAATCAAGAGATAACCATTTATTGTCTGCGGAACGTTTACGCAGAGCGGGAGAGCTAATCCTACATGGGTTAGTTGCTCGACTAGCCGGCCATCAAGTGGCTTGATAGAGTAATGCAGGTGTGTGCGCGTGTGTGGAAAGCATCTGATCTGGAACGCTGTCTTTTCCCGCGCCCACCTTCTCTCTCCCCTCTCGCCTGCGCGCTCCGACCCGCTCGCTCTCCAGCCATCGCCAGGAGCAGTGTGTGGTAGGCTACAGTTTAACAGCAGCAGCGCTGGCTTTCTAAAGAAAGCTTAGCTCTCACTTTTCTGTCTGTCTTATTACTGGTCTCATTGTCTCTTGCGACAGCGGGAACGGAGCAGCCACCTACTCTCCTCCTCACCATTTAGTATGAGTAGTATTATTATTTTTGCTGCACACAGATGTATATTTTAGCACTTTTTTTGGAGGGGGGAACCCCGCTTCTAACGGAATTTGTTGTGGCTGTTTTGGTGTCTTCTCTCTTTCAGTTCACTTGGGGCCTGTATTTGGAATAAGAAAGCATTGCTGTTTCTGACTGGAGAGAAGGAAGATACAACTCATCTGGATTTCCTAAGGAATTTTATCTGGATGCTTTGGTAAGTGGTAATTTGCGTCGCATACAAGTACTTCAGGGCAGGCTATCACACTATGTCGTTATCAATTGATAAATGCCTGTTTGTCGAGTGTACAATTACATCACTTACTTATCATTCTCCTTTTTGTCATTTAAATACAGTTACCGAGGCTTTTGAATTCATCAGCCGGGGTATATAGTAAGTCGAATTTAGACTTTTCCTCGCATTGTTTTTTTTACAGAGATGTTGCCTACTTTTATAAATGGCGGGTTTATGAATTGTGTAAGCTATTTTAATTGCAAGTTATGTAGGCCTATTGTGACCTGATATTATTGACATGCCATGGCATAGGCACACAAAGCGCACATTTCAGCTCATCATGGAAGTGCGTTGTCGGATGCTTTTTAGACGAGCACATGTTCACTATGCCCTTATATTATACGGTCGAAGTTATGTTATCTGTTCATAATCATATATATTCGACTACCTACACTCTCCACCAATTGCCAAAATGCCAGCACTCCCCTTTTCAATATGTCATCTCTGCCTTACAGTTACTTATCTTAGCCTAGGCTACTTGTCTTCAAAAGAGAAGGCGGAGAGGTGGTCCATGTATGCCTATTTGTTGTCCGCATGCTTAATGGAAGCGATGCTGTGTTGCCCCCCTTTTTTTAAGATGCAAAATATGCCTATCGCTGTGAAGTTGCGGGACATGTGTGGAAACTTCTATTGAAATGGGCTGCTGTATGTGTTAGGGAAGTATATTTTTTATTTTTTTATTTTACCTTTATTTAACCAGGCAAGTCAGTTAAGAACATATTCTTATTTTCAATGACAGCCTGGGAACAGTGGGTTGACTGCCTGTTCAGGGGCAGAACGACAGATTTGTACCTTGTCAGCTTGGGGGTTTGAACTCCCAACCTTCCGGTTACTAGTCCAACGCTCTAACCACTAGGCTAGAGGAGGAGGTGGGGTGTATAGGCTATGTATGTGCAAACTTAATCACTTGGGAGTGTTAAGTTATTCCAGTGGTGTGTGTGTGTGTGTGTGTGTGTGTGTGTGTGTGTGTGCGCGCGCGCGCGCGTGCTTTCGCATGTGTGTGCATGCGTGTGCACACGCAATGAGGTGTGTGGATGGATGGGTGGTGGCTGACTGACTGAGTTTGCTGGTTCTCGCTGCTCTCCTTTTGACAGACAATGTACATGTCAGCTCTTATTGTTGAATCACTGCTGATGCATATGAAGACGCTTGCCCACTGCTGCACTGAGAGGGGGCATGTTTGTTTTCACTCAATCAATGTCATGTGAATCTGCACTGTTCTGATTTTGTACATTCTGTGTTGCATTCTTTCTCGTGGATAGAGTTGAGTAGGTTAACCCACATAATTGTTTCTCAATTTTACTCAGATTAAAACAGTGTCATATGCAATGGCAGTGTATCAAATAAAAAGTAAACAAATTAAATGCCTTGATGAAACCGCTGTTGGCAGGGGCAGACTGGGACAAGGAATTGGCCCCGGATTTTCTAACACACTGATCCATTTCTTTCCTCGAGGCCCCCACACCAGCCCATTTTTTTCCCTTGATGTTCCCATTATTAGCCAGAGAATGGTCATTTTGCACACAAAAAAAAACTAGTTAGGCACCCACAGGCAGACTGGCCATCTGGCATTTCGGGGCAAATGCTAGATGCCAGATGGCCAGTCCGCTTGTGGCTGTTGGGCTTAACCATTGAAACCCTTGGACGGGGATGCTAAAACCACCTTTTGGTTAATACTGTGCTTCCTATACACATAAGAGAGGCTATTAGATGTGAAAGAAGGCAATGGAAAGTCATACAGCTCTCTGCTGTACTGCAGAGTGACACAGGGTTATTTGAGAATGACCGCAAATACAATGTGATAGCCTTATTGGCATCCCTGTCCCTGGGAGATGGAGGGAGGATAGTGTTGCCCATCAATATGGACTACATGGAGTCAAGCATGATATATGCAAAATAACATGCAGGCAAGGACATATTGTCAACTGTGAATGTACTATCTATCTATCTGCTTAGCTGGGCTTCAGAATGGTGAAAAAAAATCTAGTAAACTGGTAAATTGTTGGAATCATGGAAATATAATGATTATTCTAATTACATAGTTGGAATGCATAACAATAAATTAAAAAGCCAGGGAGGAATTATTGTGACAGGGTAGGAACCAAAGTGTTGTTCACTGTTTCCCAGGGGACCCTAATTAGATGTTACATTACTTGTTTTCTATTGCTTCATGTAGCTAGCTAGCGCTATCTAACATGTTCATGTTTTGCCTATTCCTGTCTGATTTAGAAGATACCGTTGCACAAACAACATGCTGATCTATGTCTACACCAGCACTGGTGGTGAAGGTGGGCAACATTCCCTCTTCGACCTTACATCTGATTCTCAACACAGAGGCCCCACAAGGGTGCATCCTCAGTCCCCTCCTGTACTCCCTATATACTGACGACTGCATGGCCTCACACAGTTCCAGCTCCCGCCATCAAGTTTGTTGACGACACGACAGTAGTAGGCCTGATTAAAAACAAGAAGGGTAGTTATTTGATGTCCTTCCAGCTCCACTATTCTCTAGATAGTAACACAGAAGCAAAATATAAAGCTAGTTTTGCACAGCCTATTCTAGAATGAGACAGTTTAGTAAAGTATATATGTTTTCTGTTCTTTAAAAAAAAAAAAAAGTTGAATTTTTAGCCCTTTTTCATGGTATCCAATTGTTTAGTTGCTACTATCTTGTCTCATCGCTAGAACTCCCGTAAGTGCTCGGGAGAGACGAAGGTTGAAAGTCATGCGTCCTCCGATACACAACACAATCAAGCCGCACTGTGCACCTGGCAACCTAGGTTAGCACGCACTGCGCCCAGCCCACCCCAGGTGCGCGATGAGACAAGGATTTCCCTACCGGCCAAACCCTCCCTAACTCAGACGACACTAGGCCAATTGTGCATCGCCCCATGGACCTCCCAGTCACAGCCGGTTATGACAGAGCCTGAGCGCGAACCCAGAGTCTCTGGTGGCACAGCTGGCACTGCAGTACAGCACCCTTAACCACTGCGCCACCTGGGAGGCCTTGTTTTCTGTTTTTATGGGTATCTACAACTTCAAGTAGTATATACAGGCCTCATTGAAGTACAGTAAAACTCCCTGTACTATATACCATGTGCACACCAATGGTTGACCTGGACATATTGGTACCGCAGCTCCTTCACTCTGTCACTATTCCTCTCAAATGGCACCTTGTACTGTTGTTTCATAGTAATTAGATTTTTCTTCCCAAAACTCTGTCTATAGTGGAAATGCTGACAGAATTGATATTTGCGAAAATATTGTTGTCATTTATGATTGCCCTTTGGATCTCTCTTAGCCTGATGGAATTGTTGGCTTTATATTCCGCATACATATCTTACGGTACATTGTGATTTTTAGATTTGCATATAGCTTTACAATAGTTGCAGTATTGTTGTGAATGAAATGCTGTCACAAAAGTAAAGAATGAGTACATGTTTACCTGTTTTCCCTACGGAATGTTTGCACAATTGATGACACTGTGGACCTGTTTTACAGTAGGCTGTACTCTCCGACCAGCCTCTTCCATTGTAAGACCATGGTTCATGACATGGTCCACTATTGTGGCTCTGATTTCATCAGCGACTCTTATTATTTGCTTTCGACCTCTTTCTCTATTAGGTCTTCCCCGAACACCAACACCACGCATTCTTACACATCTTCTTATTTCTCTTCCACGAGCATGTAGCTGCTGTTCAGGTTTGTGATGTTCCTCCATGTTCATAAATTGTAGTATTGTGCTGTGGGAAAGCTCCATATATATGCTTCCAAACTTGATTGGTTGATTGGTAAGATTGTGATTCCTATTTCATTACTATGTCAGCTGGCAGGTAATTTGCCAATTTAGCAGACATCACAAACATTCCATGTCATAGATATTTATGGAGTATACATGTATGTCTGACTGATTTTGATAATTGATTGGATAATTTTGCATGTGATGCCTCACACTATGAAAGAATGTTTAGAAGTTGCGAAGAGTATGACAGTTTCACTGGGAATCAACTCATCAGTTTTATCAGCATGCCACGTGCATGTAGTTATTGGGTAAATTGTAGACAATTGTACTTCCTCTTTTGCACACGTGCCAAAACCTCCGCCGCCATAATCGACCGATTATGATTTATCAACGGCGATTCCGATACCGATTATTGGAGGACCAAAAAAGCCGATGCCGATTAAACGGACAATTTTTTAAAAATGTATTTGTAATAATGACAATTACAACAATACTGAATGAACACTTATTTTAACTTAATATAATACATCAATAAAATCAATTTAGCCTCAAATAAATAATGAAACATGTTCAATTTGGTTTAAATAATGCAAAAACAAAGTGTTGGAGAAGAAAGTAAAAGTGCAATATGTGCAATGTAAGAAAGCTAATGTTTAAGTTCCTTGCTCAGAACATGAGAACATATGAAAGCTGGTGGTTCCTTTTAACATGAGTCTTCAATATTCCCAGGTAAGAAGTTTTAGGTTGTAGTTATTATAGGAATTATAGGACTATTTCCCTCTATACCATTTGTATTTCATTAACCTTTGACTATTGGATGTTCTTATAGGCACTTTAGTTTTGCCAGGGTAACAGTATAGCGTCCGTCCCTCTCCTCGCTCCTCCCTGGGCTCGACCCCAGGAACACAACGACAAAAGCCACCCTCGAAGCAGTGTTACCCATGAAGAGCAAGGGAAACAACCACCCCAAGGTTCAGAGCGAGTGACGTTTGAAACGCTATTAACTAGCCAGCCATTTCACTTCGGTTACACTAGCCTCATCTCGGGAGTTGATAGGCTTGAAGTCATAAACAGCGCAATGCTTGATGCACAACGAAGAACTGCTGGCAAAACGCACGAAAGTACTGTTTGAAAGAATGCTTATGCACCTGCTTCTGCCTTCCACTGCTCAGTCAGATACTTAGATACTTGTATGCTCAGTCAGATTATACGCAACGCAGGACACGCTAGATAATATCTAGTAATATCATCAACCATGTGTAGTTAACTAGTGATTATGATTGATTGATTGTTTTTTATAAGATAAGTTTAATGCTAGCTAGCAACTTACCATGGCTTACTGCATTCGCGTAACAGGCAGTCTCCTTGTGGAGTGCAACGAGTGCAACGGTCGTTATTGCGTTGGACTAGTTAACTCTTAAGGTTGCAAGATTGGATCCCCCGAGCTGACAATGTGAAAATCTGTTGTTCTGCCCCTGAACGAGGCAGTTAACCCACCGTTCCTAGGCCATCATTGAAAATAAGAATGTGTTCTTAACTGACTTGCCTAGTTAAATAAAGATTAAATAAAGGTGTAAAAAAAAAATAATAATAAAACATTTGGCAAAATCGGTGTCCAAAAATACAGATTTCCAATTATTATGAAAACTTGAAATCGTCCCTAATTAATCGGCCATTCCGATTAATCGGTCGACCTCTAGCCAAAACACTTGCAATTTGCTTAAATGAATAAGAAATTAAAATCTGGTGTGAACAAGAAACTAATTATTCAGAGATTTTACTGTATTGTTTTGAAAAAAATTATTATCTTTCGAGAATTGAGCCAAAGCGATTGAGAAAAACTGTAAGAAACAAAGTATAAATCCGCATTGTTGTCACCAACATCTTTTTGCATCTGACCACGCAGACAGAGTGAATGGCATGGCAAGTGCTTGTGACAACTGCTCTCCTTGAGTGACAGTGGGCAGGGCTTGGTGTGGAAAGCGCATGGGGAAGCAGCATGCAGGAGGAGAGGGAGAAAGACGACTCAAGTAACAAACAGAGTCAACTATGCAACTGACATTACATGCGCCAGAGTTGCATATCACATTTAACAAACCAAACATTGAAATACCGTTATAGAAAGTAAAGTAAAAACCCAAACCGGTCAGTGCATCAATACCGGTATATAGTCAAATACTGTATAGCACCCAGCCTTAGTCAAGCATGTCTTGATAGTTGCATTGAAGTCGTCTCATCTTTGACCTTGTTTGATTGAGGAAAGTCAACTGTTCCTTTTAGCAGTACGGCAAGATCACACACATGATTGACATCTGCAACCAAGTGTCGACGTTCACTCACTACCAGAAATGATGTTTCATACACATTTCCTTACACATCTACAGTATACAGCTACAGTATATTATGTAAGATAAAAAGACAAAGCAATGACTTCGAAAGCAAGCAAGAGAACATTGAGGGCTATTTCATCATGCATGCACCAGTCAATTTCCAGCAGTATAGTAGTTTCGCTTGTGGAAACGTGCTAACAAGAACAGGAGTGTCTTACTGCCCGTGGCAACAAGAGAAAAATACATAAATCCCTCACAGCAATTGGAAAACAAATTGGCATTGCAGCATATAAAGTATACACCATTACTATCTCAGCTATCCCTTCCAGGTTGAATTGCAATTTGGCTGAAGCATTCATGAGACTAGACCTTTACGAGATGTAAGGGAAAGGTCAGTTTTCCCAGAGAAAGGGGATTCTCAACTTTCTTTCACTCTGTGAAATTTTTAGTAGAACGCTTTTAAGGATTAGTCCCAGGTAAGTATTTTTCCTACCATCCATTCCAGGCTCCTGCAGTCCCATTTCATAAATTGCACATCATTCAACAATTTTCTGTCATCTTCGCCCTGAGTGCTACTCCCTGAATCTATTAGCTGGCCGTGCATCCGTCATTGTTGGAGGGGGCTTTAAGCAACAAGACAGAAGGAACGCTCTTGCCCATGTGCTTGCTGAGAGGTGTGCAGTACATTAAAGTGGACCTCGATCATAAGCCCGCTGCTGGCGGACGAGCGTTAATTCCACATTTCTGCAAGGCTCTTCCCCCGCTTAATTATCCTTCAACACCGATAGCTCAACTGTGTCGAGAGAGAAGCAAGCTATAATTATGTTTTATGAAATTCTTCCAGGTGACATAATCGGGCCATGGCTAAGTGATAGCCGAGGTCACAACAGCAGCAAATAAACAAGTGTCACGCTCTAATTTTACTGGTAATCGACTTTAGTATGTAAATGTTTGTTTCCATGCTGAGACAATTGTCTGAATTCACTAACGAGCAGGAATGTGGAAGGATATGGATAATGAAATTGCCCATATTCCCAGCCACTGATAGCAGACATGATCTACAGTAGAATCATGGCATTGACTCCACAGTTACTGTACAGGCATATGGAAGGTACCACATCCTGTACTGCTATAATGTCCTCATATTGTCATCTACATACTGTAACTAACACGCCTTGATTATAAGCCCATTTGTTATGACACATCAGATGCCCAACTCCTCTGGGATGTTTTATAATGAGGATGTCCTGACAGATAATTAGATACACCTTGCGTCGGCTCTTTCAGGAAATGTTGATTCATCCTAAAATGAAATGTTTCTCTCTGCTAACATGAAAGAGATCTCTCCCTCTGTCACATCACCTTGTCTCTCACGGTGGTAACATTTTTATATATTTATCCATCCGCTTCTAACACTTTTAGATGTGGCGTGTTTTCATTCGGGGGCTGACGTCTCTCAGCCACTGTTTCCCATCACCTGAAGAGTGGCTTCTGGCTTTAAAATGGAACAAAAAATATGTGGCCCCCCTGGTGTTGGCTCTCGGAGGCCCCTGAGCCCATTGACTCCTCAGACGGGCTCATATCACAGGGTGTTACCATTTTATGGCTAGTGGTACAACTGCTCCCAGACTTGGCAGCTGTTTTAACCGGCCGTGTTAGTGCATTGAGAAGCTTGGGTGCCTGTGTGTGTGTGTTTGTTTCGAATGGTTGGTTGTGGTAGAGGGGCCATGTTGATTTACAGCCTGAGCCCTCGTTCTGATTCTTCAATACATACATCAGCTGTCTGGAGATGTAATCGTTTGATGGATGCACATGCATGTAATCAACCATTTTGTGAACATACTGCATACAGTACACTGTGCATGATCAATTGAATTCACACACAGGCCAAAAGACTTGCAGGCAGACACAAATATAACTCCTTTTTTCTCTGGTGTTGATTGAAAAAACTGTGTGAAATGAAACCCCTCACCTACAGTACACGTCTGCCCAAACGCTTATTTATCAGTAGCTTGGCGCTGCTCATAAATCAGACGTTTATTAAGTTGTTAAACGACTACTTCTGCCTATCGCAAGTGACATCAGTGCCATTAAGTCTGATGTATACGACACGCTAGGAGGGAACATGAGCTATTGCCGATGCTCCTTGCATTATTCAATTAAACAACTTGATACTTAATGACTTTTGTTAAGCCCACTTTCCCTTTATTTCCTCTCTTCTTCAACCCTCCCTCCATTCCTCGGTGGCGTTGCTCTCATGAAATTTAGAAGAGCAGGGATTGATTGCAGGGATGAAACACAGGGGAGTGAGGGAAACACTGCAGCGGATCTATGTTGTTGAGGATCAATTCTTGCCTTTGCATACTGTAGAGACTTATACCACCAGACTTAAGCTTTATTCGTTACTTGGCCTGAAGTAAGGCTAGGAAACACTGTTTACTTCCATGCATCCAAGTGTGTCAAAGGCAATAACGTGTACAGCTTAACCCAGGGCATAGCGTAATTTATTTGTTTGGACTCTGTCTATATCCAGTTGCCTATTACATTCAAAGCAATACAGGGATCATCAACTAGATTGAGTCGCGGGATGATTTTTTCTTGAGCGGATGGTCAGAAGGCCAGAACATAATTACAAATAATTTGTAGACTGCAAATTGACAGCAAAAAGCCCAAAAATATATAATATAGGACTAAAACATAATATTTTCAAACATTGCTTACATTTGTATATGATCACATATATCTCTATTATGCGTGGGAATACTTTGTAACAGATTTCTAACATTAAAATCACTTGGAGACGATTTGCTGGTATTTTTACAAAAAAAATAATCTGGAACCCTGCCATAGGGTTTATTAGACTATGTAAGTAAGAAGCAAGTGTAGTTGAACTCTCCAGAAGGTAATTTTTGTGGAAAATATATCTTGGCTTCTGAACCTGAAGGAAATGTTGTGGCTGTGTGCACTGCTCAGCACACTTTGAGCCCTGCTGAAGTGACCAGTCTTTTGAATTGTTATTGTACTTTTACCTTGTTACATCATTTCACTGGAAGGCAAGTAGTGCCTCCAACCCAGGCTCAGCCAAGCATTCTTAAAAAAAAATTCACCTCAACTGAGAACTGTGGTGGATATGTTTCCCCTCCTGTAGCGGACTTTGCTTTTGCCTGAAGGACACCAGCAGCAATCTTGTGTTCACCTTTCTGTCAAACCTGACAGGATCTCGCAAAAAAACACAAAAACTGATGGAAAGAGAAAAGACAAGAAAAGGGGGACTTGGGAGTCTTGAGCATCACATGTTGTCAGAATCTAGCCTATGTGTGGTTGGTTTGAGAACTGTGCTAATTAGTGCCAAATGTTACCTTGATAGATCATGGCCACATGCTGCTGTATTAGGTGCTAGCATGGCTAATGATTTTTCCTAAGGGCAAATGTCAACCCCATCATATATTTGGACCTTCTTTGTGGTCTGCATGTAGAGTACGACACCAGATTTATTTTCATGCTCCTCTGAAGGGATTATTTTGCTCCTAGCCGCTCTGAAGGTTTTCCAACGGGAGCGATATGTTGAGTGTTAGCATTTTGTAATCCGTGAGGAACCGAGCAGGAGAAAGAAAGTGAGAGGGTTTAAAAGGAAAGAATATTGCAGGCGTGCCGAAGCCAGGACACTCTGCACAGCTCCATGAAAGCTATGATCCCTTATTGATGTCACTTGTTAAATCCACTTCAATCAGTGTAGATGAAGGGGAGGAGACAGGTTAAAGAAGGATGTTTAAGCCTTGAGACAATTGAGACATAGATTGTGTATGTGTGCCATTCAGAGCGTGAATGGGCAAGACAAAATATTTTGAATGGTGTATGGTAGAAGGTGACCGATTTGTGTCAAGAACTGCAATACTGCTGTGTTTTTCACCCTCAACAGTTTCCTGTGTGTATCAAGAATGGTCCACCATCCAAAGGACATCCGGCCAACTTGACACAACCATTGGAGTCAACAGGGGACAGCATCCCTGTGGAATGCTTTCAACACCTTGTAGAGTCCATGTCCCAATGAATTGAGGCTGTTCTGAAGGCACAACTCAATATTAGGAAGGTGTTCTTAATGTTTTGTATACTCAGTTTTTTCTCCCTTATGGTCTAGAATGACTAGCCTGCTGATACAGGTTTTGTTGGAGATTCTACCAGGGTTGGGGTTAATTACATTTAAATTCAGCCAATTAAAAAAGGATTTGAATTTCTATGGAAATGGAAAAAGTTGGAAAAAGTTCCATTTATTTTCAATGAGAGCTTTGGAATTGTTACATTGTTGGTGGAATTGATATGATCCTAACTCTGGTATTGACCTTTCTTCCCTCTCTGCTCTGTCTCTGCTCTGTCGTATCTAGTCCTTTCAGATCAATGACCAGGAAGGAGAGGGGATGGGGAAAGGATGGTATAGGAAGAGTATTGGGACGTAGCTGTTGTGCTTGCTTACCTCTCCCTACCAGCAGCCTCGGGGCTCTCAGAGCTCTGCTCTAATTAGGCCTCAGTCATTTCACCCTCTTACTTCACGGCTGATAATACAGGGAAGTTGTCGGCATACCAGGTCATGCTAGCATTTCTTACTGACACCATGAGGGGTACATTTGGTCTTTGTTACAGAATATGTGTGCGGATATGTTGTAGAATAAGTATGGTGGTTTTGTGGTCAGACAACTGTGTGAGAGGCTGCTGCAGTGTACTGTACTTATACAAGTGATTTTGGTTTTAAAGGAACGAGGAGATACTATAATTGATGGACTACTGTTTATGAATGTTTTCATAGGTATTTGTATGATACATTTATTGTTAGTTTAGGAACTGATGATTTTGCATATTGTTTATTAGGCAATATGTATTCTGCTGAAACCACATAATTGCTTTAATTAAACCTTACAACGATTAACCTTAATACTGTTGCTAAATTAGATAAATGTAATAATTTTGTGACATTAGCAGTTTCTTATAAGACAATGACTGTTCCACTTAGAATATATTTTTGTTATTAAAATCTCATCACTTTTTCAAGATAAACATTTTGAATGCGTTTTAATCCTGGTTATATTGTTATTTCTATATACGTTTGTTGCACTTTACTAAAATCGCAAGAGGTCTTCAATTCTGCTCATAGCACAAATGGCCAATTTGGCATTTAAAATGTATATGGATTTCCAGGAGAGAAAATGTCCTTGTTCCGTGTGGCTCAGTTGGTAGAGCATAACGCTTCAAATGCCAGCGTTGTGAATTTGATTCTCTGGGGAGAAAGTATGAAAATGTATGTACCTACTACTGTAAATCGCTCTGGATAAGCACGTCCACTAAATTACATAAATGTAAAAGATAATCCTGAGAAAATGACATAATTGAACAAGATGTTTGAAGGGGATGTGTATTTCACTGAATGGGACTCAGCAATGTAAATACAGCAGTTGTGGGCGTATCGCTGCCCATGGACTCCACTGGGCCTTAGGGTTCTTTGTCTTTGATTGCTTCGAAAAGAGGACCTACCTCGGACATAATGAACGACAGCTCAGAAAAAGGGAGAGTATAATCTGTACAGACAAATAAGCACAGGAGAGTAACCCAGCTGTCATACCACTCTGCATCCCATTGCTGGCTTGCCTCTAAGGCTAAGCAGGGTAGAGACTGGTCGATCCTTGAATGGGAGACCAGATGCTGCTGGAAGTGGTCTTCGAGGGCTAGTAGGGGCTCTCTTCCTTCTGGTCTCAGAGAGACATCAATGCCCCAGGGTTATGAGTACAGGTGCTAGCTCTGGTGTCCTGGCTAAATCCCCCCCCTGACCTCTCATACTATCTCGGCCACCTAATCATCCCCAGCTTCCATTTGCTCATTCAACCCCAATCCTCCCATGTAACTTCCCCAGGTCTTTCCAGTAAAGGAGAACTCTGTAAATTTACCTGGTAAAATAAGGATTTCAGATTGAAAAATTAAATAAAATGTGTTAGAACCTCTTTGAGCTCTCTCTCCCCCCTCTCTTAATAGCATCGTACCAGTAGGTGATCGTCATCGGCGACCAGTGACGAAAACGGTAAATTCAGTTTGACAGAGAGGGCTGGTCTCACACTGAGGGAAATTGAAAAGGGTTATCATAGCAGAAGGCCTAAATGTTGATGCTGGGCTACAGAGCTGCCAGGATGAATGAAGTGCAGGACATACGCTGAACAAAAATCTAAAAGCAACATATAAAGTGTCGGTCTGATGTTTCAATAGCGAGCTAACATAAAAGATCCCAGACATTTTCCATACGCACAAATAGATGATGTATCTTAGTGTAGATCATCCATCCATCTGACAAGTGTGGCATATCAAGAAGCTGATTAAACAGTATGATCATTACACAGGTGCACCTTGTGCTGTGGACAGTAAAAGGCCACTATAAAAATGTTCAGTTTTGTCACACAACACAATGCCACAGATGTCTCAAGTTTTGAGGGAGTGTGCAATTGTTATTCTGATGGCAGGAATGTCCACCAGAGCTGTTGCCAGATAGTTTTTTGTTAATTTCTCTATCATAAGCTGCCTCCAACATTGTTTTAGAAAATTTGGCAGGCAATAGCTGCAGAAAAAGAACACAATTGCATTTTATCAATGGCAATTTGAATGCGTAGAGATACCGTGATGAGATCTTGAGGCCCATTGCTGTGCCATTCATCCGCCACCATTGCCTCATGTTTCAGCATGATAATGTACAGCCCCATGTCACAAGGGTCTGTACACAATTCCTGGAAGCTGAAAATGTTTCAGTTCTTCTATGGCCTGCATACTCAGCAGACATGTCACCCATTAAGCGTGCTTGGGATTTTTATTCATTTAACTATGCTAGTCAGTTAAGAACAAATTCTTATTTACAATGACAGGCTACACCGGCCAAACCTGGATCAATTGTGGACCGCCTTTTGGGACTCCCATTCACAGCAAGTTGTGATACAGCCTGGATTTGAACCAGGGTGTCTGTAGTGACACCTCTAGCACTTAGATGCAGTGCCTTAGGCCACTGTTCCACTCGGGAGCATGCGCTGGATTGATGTGTACTACAGCGTGTTCCAGTTCTCTCCACTATCCAGCCATTAAAGAGGAGTGGGACAACATTCCACAGGCCTGATTAACTCTGCGAAGGAGATGCATTGCGCTGCATTAGGCAAATGGTGGTCACACCAGATATTGACTGGTTTTCTGATCCACACCCCTACCTTTTTTTAAGGTATCTGTGACTAACAGATGCATATCTCTATTACCAGTCATGCGAAATCCATAGATTAGGGCCTAATTAATTTATTTCAATTGACTGATTTCCTTATATGTTCTGTAACTCAGTCAAATCTTTGAAATTGTTTCATGTTGGATTTATATTTTTGTTCATTATATTTTAACGTTGACGAGGTGTCAACTTTAGATGAGTACACTATATCGTAACATAAAATTAAGCGGACTCTGAGACATGAAAATCTAACAGAAAAATAAGAGAATTAAACAGGAAAAAAATATGTCCATCTAGTTCAGGAGTTTTACAAGGAAATGGAAATGGACAGACATACCATAAGTATTTTCACAATGAAAAAAACTAAACTTGGCAATTTCACTGCGTATACAGAGCTGAGTAGTTACAATGACTTGTGATCATTGACAATGAGATGATTTAACGTAATCATAAACAGTCTGGGCTTTGTGCTTCGGATGTCTCACAATCTGGACGGGCTCCTGTGTGTACAATTCACGCAATCCCACACACGCATGCACGCGCACACACACACACACACACACACACACACACACACACACACACACACACACACACACACACACACACACACACACACACACACACACACACACACACACACACACACACACACACACACACACACACACACACACACACACACACTCTCATCTCCCCTCTGCTGGGCGGTTGGCTCTGGGCGCCCAGCAGATCTGGCGGCATCATGAGTGAATAACAATGAGGGCTTTGGGGGATCAGTACCCCAGGAAAGCTCCATACTTGGAAGGGTTTACGCAAGTCCCAACTTCTTGAGCACTGTGCCGCCTTAAGAGGACAAACAAATGGTACCGAGGAGTTCCGACTCGCCAAAGGGGATCGCATCTGTTCACGGGCTCTCTGTTATCACTCACACACATTCCCTGTGCTCCTACACACAAGCCTGGGATATGTGTGCTGGATCTCACATGTGCCCATGCATGCCAGGCATGTGTTTTTATGCTGCATCACGCCGTCACTCACTTTTCCCTTCCATTTCTGAAGATTATGATTTATTTCATGTGATTAGTGATTCACATCCATTGTGAGCTGCTTCTACTCTTTTTGGCAATTTATTTGTGGTGGAAAACTGAATGGGCCGAGCATAACACATCAACCGTTACCCAGAGATATTGGGGCTACATTTTTTTATTTAACTAGGCATGTCAGTTAAGAACAAATTGTTATTTACAATGACAGCCTACCGGGGAACAGTTGATTAATTGCCTTGTTCAGTGGTAGAACGACACATTTTTTTACCTTGTCAGCTCAGGTATTCGTTCCAGCAAACTTTCGGTTACTGGCCCAACGCTCTAACCACTAGGCTGCTGTCTCTTTCGCACAAAACACAAGTGGATTTATGGCTGATTTAAGAGGAAGTCGTCAATTTTGTTACAGTCAACTCTGTTACTTTGTTTGGAGCTTAATAGGCACTTACTATAGTCAGATTTGATTTAACCTCTTGTGAAAACATGTTTTTTTATAAAGTTGAAAATGTGCTCTTTATAACAAAATGTTAAAATGAGGTGAAATTGAATTTTTTTTGGACCAGGCTCCATTTCTCAAAAGGCATGGATTTGGTGGAATGACTTTCTTTAAGCAGGGCCAGAGACATGCACGGGGCGGCAGCTCGCGGGGCTCATTTGCTGGTCTCTTCGATATATAATGGCACCAGGCTCCCGCTAAGATCCGGCCCAAAATCCCTTGCTTCTAGGTGTATTTTTAGAACAAAAAAAAGAGTGTGAAGCTCTCTGCATGTGTGCCGACTGAATTCCAAAACTCAACCCATCCAAGGCTCAGCTTTTAATCAGCAGCATCTGGACTGTGGCTGCTTAGACGAAGAAAAAAGGTGAAAACCGGAGAGAGAAAAAAGCAATTTTTGTTCTCTGTTGGTTAAGGTCATTGCATAGCGGTTTTAAAGCCAAATGGGCAAAATACAAAAGACAGGCAAAAGAGGCTATTTCACAGTGATTTGCAAATATCCAAGATGATAGGAGACGTGACAAAAATGGACATAAAGAAAGACAAAAAAGGCCTTGGGCACTTTCTCAAACCTATTTCTTCCTGGGTGATACAACAGATACCCTTAGCTTGTTGTGTCATTCAAAATAGGCCCCGAACTAATCCCCACCCCCTTTCTTCCTGTAGAGCACAGAAAAACATGATAGATAACATTAGTATCCATCGAGTCAGAGGAAGGGAAAATCGATGCAAGGTGAAAATTGAATTTGCCCAAAGAGCCTTTAGGCAGAGTGCAATTTGAAAACACATATTTTATTTTCCCCTGGGCGTCTAGAGGGGTGGGAAGAGATGGACTGCAGGTCTAAGTGGGATGGAAATCTGCAGTGGTTGAGTGAGGGTGAGGGTATGCTATGATGCTATGCTATGGTTGGAACTCCCCTTCTATCTAGCCTAATGTGCCTCCCCTTTGATTGCTTAATTCGGTAAGGGCCATGCGTGCCTTATCGGATCATATCAAAGGTCAAAGGCGTCCTGTAGACAAATCAATCTCTCCGTCTGAGGAGGCACTGAGGAAACACAAACGGAGGGAGAGACGATCCATCTAAAGGGCCAAGAGTGAATGAGGGAGGGGAGGGAGAGGGGCGTGGGGGGGAGGGTGAAAAAAGAGAAACGATGGCATCTGGTGCCTGGAGTGAAGTGAGGAGGAGAGAGAGATTGAGCGGAGTTGGGGAATGTGATATGATCAGAGAGAAAGGGCGTTTATAGTGGTTGTGAGATAAAAGCTTTTTCGAAGTAGAGGAAGGGAGATTACAGTATGGTCATTCAAGTTGATGATGAGGCAGTTATGACTGGATGCCGGTGTCATTGACATGGTAGTTATGGTATGAATGGATGGAAGACTACCAATAAAACTGGTTATGGTAAAGACAGAACATTCATTTACACTTGTGCTTGACTGAGGCATAATGTCATTAATTTCCTATAGTTTCTGTATTTGACGGTATTTTCATTCATAATGATTGTCCCATGTGGTGGCTAATCCATTGGCTGAAAGCCTTTTCATGCCTCACTGATTCCTATTGAATATTGTTTCACTCACAGTGTTTTCCAGCCGACAAAGACTAACCAGTAGGCCATGAGCCATCCGTGAAACACAGATTGCTAGGACCAGTGCACATTCTCTCAAGAAAAAAATCTATCAAATTATATATATAATTGAAATGTTGTATTCATAATCTACACCACTGTTAGCCTTATATATACTGCACAGTATTAGCTAAACGGCTCTGTGCCATAACAAACCTCTTAGAACTACCTCATTAAGATATAGTCATAATCAAACCAATGGTGCATAAACATTCTAGTGGTGGGCTGGCACCGGTCCTGGGCCAGGTTTATAGGTGATGATAAATCATCCACAGTTTATTGCTGGCAAGATGGTTAATTTAGTCCCCTGAGGGTGTAATTAGTTCAAGTATACCTGGGCACAGGGCAGCACATGTAGAATGGAGAGACCGGGGTGCCCTCTGTTTCCTCCCGTAACACTAAAACCCTCTGCATCAACATTCACCTTATCCTGGCCTCGAGACACCAACATGGACGCTTCGTGGGAGATAATGTTTGCTCAACCACCTAATCTGCAATGGATGAGCTAATCATTTTCTAGTCAGGTTGGTGCCCGGTCGGCCCTGGCTTTGCAAAATGTTAAGCACATTGCTCGCCACGTGAGAAAAGGCGTTTCTCAAGACAAAAAAACACATCTTTGGACAAGCAAACACTTCCTCGCTCTTCACATCGCCACACTTCGACACATGTGCTGAGAGATGGTCATTTTATTTTGGTATTTTTTTGTGTGAGATTCAACGAGAACAACTGAATATTTGTCTGCCTGCCCAAGCAAGTGGACGAACAAGGCAAGCGGCTTACAACCTGCTAATTGCTAGTCAGTCAGTCCAGCGAAATTCATGCCCGGTATCTGAAATGATGGAAACGGTAGAGTGTTCTTTTTTGCAATAGCCAAGTCACAGCAGACTAGACCTGGGCCCAACGTGTTTTAAATGGATTACGCTAGTGTGACATTACGATTACATGCTGCTAGCAGGGACCCCGATGAGATGAATAACATTTTATGGCTTTACAGCTGATATCCCCCTCAACGTTGAATGGCTCTCTGTCTACCAGATACAGTAGCATTACGGTCTGGGTGTGTGATCGTTTTTTTGTTGTTGTGTGCGTCACAAACAGTTTTATATCTTTTTTTGTGTAGTTCCACTACAAATCTTAGTTTAATAGAGCTCCAAACAGAAAATATGTTTATGTATGTATCTTTTTTTCACCCTTTATAATCTTTTCAAATATTTCAGTGCAGACCTTTTCAGAATGTTCTCGTCATGTGACCAGTCTTGTAAAATGTTCCCCTTTTCCTTGCCATGCAGACTGTAAGGCTTTGAAATTTGTCAACTGCCTCCCAGCCCACAACTCCAGGCTTTTTCTCCATACCTAACATTAAAGTAGATTTAATGTGTCCGTAAAATGTATATAGGTTCAGACTTTTTGTGAAACTCAAAGTTAGAAATACATGGCAAAATAGAAATCAAACTGGATGGGCTTCAGAGACAGATGGGAGGGGTTGATAGTAGCTGAAGAATGGGATTAAAAACGAACAAAAGATACAGTTGAAGTCGGAAGTGAACATACACATTAGACAAATACATTTCAACTCAGTTTTTCACAATTCCTGACATTTAATCCGATTAAAAATTCCCTGTCTTAGGTCAGTTAGGATCACCACTTTATTTTAAGAATGTGAAATGTCAGAATAATAGTAGAGAGAATGATTTATTTATTTCATCACATTCTTAGTGGGTCAGAAGTTTACATACACCCAAATAGTATTTGGTAGTGTTGCCTTTAAATTGTTTAACTTGGGTCAAACATTTTGGGTAGCCTTCCACAAGCTTCCCACAATAAATTGGGTGAATTTTGGCCAATTCCTCCTGACAGAGCTGGTGTAACTGAATCATGTTTGTAGGCCTCTTTACTCGCACACGCTTTTTCAGTTCTGCCCACAAATTATAGGATTGAGGTCAGGGCTTTGTGATGGCCACTCCAGTACCTTGACTTTGTTGTCCTTAAGCCATTTTGCCACAACTTTGGAAGTATGCATGGGGTCATTGTCCATTTAGAAGACCCATTTGCGAACAAGCTTTAACTTCCTGACTGATGTCTTGAGATGTTGCATCAATATATCCACATAATTTCCCTTCGTCATGTCGCCATCTATTTTGTGAAGTGGATCAGTCCCTTCTGCAGCAACGCACCCTCACAAACAGGATGCTGCGATCCCCGTGCTTCATGGTTGGGATGGTTTTCTTTGGCTTGCAAGCCTCCCCCTTTTCCCTTTTTCCTCCAAACATAATGACGGTCATTATGGCCAAACAGTTCTATTTTTGTTTCATCAGACCAGAGGACATTTCTCCAAGAAGTACGAACTTTGTCCCCATGTGCTGTTGCAAACCATAGTCGGCTTTTTTAATGGCAGTTTTGGAGCAGTGGCTTCTTCCTTGCTGAGTGTTCCTTTCAGGGTATGTCGATATAGGACTCGTTTTACTGTGGATATAGATACTTTTGTACCTATTTCCGCCAGCATCTTCACAGGGTCCTTTGCTGTTATTCTGGGATTGATTTGCACTTTTCACACCAAATTCCGTCCATCTCTAGGAGACAGAACGCGTCTCCTTCTTGAGCGGTATGACGGCTGCGTGGTCCCATTGTGTTTATACTTGCGTACTATTGTTTGTACAGATGAATATGGTACCTTCAGTCATTTGGAAATTTCTCCCAAGGATGAACCAGACCTGTGGAGGTCTACTATTTTTTTTTCTGAGGTCTTCGCTGATTTCTTTTGGATTTTCCCATGATGTCAAGCAAAGAGGCACTGAGTTTGAAATACATCCACAGGTACCCCTCCAATTGACTCAAATTATGTCAATTAGCCTTTCAGAAGCTTCTAAAGCCATGACATCATTTTCTGGAATTGTCCAAGCTGTTTAAAGGCACAGTCAACTTGGTGTATGTAAACTTCTGACACACTGGAAATGTAAAACAGTGAATTATAAGTGAAATAATCTATCTGTAAACAATTGTTGGAAAAATTACTTGTGTCATGCACCGACTTGACAAAAATATAGTTTGTTATCAAGACATTTGTGGAGTGGTTGAACAAAGAATTTTAATGACTCCAACCTAAGTGTATGAAAACTTCCGACTTCAACTGTAACTAATGTACAATACATTGTGTCTATAAAATGTATATAAGTATGTATAAGCTGGAAGTAGAAGTATTGTTGTCCATTACTTTACTCCAATTAGGGGAGGGGTGTTAGAGTTAACGGAAAATAATAAATATATTTAAAATACAATTGTTAATCTACCCACAATACCCCATAATGACAAAACAAAAACATGTTGTTCGAAAAACAATGTCGAAAAATAGTTCAAATCAAGAAGAACCCACCTGAAAACCCAACCCACCTACTCATTTAATGTTTTTTCTTTATTTGGACTATTTTCTACATTGTAGAATAATAGTGAAGACATCAAAACTATGAAATAACACATATGGAATTATGCAGTAACCAAACAAGCGTTAAGCATATTTAAATGTATTTTGTATTTTAGATTCTTCAAAGTAGCCACCCTTTGCCAAGAACTAAACAAAACAATGAAGTTGATTTACAGTAGTTCCATAGCTTCGATCATTTTAACCAAAATTGGGGCCTTAAAAAGACAGACCCCCCCCCCCCCATCCATGTGCTTCACAATTCCCCTGCTCTTAGCACAACACTCTATATCCCAACCTATTCAGTATTAATATTCATCTTAATATTCAATGAATTGCTTTCCAGTCAAACCCATCTGCATACTGTAGCTATTAGCTACCATTACATCATCCATATGGGCCGAGACCCACTGTAGACCCACAGAAACACCTCACCTACCCCCTTCCTGCATTATGTACAATATGTCATAAACCTTACTGATAAAGGATGATTTAATGATGCTCCCTTGGTAAAATGCCCTCTAATTTGTAGTCAAGCTGCACAGAAAATCGGTAGATATGGCAAGGTGTGTGTGTGTTTATGCGCGATGCCAGCGAAGAGGGAGGCGGTGGACTGCTCAACTCTTACCTCTAGAGCAGTGGTTCTTAACCTGGGTTCGATCGAGTCAGTCTCAGGGGTTCGGCGGAGGTCAAGACACACATCCGACTCATGTGATTCGTGATGACACGCCCCGCTTGGCCATCATTGGCTGCGGGTGATCACGCTACATTGCTTGGCCTACCTGTGCTGCAGGGAATTTGGTGCGCTCAGTAGTCGACTTGTGACTGTTGTGATGGTACGTCTTGTGATTTCTTTCTTAATATTTTAATCCCTTCATACTTACTATGTCGAGCAAAAAAAGAATGTGTTCGGACGAATATGTACAATGTAAATTCACATGTATAACGGAACATGATGGGAGTCAGTGTCCTAACTGCATGATTTACAATGCCAAGTTGACAAATTCTAGTCCTCCACCGGCAAAACTAAGTGAACACTTCTGCGTGGAGATGGAAAATACAAGAACACAACGCTTGCTGAATTCAAGATTCGATGAAAAGGCTACTCTGCCTGTTCTCGGCTTTGTAGCCATCAACAAACCGATCCTCACAGCATTGTACGAAGTTGCTCACCTGATCGCAAAGCAGGGAAAACCACACACCATTGGTGAAACACTCATAAAACCAGCTGTGTTGAAGATGGTGAATATCATGTTGGGAAAAGAGGCTGAAGTTAAGTTATCCCAAATTCCTCTTTGAAATGACACCATCAGCGACAGAATAGAGGACATGAGCAAAGACATCTTGGCTCAAGTAGTTGCAGATCTGATTTCAAGCCCGGCAAAATTCAGCCTTCAACTCAAATCAAATCAAATTTTATTTGTCACATACACATGGTTAAGCAGATGTTAATGCGAGAGTAGCGAAATGCTTGTGCTTCTAGTTCCGACAATGCAGTAATAACCAACAAGTAATCTAACTAACAATTCCAAAACTACTGTCTTATACACAGTGTAAGGGGATAAAGAATATGTACATAAAGATATATGAATGCGTGATGGTACAGAGCAGCATAGGCAAGATACAGTAGACGGTATCGAGTACAGTATATACATATGAGATGAGTATGTAAACAAAGTGTCATAGTTAAAGTGGCTAGTGATACATGTATTACATAAGGATGCAGTAGATGATATAGAGTACAGTATATACATATGCATATGAGATGAATAATGTAGGGTATGTAACATTATATTAGGTAGCATTGTTTAAAGTGGCTAGTGATATATTTTACATCATTTCCCATCAATTCCCATTATTAAAGTGGCTGGAGTTGAGTCAGTGTCAGTGGGTTGGCAGCAGCCACTCAATGTTAGTGGTGGCTGTTTAACAGTCTGATGGCCTTGAGATAGAAGCTGTTTTTCAGTCTCTCGGTCGCAGCTTTGATGCACCTGTACTGACCTCACCTTCTGGATGATAGTGGGGTGAACAGGCAGTGGCTCGGGTGGTTGTTGTCCTTTATGATCTTTATGGCCTTCCTGTAACATCGGGTGGTGTAGGTGTCCTGGAGGGCAGGTAGTTTGCCCCCGGTGATGCGTTGTGCAGACCTCACTACCCTCTGGAGAGCCTTACGGTTGTGGGCGGAGCAGTTGCCGTACCAGGCGGTGATACAGCCCGCCAGGATGCTCTCGATTGTGCATCTGTAGAAGTTTGTGAGTGCTTTTGGTGACAAGCCAAATTTCTTCAGCCTCCTGAGGTTGAAGAGGCGCTGCTGCGACTTCTTCACGATGCTGTCTGTGTGAGTGGACCAATTCAGTTTGTCTGTGATGTGTATGCCGAGGAACTTAAAACTTACTACCCTCTCCACTACTGTTCCATCGATGTGGATAGGGGGGTGTTCCCTCTGCTGTTTCCTGAAGTCCACAATCATCTCCTTGGTTTTGTTGACGTTGAGTGTGAGTTTATTTTCCTGACACCACACTCCGAGGGCCCTCACCTCCTCCCTGTAGGCTGTCTCGTCGTTGTTGGTAATCAAGCCTACCACTGTTGTGTCGTCCGCATACTTGATGATTGAGTTGGAGGCGTGCATGGCCACGCAGTCGTGGGTGAACAGGGAGTACAGGAGAGGGCTCAGAACGCACCCTTGTGGGGCCCCAGTGTTCAGGATCAGCGGGGTGGAGATGTTGTTGCCTACCCTCACCACCTGGGGGCGGCCCTTCAGGAAGTCGGGGGTTAACACGTTTAAATGTTTTACTCACCTCGGCTGCAGTGAAGGAGAGTCCGCATGTTTCGTTGCAGGCCGTGTCAGTGGCACTGTATTGTCCTCAAAGCGGACAAAAAAGTTATTTAGTCTGCCTGGGAGCAAGACATCCTGGTCCGTGACTGGGCTGGTTTTCTTCTTGTAGTCCGTGATTGACTGTAGACCCTGCCACATACCTCTTGTGTCTGAGCCGTTGAATTGAGATTCTACTTTGTCTCTATACTGACGCTTAGCTTGTTTGATAGCCTTGCGGAGGGAATAGCTGCACTGTTTGTATTCAGTCATGTTACCAGTCATCTTGCCCTGATTAAAAGCAGTGGTTTGCGCTTTCAGTTTCACGCGAATGCTGCCATCAATCCACGGTTTCTGGTTAGGGAATGTTTTAATCGTTGCTATGGGAACGACATCTTCAACGCACGTTCTAATGAACTCGCACACCGAATCAGCGTATTCGTCAATGTTGTTATCTGACGCAATACGAAACATATCCCAGTCCACGTGATGGAAGCAGTCTTGGAGTGTGGAATCGGCTTGGTCGGACCAGCGTTGGACAGACCTCAGCGTGGGAGCTTCTTGTTTTAGTTTCTGTCTGTAGGCAGGGATCAACAAAATGGAGTCGTGGTCAGCTTTTTTGAAAGGAGGGCGGGGCAGGGCCTTATATGCGTCGCGGAAGTTAGAGTAACAATGATCCAAGGTTTTTCCACCCCTGGTTGCGCAATTGATATGCTGATAAAATTTAGGGAGTCTTGTTTTCAGATTAGCCTTGTTAAAATCCCCAGCTACAATGAATGCAGCCTCCGGATAAATGGATTCCAGTTTGCAAAGAGTCAAATAAAGTTCGTTCAGAGCCATCGATGTGTCTGCTTGGGGGGGAATATATACGGCTGTGATTATACTCGAAGATAATTCTCTTGGTAGATAATGCGGTCGACATTTGATTGTGAGGAATTCTAAATCAGGTGAACAGAAGGATTTGAGTTCCTGTATGTTTCTTTGATCACACCATGTCTCGTTAGCCATAAGGCATACGCCCCCGACGAGACCACAGACGTTTCTAATCTAAGCCAGCTTGCTGTATTCGTGCGCTATGTGAAAGACGACTTGATAAAGGAAGATTGTTTATTTTGTAAGCCTCTTACAACAACAACTAAGGCAGCCGATGTGAAGAAACTTGTGGATGACTTCTTCAAAGACAACAATCTTTCGTGGGATATGGTTTTTTCAGTTTGTTCGGACGGAGCTCCAGTCATGCTGGGAAGAAAGTCTGGTTTTGGTGCGCTCGTGAAAGCCGATGCACCACACATCATTGTTACGCATTGTATTCTGCACAGGCATGCATTGGCAACAAAAACATTGCCAAAACTGGCAGAAGTATTAAAAATTGTAGTGGAATGCGTGAACTATGTGCGAACTAGTGCTCTGAGGCCCCGCATCTTCAGTGAGCTGTGTAAAGAAATGGGCTCTGAATTCGAGGTACTTCTGTACCATTTCAACGTTCGGTGTTTATCCTGGGGACAGGTGCTGAATCGTGTTTTTGCCGTGCGTGTGGAATTAGCCCTGTTTTTGCAAGAGCACCAACATTGTCATGCAGATTGCTTCAAAAATCCTGAGTTCATTCTCATTTTAGCATACATGGCTGATATCTTCGCAGCTCTCAATCATCTTAATCAAAAGATGCAGGGCGGTGGAGTCAACATCATCGAAGAGGAGGAAAACCTGAAGGCTTTTCAAAAAAAGCTGGAAACGACGAACAGAGAATGATAACTTCGCAAACTTTCCCCTGCTGGACGACTGTGTAAGTAAGATCGAAGATGTATCTGGAATCGGAGACATTTCTGTACCCGCTGAACTGAAGCAAGCAATTGACACGCACTTAGATGAACTTGCAAAGTCTCTCGACGGATACTTCCCTACAAGAGAGTCATATCCAGCATGGGTGAGACAGCCGTTCACGTGTTGAGACAGATGTCAATGATGAATACCTCGATGAAATCATTGAAATTCAGCAGAGCCAGGTTCAACAGCAAGTCTTCAGAACAACAACGCTTTCAACGTTTTGGTGTCAACAAATGGTAACGTACCCTGTTATTGCTAAGAAAGCTCTGGAGATTTTCATACCGTTTGTTACAACATATCTTTGCGAGCAATCCTTTGAGGATGCTGGACATAAAAACGAAGAAAAGGAACAGACTTTGTAGTGAAAATGACATGAGAATGGCACTTGCCAAGTTGAAGCCGTACATTTCTGAACTGGTCTCTGAAAGGCAACAGCAAAGTCACACTGATTTGCAGTAAATATTCATTATCATGTTTTTGTTTTTGTGTAAAAATCATGTTTTGATGATTTTGTTCTTTGAACACAGTGATGTTGATGCACGGTTCATTTTGTGCACCAGTAAAATATATACCTATGTTTTGAGTTAATAAAATCATATTTCATTTTTCCAATTAAGAAGGGTTCGGTGAATGCGCATATAAAACTGGTGGGGTTCAGTACCTCCAACAAGGTTAAGAACCACTGCTCTCGAGAGACCATAAAACAAGGGGAGATACGACTATGGACCGGGTTAAACGCCAGTGTCCTCGTCCACACTGACATCAAACACACACACACAAGTGGGAGCGCACACACTAACAGCCACAGATCAGACTGAAATATTAGTGTTGTTTCTTTCTATGGGATGTGATATCAGGGGTCAAGATATTACAGGACCTAAAGGTCATCCTGCTGACCTTATAATTGATTGTGGTGTCAGGAGTCCTTTGACACCTAATGCCTTTGGTTAGATCCTCCATAGACGCCCTTGAACACACTGAAACCCGAAATTAGTCTATCAATCTTTACATGCTCAAAATGTTATCTGACTTAGCTACATGTATACTGAACAAAACGCAGCATGCAACAATTTCAAAGATTTTACTGAGTTACAGTTCATATAAGGAAATCAGTGGATCAAGCTATGGATTTCACATGACTGGGAATACAGATATGCATATGTTTGTCACAGATACCTTAAAAAAAGTTAGGGACGTGGATCAGAAAACCAGTCAGTATCTGGTGTGACTATCACTTGGCTCATGCAGCATGACACATCTCCTTCGCATAGAGTTGATCAGGCTGTTGAAGGTGGCCTGTGGAATGTTGTCCCACTCCTCTTTAACGACTGTGTGAAGTTGATGGATTTTGGCGGGAACTGGAACACACTGTCGTGCACGTTGATCCAGAGCGTCCCAAACGTGCTCAATGGGTGACATGTCTGGTGAGTATGCAGGCCATGGAATAACTGGGACATTTACAGCTTCCAGGAATTGTGTACAGATCTTTGTGGGGCCGTGCATGGGGCTGTGTCATGCTGAAACATGAGGTGATGGTGGCGGATAAATGGCACGACAATGGGCCTCAGCATCTTGTCATGGTATTTCTGTGAATTCAAATTGCCATCGATAAAATGCAATTGTGTTCATTGTTCGTATCTTTTGCCTGCCCATACCATAACACCACCGCAACCATGGTGCACTCTGTTCACAATGTTGACATCAGCAAACTGCTCACCAACACAACGGCATACATGTCGTCTGCGGCTGTGAGGCCGGTTAGACCTACTGCCAAATTCTCTCAAACGATGTTGGAGGAGGCTAATGGTAGCGAAATGAACATTACATTATCTGGCAACAGCTCTGGTGGACATTCTTACAGTCAGCATGCCATTTGCACTCCCCCTCAAAATTTGAGACATCTGTGGCATTGTGTTGTGTGACAAAACTGCACATTTTAGTGTGGCCGTTTATTGTCCCCCAGCACAAGGTGCACCTGTGTAATGATCATGGTGTTTAATCAGCTTCTCAATGTGCTACACCTGTCAGGTAGAGGGATTATCTTGGCAAAGGAGAAATGCTCACTCACAGGAGTAAACAAATGTCTGCACAAAACTTGAGAGAAATAAGCTTTTTTTGCATATGGAACATTTCTCAGATCTTTTTTTTTCAGCTCATGAAACATGGGACTGACACTTTACATGCTCCGTTTCTATTTTTTGTTCAGTGTAGCTAATAACCACTGTGAGCCTGCTTTGAAAAGACATCCAAATGACTCTGCTGACCTTTTGGACAATGTACAGTGTACACAGTGTACACTTTATGAATTCATGCACGGGGTGGATTTGCTCCTCTATGGATTACGTTGTTGAACTCAAAGTTTGAATTGGTCTCTCACTGCAACTCAGCAGATGAGGATTGAAACCAGTGAATAATAGGTTGCCTCCACAAACCACATTATTAGAGGGAACTGACTGCCATTTCATGACATGGATCCAAACTGTAATTATCCCATTCATTCATGTTAAGTCTGTATCTTATATTGATTTTCAATGACATTTTCAACTGATATCGACTGAAAGTGATGGCCAACGCTCTCTCTCTTTTTCTCTCTTTCTCAATTCATTTCAATTCAAGGGGCTTTATTGGCATTGGAAACACATGTTTATATTGCCAAAGCATGTGAAATGGATACGTAAGTGAAATAAACAATAAAAAGTGAACAGTAAATATTACACTCACACAAGTTCCAAAAGAATAAAGAAATTTCAAGTGTCATATATATCTATATAAAGAGTTGTAACGATGTGCAAATAGTTAAAAGTAAAAAAAGGGAAAATAAATAAACATAAATATAGGTTGTATTTACAATGGTGTTTGTTGTTCACTGGTTGCCCTTTTCTTGTTGCAACAGGTCACAAATCTTGCTGCTGTGATGGCACACTGTGGTATTTCATCAAAAAGATATGGGAGTTTATCAAAATTTGTGGGTCTGTGTAATCTGAGAGAAATATGTGTCCCTAATATGGTCATACATTTGGCAGGAGGTTAGGAAGTGCAGCTCAGTTTCCACCTCATTTTGTGCCTCTCTCTCAGGCTACCTTTGTCTCTCCCTCTCTATCTCTCTCCCTTTCTCCCACTCCCACTCACACACATAACACACTTTCCTATCTCTATCTTGTGAGGGCTTATATGAGGCAGATTTGAGGAGGAAGAGACAACCTCCCCAGTTAGACCATGGATGGGTACAGATTCACTTACACATTTCCCTCTTTTGTTCCATCAAGGAGCAACCTTGTGCTGTAGCCAGTTACTTGGCAATAAAGAAGGCCATTGTCTGACCATATGGATGTGGAGTCCCTGTGACCCTCACACTGACAGAGAAACCACTTCACCCCCCTAACAATAGCCTAGGGCTGTGTCCTATATGGCAGCCTTTCCCTATATAGTGCATTACTTTTGACCTAAGCCCTACGTGAATAAGGTGCCAATTTGGGACGCACCATATACTTAAAGTGCTGTCTAGACTACAGCCTTCCTATCTACCCTCCAAATCTTTTCAACGCATTACATCAGACTACTGTATAATGACGATATTACTCTTAAATGTTGCTTCCATTGTAAAACGGCTAGATACTCCTATTTAATCCTAATTTAATGCGGTTCTCTTAATTGAAAATTATGTTCGCAAATGAGTCGTTTAGCATGGCGCTTTTCCTCCCACGCACAGAACATCTAGCTTTTTTTATGATCGTTTTAATGAATGGAAGGGATTGTGTTGTATGTATATTGAGCGTCTGCGCCAGAAAGATCATTCAAAAATAATCGCGGTTTACCGTCAAATATATCATCTTCAATGGAAAGCCAGCCTTCCCTCCAAGCAAGCAATAGTAATACCTCATAACAATGGGTTTGGATTTATTTTTCGGTGGTTGTTTTCTTCTTTAGCATCCTTGGAGACACACAGAGGGTAGATTTTCACTTAGTTTCTCCCGGCGTCTGGCTGCCGTGTGTGTTACCAGCTATTGTGATTACAGGAGCCGGGGAGATGAGGAAATAAATTAGCATTCTGCTCCAGGCCGTGGCACAATCAAGCTGGAGTGTCTCCGCAGAGAAACACTAGCATCCAAATGTAAACTTGCATGCTGACAAAGTGTTATAATGATTCACCGTCCCTACACCGTTCCTACACCGCACACACCCTTCCCTAAACCCCCTCCCCATTCTCACCTCCCTCCCTGAACACCCTGTGCAAAGGTACATGACAAATGGGCGTTGCGCACCCCCCCCCCCAAAAAAAAGAAGACATGCTGCCGCGGTTCGACATTAAACCTAGCAATCTGCCCCGGCGAACCAGATACATTTTTGATAAACTGTCCCTGGAGGTTTATAAACATATTTTCGATAGAGAGAAAGAGCGAGAGGGAACGAGAGAGTGAGTGAGAGAGAGAGAGAGGGAGGGAGGGGGGTAAAAGCCACAAGATGTTTCTCCACATTAGACATGCTCCGACACCGGCTGGTTTTGTGAACTTATGGGCAGGGTAGCAGCACCTGCTCCCTGGCAGCTGTAAACATTTCGGCAGGCTCTTATTCCTCCTCCTCCACTACTGGCCCCATCATCCATTTGGCCCTGCTTTGTGATTACCATAAAAGGCCCCCATTGCCTGCATAAAGATGGAGTGGGAGACCAGGGCCCAGTGGTTTCCATTAGCAGACCCCTTTTATGGGAAGGGCCAAGTATGTCCCCCGGGCGAGGCCAAAACCCTCACTACTTCACTGCATACTCTGCCAAATAGGCTCTCTGTAATCAAGGACTCAGCTAAAAGAGGAGCTTAGGTGATATTAAATGGATATTATAACTGAGGGAGTAGATCAGTAGTTACTTGTTTTGGTAGTAGTACAGCAGCAGTAGTAGTCCTTGTACTAGTAGCAGTAATAGCAGCAGTAGTAGTCCTTGTACTAGTAGCAGTAATAGCAGCAGTAGTAGTCCTTGTACTAGTAGCAGTAATAGAAGCAGTAGTAGAAGTAGTGCTAGTGGTAATAAAAGCAGTATTAGTAATAGTAATAGTAGTTGTAGTGGACTTAGTTGTGGTCTTAGTGAACTTAGTGAACTTCTACTAGTAGTAATAGTTTTAGTAGTAGTAGTAGAAGTAATAGCATCAGTAGCAGTAGTAATTCTAGTAGTAATAAGAGCAGTAGTAGTACCAGTAGTAGTAGTTGTAGTGGACTAGTAATAGTTTTAGTAGTAGTAGTAGTAGTTGTAGTAACACCATCAGCAGTAGTAGTAGTAGTTGTAGTAGTAATAACAGCAGTATTAGTATTAGTAATAGTAATAGTAGTTGTAGTGGACCTCGTTATATTAGTAGAAGACGTAGTGGATTTCTACGAGTAGAAATAGTTTTAGTAGTAGTAGTAGAGGTAATTGCATCAGTAGTAGCATTAGTAGTAGTAGTAGTAATAGCATGTAGTAGTAGTAGTAGTAGTGGTAGTAGTAATATCATCAGTAGTAGTAATAATTATAGTAGTAATAACAGCAGTAGTTGTACTAGTAGTAGTAGTTGTAGTGGACTTCTACTAGTAGTAATAGTTTTAGTGTTATTAGTAGTAACACCAACAGCAGTAGTAGTTGTAGTAGTAATAGTAGAGGTAGTAGTAGTAGTAGCAGCAGCAGCAGTCGCGATAGAGCAGCAGTAATATGCTGTCGTTATGCAGTTGCTGTACTTTACGCAGTGATAGTATGATGTAGATTAACATGTAGATTATTAACAGCGCCATACATCTAATGAAATAGCTTGACTTTTATTCATAGAAAATCCCCCCCTGATTTGATCCCATTCCATTTTTTTGGCAGAGATGAGGTATACAAAAGGGAAAATATGAATATCTTAACAACAAAAACATTGTGTGCCGAATGCAGATTTTTCCAACAAACAGAAATATGTTCACATACAGTAAACAATGCAAACAACCATTTTGATTTGCACCAGGCCCACGTAAAATGGATACGTGAGCTAAATAATTTTGGAATGTCATACATCACACTCGCCACTCTCCCCAAAGACAAAAGATTGAAACAGGAAGGCAAATCCCAAAAGGGTTCCAGGGACTGAAACACTGACAATAATATATGCAGCACAAAAATATATTATAAAAACAATGACTTCAGATCAATGTGGCCACTTATTCCCAGTGACAGGATGGAACTATATTATACTCATTAGCGATAATGCCCCAATGAAGAGGGCTGGATGGCATTGCTTTGAATAGTTCTCCATGTGTCTGTATGCACTTAAAATTAGCATTTGCAAGTGGATTTTCTCAATCTTCTCAGCAAAGGTGTTTAGAGGCGGTCTGTGACTAAATCATTCGGCCCCAGTGACAATTGCACGGGGAATGATGGGGCTTCATGAGTTTGCTGAAATGCCTTCATTTCTGCAGTTACAGGTTCAAAATAATCCACAGAGGTAGTTGGCGAAAGAGGTGAAAATATTTGTTTTCCATGCTGTTCACTCTATTCAGTCTACAGATATGTGGCATGTTCTTTTACTTTCCCTGACAGTGTCAGCAGTTCAGAGACATTTTCCCTACTTTTCTTTCACTACTCTGGTGACAAGGATGAACTCATCACCGGAGTAATAGAGTACAAAAAAAAACATATTATTGGTGTATTCACAGTTGTATGCTATCCTAAAACCTACCACACATTTGTTTCACACCTCAGTCAAAGGTACACTACCAGTCAAACATTTGGACAAACTTACTCATTCAAGGGTTTTTCTTAGATTTTATACGTTGTAGAATAATAGTGAAGACATCAAAACTATGATATAACACATATGGAATCATGTAGTAACCAAAAGTAGCCACCCTTTGCCTTGATGACAGCTTTGCACACTCTTGGCATTCTCTCAACCAGCTTCACCTGGAATGCTTTTCCAACCGTCTTGAAGGAGTTCCCACATATGCTGAGCACTTGTTGGCTGCTTTTCCTTCACTCTGCAGTCCAACTCATCCCAAACCATCTCAATTGAGTTGAGGTCGGGTGATTGTGCTGGCCTGGTCATCTGACTCCATCACTCTCCTTCTTGGTCAAATAGTCCTTACACAGCCTGGAGGTGTGTTGGGTCGTTGTCCTATTAAAAAACAAATGATAGTCCCACTAAGCGCAAACCAAATGGGTTGGCGTATCACTGCAGAATGCTGTGGTAGCCATGCTGGTTAAGTGTTCCTTGAATTCTAAATAAATCACAGACAGTGTCACCAGCAAAGCACCATCACACCTCCTCCTCCATGCTTAACGGTGGGAACCACACGTGCGGATATCATCCGTTCACCTACTTTGTGTCTCAGAAAGACAATGGTTGGATCCAAAAATCTCAAATTTGGACTCATCAGACAAAATGACAGATTTCCACCGTTCTAATGTTCATTGCTCCTGTTTCTTGGTACAATCAAGTCTCTTCTTCTTATTGGTGTCCTTTAGTAGTGGTTTCTTTGCAGCAATTTGACCATGAAGGCCTGAGTCATGCAGACTTCTTTGAACAGTTGATGTTGAGATGTGTCTGTTACTTTAATAATTTATTTGGGCTGCAATTTCTGAGGCTGGTAACTCTAATGAACTTATCCTCTGCATCAGAGGTAACTTTTGTGACTGCACTTGAAGACATTTTCCGGATTGACTGACATTCATGTCTTAAAATAAGAGTGTTGTTTCTCTTTGCTTATTGGAGCTGTTCTTGCCATAATAGGGACTTGGTATTTTACCAAATAGGGCTGTCTTCTGTATACCCCCCACCTTGTCACAACACAACTGATTGGCTCAAACACATTAAGAAAGAAATCAATTCCACAAATTAACTTTTAACAAGGCACACCTGTTAATTTAAATGCATTCCAGGTAAACTCAAATATAAAGGAAACTGAAATATAAAATATATTTTTAATTGCTTAACCCTTTTTTGGTTACTACATGATTCCATATGTGTTATTTTAAAGTGTTGATGTCTTCACTATTATTCTACAATGTAGAAAATTGTAAAAATAAAGAAAAACCCTTAAAAGAGTAGGTGTGTTATGTCTCAGTGACAAACGTGCTCTTTCCAGCTTTCATATTTATATTTTGTAAAGCATTGCCGCCCATGTCTACGCTTTCAAGATGTAAAGGCTGATTGGAGCACCAAGGAACATAAGCAGGCGTGATGGAAATGCATTACAATAGCAATAGCAATTGTCATTAGCATGGACACTCAAGGTATACACACTGCCTTTCTTCCCTAGTGTGAAAGGGCAGAGGAAATTACAGTGTTTGTCTTTTGATAACATCTGGCTAGGTAGCTAGCACAACAAGCCCTCATTTGAATAGGAGGAGTGCTATTGCTAACGGAACTGGCGACTGCCAACGAGCGGCATTGTGGAAAGCTTGAATGCCATTCTCCAGTATGAAGGATGAGTACGGGTACATCGGTTTTCTTCTATCTGTTTCTTGTGCGTGTATACTTTGACCTCCAGACATTCGATTCCTGATTGACCATTGTGAGTTACACAATGACGTATGAAGAGAAAAATACCTTCTCCCTCCCAAAGACCCATAGATATATAATACTGTTGTTTTGTTTGTGTGCCTGGCTTGGCTGTCCCATTTCAACTCGATAGAAATTCAGTTGATGCATTGATGATTGTCCATCATTCCCTATGAGAGCCATTCAATTCATCAAATAATTGTCTCTATTTACTGGCATTGACATGGAATTGAATCCTCACAATGGGGTGTGCCTTAATTTGATTATATCCCCCTCCCCATATTATTTTTCAAGTTCATTGGGTAGAGACAGTGGGAGAATGACAGGAAAGTAAGGAGAGAGAAATTGGGTGTACAAATGACAATGAGTCGGTTTCGAAACAACGCCAACACTGACATGATCTGAGGGAAGCAGCAATAACTAGATCATCTCAGGCCACCTCATTAATTTCTAGGCTACTGTCCCATGTGAATCGAGTGACCACTGAGCCATTTCTGGTTTCTGCAGTCATGAAGGGTCTGCGGTCACTCAGAGTGGAACGCCGCAGTCCTGTGTCATTCACCAAAGACAAATAGGATGTACTCATGCCTTCTACAGAGAGAAATGTACCGCTTATGTTACAGAGGTCTCTTTTAAATCAATACTTTTCTGTTCTATGACATACTTTACGTGTGTTGGCGTACTATTCAGCCATCTTGGGTATCTATCGGTCTTCATGTCTTTGCTTTGAAGTCATCAGATCTTGTACCACATACCAACTGCATTTGTATGTTTATGCAAATCTTCCAGTAAAACTTTATTTGGATTGCTCCAAAGACATACATTCATACGAACATATTTTCAACTAGCTATTGGCATGTGATTTGTTTGAAATGCACAACAAAGTGTCTTAGGACAGTATGTCAGCAGAATTGAAAGTTGGCTCTTAGTGCATAAAAAATAGATTTTGTGGATTGTTTAACCATCAACATGTTATCTGTGGTGGACTATTAAAATAGTGTGGTCAGTTGAGTTCACAATGCATCTCAATAATCTGATGTGGCTTCATCTCCTATCAACCAATCAAATGTATTTCTAAAGTCATTTTTACTTCAGCCTAACACCCTAGAGAGCAATCAATGCAGATGTAGAGGCACAGGGTCTAGCAAAACACTCCCTGGAAAGGCAGAGACCTGGGAAGAAACCTAGAGAGGGACCAGGCTCTAAGGGGTCTTCTTTGCTTCATCTGCTCATACGTGAACGAACTTGGACAGGTGAAAAACTATTTTGAGTCCACCAATTTGATTTCCCCTATCCTATCCTATCCTATCCTATCCTATCCTATCCTATCCTATCCTATCCTATCCTATCATGGCCTATACTGATCAGCACAGGTTGAAAGGAGATAAGAAGAGGAAGCCACTTGAGAACATTGAGAAACACCCTTCTTTGTTTGATCACCGGGATCAGCAGAAAGAGAGGAGATGAGGAGAGGAAGTCACTGTAGACTATTGAGAAACACCCTGTGTTTTCCAATCTGTCTGTTATTAACGATAACATCAGAACCCTGTATCCTTGGCTTATGAAGGCACCTTCCCATTTTATTCACAACTACTGATTTGAAAAAATATTCCAGTTATGCATAGAATGTCAAGTGTAAATTTTGTATGCCAAGCGCTGGCAGAAACTGGGCTTGTATAATAGGGTGCTTCAACAGTCTTCACAATGCATCATAATTCATGCACTTGTCTCTGGGTAATGCTAATTGGATCGAACTCCCGATACAGACACCTGGGTCTGCTGCTGACGCTGTGTGTGTCTCTCTGTGTGTGTGCGTGTGTGTGTGTGTTGGAGAGGAGAGTTATCAGTTTGCTTTTGTATGTTTGTGTATGTGTTAAATAATAATAATAATAATATATGCCATTTAGCTGACGCTTTTATCCAAAGCGACTTACAGTCATGTGTGCATACATTCTACGTATGGGTGGTCCCGGGAATCGAACCCACTACCCTGGCGTTACAAGCGCCATGCTCTACCAACTGAGCCACAGAAGGACCATGTGTTGTATGTGTTTGTGTTTGTCTGGTAGTGTATCTGGGCTTGGACATCAGTAATATAGATTAAATGACTTCTGGGATGTGTGTGTGTGTGTGTGTGTGTGTGTGTGTGTGTGTGTGTGTGTGTGTGTGTGTGTGTGTGTGTGTGTGTGTGTGTGTGTGTGTGTGTGTGTGTGTGTGTGTGTGTGTGCTGGTTTGAACAATGGGCAGTATACATTTCCAACGTTGATTTAAATTATTTAGATTCCTCAAACTGGAGCTTGAGAAATAAATTCTCTCATACACAGCATACATACAGTAGCCTATGTCAAAGGCTCTGAGGACTGTGTGGGTCTGAAGCTAGCTTAGCATGCCGTCTATATGAAGCTATGGGAAGCTAGCTTAGCATGCCGTTTATATGAAGTTCTGGGATGCTAGCTTAGCATGCCAAGTCTATGAGAAGCTATGGGAAGCTAATTTACCATCCCAGTACTATATGAGTCTATATGGAGCTATGCCTTCTATATGAGGAGTTAGCTTTTGCTAGTTAATCCCAAAAATTGACAGATGGGTTCTTTCCAAGTTTCTCTCATCAGCACCAGGGTGAGTGGACCCCCCTCCGTCCATGCCAAGTGTGTGTACTGGCGGTGACCCTCCCTGCCCATGCCAAGTGTGCGTACTGGCGGTGACCCTCCCTGCCCATGCCAAGTAGTGTACTGGCGGTGACCCTCTCAGTCCATGCCAAGTGTGTGTACTGCCGGTGACCCTCTCCGTCCATGCCAAGTGTGTGTACTGGCGGTGACCCTCCCCGTCCAGCCAAGTGTGTGTACTGGCGGTGACCCTCCCTGTCCATGCCAAGTGTGTGTACTGGCGGTGACCCTCCCTGTCCATGCCAAGTGTGTGTACTGGCGGTGACCCTCCCTGTCCATGCCAAGTGTGTGTACTGGCGGTGACCCTCTCCGTCCATGCCAAGTGTGTGTACTGGCGGTGACCCTCCCTGTCCATGCCAAGTGTGTGTACTGGCAGTGATCCTCCCTGTCTATGCCAAGTGTGTGTACTGGCGGTGACCCTCCCTGTCCATGCCAACTGTGTGTACTGGCAGTGACTCTCTCTGTCCATGCCAAGTGTATGTACTGGCGGTGACCCTCTCTGTCCATGCCAACTGTGTGTACAGGCAGTGACTCTCTCTGTCCATGCCAAGTGTATGTACTGGTGGTGACCCTCTCTGTCCATGCCAACTGTGTGTACTGGCAGTGACTCTCTGTCCATGCCAAGTGTATGTACTGGTGGTGACCCTCTCTGTCCATGCTAAGTGTGTGTATGTAAATGGTCACACTGGCAAGATAGTAGATGGACGACGGCTGGATGGATGAATGGATGTATTTATAGATCGATTTATTGATTGGTTGATTTGATAGACATGTTGATTGATTGACTGACAGTAAAAATTAAAACAGATGGATAGAAAAGAAAGTCTACATCCATACACTCTTAGAAAAAAGGGTTCCAAAAATGTTATTTGGCTGTCCCTGTAGGATAACCCTTTTGTGTGCCATGTAGAATCCTCTATGGAAAGGAACCCAAAAGGGTTGAAACCAGAAAAGGTTATCCTACGGGGTCAGCCAAATAACCCTTTTAGGTTCTAGATAGCACCTTCTTTTCTAAGAGTGTAGACATGTATAATGTTGGAGGGTGACACAAGGCCAGCGAAGTGACCTCCCTGCATTTGTTCTACTTGACTTGTTGTGGCCCACAGGAGAGCACAGCGGTCAGGGTGGCAGGGCAACAACACACTCCCCCCCACCCCCACCCCCCAGATTACAGCACAAGAGCAGAATGAGACGTTCCAGTACCACTCCACCCTCCAAGTGGTGCCCAACATCAGTTGTGTTTTATTGGGTCTGTTCCCCCTGTCGATCAGAATCTGGGTCTGTCTAAGAGAGCAACTCTTGGAGACTCAATAAAGGGATGAACGGCTGCATTGTCAAGGTGTCTGCCAACACTGTACCATGAGGGGAGATTGTGTCAGTGCGTGTGGTTGTGGGAGTGTGTGTGTCTGCTCATGTTTTTGTTAGTGTTAATAGGGTACACCATGTGTGTTCGTTGGTGTGTGTGTGTGTGTCAGTGTGTCAGGGTTTCCGTTAGCCGGTAACAGCCGGCTTTTAGCCACCCAAAAAGATGAAAAGACGATAAATAAAACTGGTTCCGGCCTATTGTCGAGGAGAAGAAAAAAAATCCTATTGCAAAATAATGCTTTTTATCCTATTCATTGTTGAAAATACCAGTCGATGTAAATACATTTTTACCGGTCATGGTTATCGGTCTATGGGTAATTTGCATAATTTTGTGGAATTAACTCAGCTCATGTGTAATTTTGGTTAGTCATTATGATTCTTATTTATCACATGCGCACAGCATACAAATACAGAGCCTAGTTTAAATGGAAAATATGTCAGACAGCGCGAGAGCTACTGCTACAGTTCCTGTTGACGCTGGAGTGAAAATTGCTTTTATAAGACCAAACATTGTGCAACAATTCTAAATATAAAATATAAAATGAAATCACATGTTAAATATGTTTTGATGGACACAATTAAAAAGAGCTACTATTTTAATTTCTCAACTGGTGATTGAAGTGCGCTTCCCAATCGTCATTCAAGTGCATAGCTAATGGTAGGCAGGCTTCAGCGAGCTGGAGGCAGTATGCATTTTGAAAACATATAGCCTACTTAATTGCGTGAAACCTGAACATTTTACTTAATATTATGAGGCATGTTTTACCTTGCTTCAAAGGAGCCTAGGAAAAATCAGTTTCTATAAACGTTGAGGCAATTATTTTATTAAGACTTCCATATGCCATTGAAACAAGTATCATGTTCTCTCATGTTCTATTGGTTTTCAAATCAAATTTCTTTCATTGTCCAGTAGCCAAAGACACAAGTCATATTCGTCATATTAACAAGCCATGCTAGTTGTTGCTTCTTTAGATCTCCCATCTTTCAACCTTTTGAACAGATATTTTTTATCTTTGTCACAGGCTTTCGACAACTGCGTTTGACTGCTAATTGCATTATAGAAGGCACAAACATGCCGTGTGTGCAATGTTGTGCTTATAAGGTGAAGAAATGATAGTTTATCAACGTTTTAAGCTAAACGTTCTGATCTGGTCCTCATTGCTTAATTTTTTTTTAATGTACTGGTTGTATGAATTTGGGATCTACAGTGATTAGGTGACTCTGGGATGCTGGCATTCTAGGCAAAGAAAAGCCATATCTCAGACTGGGCAATAAAAATAAAAGATTAAGATGGGCAAAAGAACACAGACACTGGACAGAGGAACTCTGCCTAGAAGGCCAGCATCCCGGAGTCACCTCTTCACTGTTGACTTTGAGACTGGTGTTTTGCAGGTACTATTTAATGAAGCTGCCAGTTGAGGACTCAAACTAGACACTGTAATGTACCTTCATTTCTCAGAACAAGAATAGACTGACGGGTTTCAGAAGAAAGGTCTTTGTTTCTGGACATTTTGAGCCTGTAATCGAAACCACAAATGCTGAAGCTCCAGATACTCAACTAGTCTAAAGAAGGCCAGTTTTATTGCTTCTTTAATCAGAACACAGTTTTCAGCTGTGCTAACATAATTGCAAAAGGGTTTTCTAATGATCAATTAGCCTTTTAAAATGATAAACTTGGATTAGCTAACACAACGTGCCATTGGAACACAGGAGTGATGGTTGCTGATAATGGGCCTCTGTACTCTTATGTGGATATTCCATTAAAGATCTGCCTTTTCCAGCTGCAATAGTCATTTTCACTGTATTTCTGATCAATTTGATGTTGTTTTAATGGACAAAAAATGTGCATTTCTTTCAAAAACAAGGACATTTCTAAGTGACCCCAAACTTTTGAATGGTAGTGTGCATATAATTAGGAATAAAGTGATACGCAGCAGCATGTGTGATAAGTCCAAAAAGTTTGTGCAAAAAGGAGTAATACATATAGTATGGGTAGCTATTGGTTAACTATTTAACTTACTCTTGGGGGTAGAAGCTGTTCAGGGTCCTGTTTTGTACAGACCTGGGGCATCGGTACTACTTACCATCCGGTATCAGAGAGAACAGGCTATGATTTGGGTGGCTGGAGCCTTTGCCTATTTTTACAGCCTTCCTTTGACACCATCTGGTCAAAAGAGGTCCTGGATGGCAGGGAGCTCGGCCCCAGTGATGTACTGGGCCATCCGCACTACCCTCTGGAAAACCTTGCAGTCAGATGGCAACCAGTTGTCATAAAAAGCGGTGATGCAGTCATGATGGTGCAGCTGTAGAACTTTTTGAGGATCTGAGGGCCCATGCCAAATCTTTTCTGCCTAATGAGGGGAAGGAGGCATTGTTATGCCCTCTTTAAGACTGTGTTGAAGTGTTTGGAGAATGATAGATCCTTAGTGATGTGGACACAGAGGAACTTGAACCTCTTGACCTGATTCACTACAGCCCTGTTAATCATATTTCAATCCACCATCTATCTTTCTATAGAACCATATAAACAGTTATTATTCATATCTCCGCCTCCTGAAAATGGTCACGGCCACAGAGGAGGTGGGCATAGTATCGCCCACCTCATCATACTTTCCTTTTACCGCTCCCTTCTTTCTTCCATCCAGGGAGCGAGGGATGAGGAGAATGAGAGGAGAGGAGGAGGGAAAGGGGGAAAGGTCATCCCACGGCATTAGCCGCAGCGTTGAGAGGCGCGATAAATAAACACATAGATAAGTAAAAATAGGTGCAGATACTTAGCGGGCGTAACGAGACAGCTGAGGCCATCCGGAATCAATTCTGTGCTCAGGAGACGGTAATCACTACAGCTTCCTTAACACTGGCATAATTGGACTTCAGTCATTTACACCCAGCCCTCAGACCTCTCTCTTGAGTGTGTGTGTGTGTGTGTGTGTGTGTGTGTGTGTGTGTGTGTGTGTGTGTGTGTGTGTGTGTGTGTGTGTGTGTGTGTGTGTGTGTGTGTGTGTGTGTGTGTGTGTGTGTGTGTTTAGCCTGGTCTCATAGACTAGACGTAACATAGTAAATATAAATCCAAGACACTCAAATTAGTATAATATGTTACATTTGGTATGGTTACATAAGAGAGAAGGTTACTTAAGGAAAAAAACGAAAGAGGGTGGTTGGTCGGGGTGAATGGGTCTGCAAATAATGCTAACTTCTAGCAACCTAAACGTTGAGCATTTGAATCTAATCACGGACAACTTTAGCATTTACAGTGCCTTGCATAAGTATTCACCCCCCTTGGAGTTTTTCCTATTTTGTTTCATTACAACCTGTAATTTAAATAGATTTTTTTTATTTGATTTCATGTAATGGACATACACAAAATAGTCCAAATTGGTGAAGTGAAATGAAAAAAAGAACTTCTTTCAAAAAATTTGACAAAATAAAAAATGGAAAAGTGGTGCGTGCATATGTATTCACCCTCTTTGCTATGAAGCCCCTAAATAAGATCTTGTGCAACCAATTTCCTTGAGAAGTCACATAATTAGTTGAATAAAGTCCACCTGTGTGCAATCTAAGTGTCATATGATCTGTCACATTATCTCAGTATATATACACTTGTTCTGAAAGGCCCCAGAGTCTGCAACACCATAAGCAATTGGCACCACCAATCAAGCGGCACTATGAATACCAAGGAGCTCTCCAAACAGGTCAGGGACAAAGTTGTGGAGAAATACAGTATGTTTTTGTGCAATAAAACATATCTTAAACTGAAACTTTGAACATCCCATGGAGCACCATTAAATCCATTACAAAAAAATGAAAGAATATGGCACCACAACAAACCTGCCAAGAGAGGGCCGCCCACCAAAACTCACGGACCATGCAAGGAGGGAATTAATCAGAGGCAACAAAGAGACCAAAGATAACCCTGAAGGAGCTGCAAAGCTCCACAGCGGAGATTGGAGTATCCTACCATAGGACCATTTTAAGCCGTACACTCCACAGAGCTGGGCTATACAGAAGAGTGGCCAGAAAAAAAGTAATTGCTTAAAGATAAGCAATAAGCAAAAACGATGTTCACAAAAAGGCACGTGGGAGACTACCCAAACATATGGAAGAAGGTACTCTGGTCAGATGAGACTAAAATTGAGCTTTGGGGGCCATCAAGGAAAACACTATGTCTGGCGCAAACCCAACACCTCTCATCACCCCGAGAACAGCATCCCTACAGTGAAGCATGGTGGTGGCAGCATCATGCTGTGGGAATGTTTTTCATTGGCAGGGACTGGGAAACTGGTCAGAATTGAAGGAATGATGGATGGCACTAAATACAGGGACATTCTTGAGGGAAACTGTTTCAGTCTTCCAGAGATTTGAGACTGGGATGGAGGTTCACCTTCCAGCAGGACAATGACCCTAAGCATATTGCTAAAGCAACACTCAAGTAGTTTAAGGGGAACATTAAAATGTCTTGGAATGACCTAGTCAAAGCCCAGACCTCAATCCAATTTAGAATCCGTGGTATGACTTATAGATTGCTGTACACCAGCGGAACCCATCTGTAACAGGATTCGTCCTCCTCTGACGAGGAGTATGAGAGATCGGACCAATATGCAGCGTGGTACGTGTTCGTCATGTTTTTAATGAACAAAATCAACACGGAAATACAAAATAACAAATAGAAAGACAGAAACGAAAACCGAAACAGTTCCGTGTGGAACACACAGACACAGAAAACAGAAAACAATCACCCACAAAACACAATAGAAAACAGGCTACCTAAATATGGTTCTCAATCAGGGACAACGATTGACAGCTGCCTCTGATAGAGAACCATACCAGGCCAAACACAGAAATGGCAAATCATAGAAAAACTAACAAAGACAACCCACCCAACTCACGCCCTGACCATACTAAAACAAAGACATAACAAAAGAACTAAGGTCAGAACGTGACACCATCCAAATCGAAGGAGCTGGAACGGTTTTGCCTTGAAGAATGAGCAAACATCCCAGTGGCTAGATGTGCCAAGCTTATAGAGACATACCCCAAGATACTTGCAGCTGTAATTGCTGCAAAAGTTGGCTCTACAAAGTATTGAGTTTGGGTGGGTGAATAGTTATGCACTCTCGATTTTCAGTTGTTTTGTCTTATTTCCTGTTTGTTACACAATAAAAACAATTTTGCATCTTCAAAGTGGTAGGCATGTTGTGTAAATGAAATGATACAAAAATCCATTTTAATTCCAGGTTTGTAAGGCAACAAAATAGGAAAAATACCAAGGGGGGTGAATTCTTTCGCAAGCCACTGGAAGCTAGTTAGCAACTTTTCAACTGCTTAGCATGTTAGCTAACCCATCCCATCCCCTCACCATAAACATAACCCTAACCTTAAACCTTTTCGCTAACCCTTTCCTTAACTCTTTAACCTAACTCCTAACATTAACCCTAATCCTAACCCCTTACCTCTACCCTAGCTAACGTTAGCCAGCTAGCTAATGTTAGGGTTAACCACCTAGCCACCTAGCTAACGTTTGCCATAACAAATTGGAATTCCTAACATGTCATATGTTTAGCAAATTCGTAATATATTATATGTTTTGCAAATTCATAACATATCATACTGTACGAAGTGGATGATTGACATTCACAAAGTAATACATACCATACGAAACCTAACATATCATACTAAATGGAGTGTCTGATTTGCGTATAAAATTATTTGAAATGCTCTGAGACCAGGTTGGTGTGTGTACATCCATCAAGTGTGTGTCTCCAAGTTGTGTGTGTGCATTTCACCTGTGTATGTGTTTGTGTGTGTCTGTCTGTGTGTTTGTGTGTGTGTCTGTGTGTTTGTGTGTGTGTGTGTGTATGTGGGGAAGCGCTCACTGGTCATTAGCATTGATTTTTCCGGAGGGGGCCTTCTGTCGCTCGCAAATAGCAGGCTAGGCAAGTCGGGGCGCTCCTTCCCTGCTCCATCAGTGTTAAAAGATGGCCACCATCGATCGGGGCACCCGGGCAGCCTCCTCCTCCTGAAGGAGGCCCCTGTCGATGGGATAATCCCAGGGAAATTATGAGACCACCTGGCATTCCAATTAACGAACAGAACCATTGTCAGTAGAAGCTATTGCTGTGTCATCCATTAGCTTTTAGCTGTTTATGTTTCACAATGTGGCAGTGCTTTGGGTTGTTTCCTGTAGTCTATCAGGAATGAGAGTAGAGGTGTGAGGGAATGTTATTAGGGGAGAGGTTGGGATGTGTGGTAGTGGCGGTCCGTGCCTTTTAAGATTAGGGAGGCCAATTTTTATTTAATGCCCATGGCCTTACTTTGTGATTCATATATCTTTCACCAGTTCAATGTAACGTCAATAGGATACTCAAATTTTCCCTATACCCATCACGAGGTTGCTACAACCTAGCTTTTGAATGAAAGTTTATAACGTAGGTGCATAGGTCTAGAGACAAACAGGATATGTGTGTATATCTGCACACTTGTGTTTCCATGTTAGTGCAGATGTGTGTTTTGTGCTTGCAAGCGTTTGGGAGTTACCTACATGCACCTGTGTACCTTCGTCCTGTGTGTCTCAGTCTGAAGGCCGATTCTGAGAAGGACTGTTCTTAGAATTCCATTTCCGATCAACCGTCCCTTTTCACCTTGAATAGTGATTGTTATTCACGACCACGGAGAGAAGGTTAATAAACGACCATGATGGTATTATCATAAAAACGAAGTGTCTAGCCACTTCTGGAGAACGGCCAATCATAAATGCACAGCCTATCCCTTTAGACACAATTGCTCTATAATAATCGAAGTACTCATCAGTCATACCTAGCCAGAGTCTAAGGCTATATCCAAGGCTACATAGGCAGTGGCTACAAGGAATAACTAAGCTAGATTGTTCCTTTCCATACACCAAACTAGAAATTATGTTGTGCTGTGTGTGACAAAGTCATTATTTGAAGTCTGGGTTGATTGAATACAGCAAGACAAGAAAGGTGGCTGTGTTGAATCATATTCATTATGGTAGGTTCTGTTTCTTTTGGCTGGCTGACACACACACACACACACACACACACACACACACACACACACACACACACACACACACACACACACACACACACACACACACACACACACACACACACACACACACACACACACACACACACACAGTGATCAGTTCATAATCATAGAATAGACCCAGGCCAGTTAAATCATATCATTATCCCCTTTGGTGCGTATTTGCATATATGAATATTACGTTTTTTAAAACAACACTTTTCGCAATAAAGTGAGGAGGAGGCCTCAAATTACTTTGCCAAAGACAGCAAACAGACGAATGAGAAAGGCAAAAAAAATGCATCTGCAGCTGTGCCTTCCAAAACAGAAACCTGGGTCTTACCGACCTGCAATTAGTATTCCACGATGACCGCTGCTGAACCAGCGCCGATTATTTCGAGTTCCGCTGTTTTTGCCGCTGACGTGGTTTAAACATTCGAGTTCTCCATGGGGAAAATCTGCGGAAGCTCGACATCTTGGTTTTCCCCTCATTATTAGGGGAGAAATGCTGCATGCCTAAACACATTAGCACCACAATCCCCCCATCCCTCCTTCCCTTCTTGGCATTCTTTCTCTCTTGCTTGATCCGAACCTGTAATTGTACCAGCCAGCTGTTTTTTGCCAGGTGGAGCCGTCCCTTCTATACTCGATACTGCCTCCCTCCCTCTCGCTCCCACGCTAAGACCACCAAACTCATTGGGGGATGATCTGGCATTCTGGATAATATGAGCATAATAACACCAACAACACATCTCATTCTGCCTCTAATTCGCTGTAATGGATGGGCCACATTGTGTGATAGAGAAAATCCTCTCGCTTTCTCTGTCTCTCTTTCTCCACTCCCAAAAGCAGGGAGACTTTGTGAATCAGAGAAAAGATTTTTAATTGATACGATGCACGTTCTGTTCTCAGTCCACATGGATGTAGAGGCTTTTGGTTCCGGCCCAGTGATAACACACCTCACTGAACCAATAAGGGGGGGCTTGAGGATTAGTTGAATCCGGTGGGTTAGTACAGGGCTGGGACAAAAGCCTGCACACCCTGTGGGTCCCTAGGACCAGGATGTTACTGAATGTAACCCAGAATACAGAATCCTCGACGCATAGTAAACTTTGGGTGACATTTGGGCTCTGTCATCATCACAAGGCAATGTCTTTTTAATCAAAGGCTTTCATTTTCTTTCTTTTTTTTCTTATTTCCATCAGATGTGTCTCATTACTTCATAAACACACTGGCCCACGTTTTAAGTCGCTTCGCTTTTTATGAGGTTATTTTGCTTCGAGCGCCGATATCATCTGGCTTTTTATTGCCGCTCCTTTGTTCATATCCCTTGTAGTCGTGGCATTTGAAACGAGGATTTTTGATTTGGCCCCATGAATATTTCCTCTCTTCATTTGGCTTAGACATACGTCAACATAATGCATGAGGTTTAAAAATGGATGTCAATAGGGAGGCTGGCATCAACAGGGAAACACAGTTGATATTCAAAGAGATTGTATTTTGTGATTCGATTAAAGCAGGAGACTGCTTTCTCCCAGTGTCCCCTGCAGTTCTGGATCCCACCGCTACCACCAAATGCAAGACCAGTTCTCTCTCTCTCTCTCTCTCTCTCTCTCTCTCTCTCTCTCTCTCTCTCTCTCTCTCTCTCTCTCTCTCTCTCTCTCTCTCTCTCTCTCTCTCTCTCTCTCTCTCTCTCTCTCTCTCTCTCTCTCTCTCTAAAAGTACTAAAAGTACAAGAAAGGAATTAATAATTAGGACGAGCAAAGTTGGTGAGGCATCGACGACATATGAGATGAGTGAAGCAGTATGTAAACATTATTAAAGTGACTAGTGTTCCATTACTAAAGTCACCATGTCTATGTATATAGGGCAGCAGCCTCGCAGGTGCAGGGTTGAGTAACCGGATGGTAGCTGGCTAGTGATGGCTATTTAACAGTCTGATGGCCTTGAGATAGAAGCTGTTTTTCAGTCTCCCGGTCCCAGCTGTGATGCACCTGTACTGACCTCGCCTTCTGGATGATAGCGGGGTGAACAGGCCAAGGCTCTGGTGATTGATGTCCTTGATGATCTTCTTGGCCTTCCTGTGACATCAGGTGCTGTAGGTGTCCTGGAGGGCAGGCAGTGTGCCCCCGGTGATGATTTGGGCAGATTGCACCAACCTCTGGAGAGCCCTGCAGTTGCGGGCAGTGCAGTTACCGTACCAGGCGGTGATATAACTCAACATTGAGTTGCAATAAAATCACAGTATTGAATCGCAATACATGTAGAATCTTGAGAATCAAATTAATACAAATGACTTGCGGGTGGACGGGGAGGGTAGAAAGAAAAGAGACTTTGTGGGCCAGGCGAGCTGACAATCACAACCTGAGCTCCTGGGGCCCCCTTCACTCGTGTTTGTGGGAGAAAAAAGGCACAGAAAGGCACAGGAAGAAGTCGATTACTCCCTCTCGGGTAATGTGCCTTTAAATGGAGCTCTCTTGTGCTGTCTCTCTCTTTGGGGTAGGATTAGTCCTGTCCATGCACGGAACCACCCTGCAGGACTGTGAATGGCCTGAGACAATAGCGGAGTGCTACATGCTGGGGATGGGCTGAGTCATCGCCATCAGACTCGCCTTGACGCCACAGGACAAAAATCAGCCGTATTAGTCAGTGGAAAGTCAACATAGTGTCTATTCCACTTGACACAGTGTCCCCGTTTTGTTGTCAGTTGGCAGCAAATCCTGAATGAGTTTCGTCTTGCCAGTTAGGGAATAGTCTTATTCATGTGTGACTCGCTGTATATTAAGGGGGATTGGTCTAATACAACAATGAAGAATTGAGATTGCACTTGTTTTTGGCCAGACTGTATCTCTTAATTTCTCTCAATTAAAGTGAAGCTGAACCATATTCTCTATATTACAATGTAGGGTTACCACTCATTGCATTTCAGACCAATCTGTGTTACTGCAGTACAGCAAAAGGGCATTTTGAAATGAGAGCGTTGAAGCTCATACACTGTCCATGGTCCTGAACCTACCCCAATGTAATGGTGGCACCCTTGCTATGCAGAGCATCGCTCGACATTCACTATCCATGGTCCTGAACATACAACGTCATACATGGCGTTCACACTGAATTCACTGTCCATGGTGCTGAACCAATAGTCACCCTCTGTGGAGTTTACACTCTGTGTTTGCTGTCCAAGGTCCTGAATTTACCCAATACATTGTACACACCTTACACTCTACGTTCACAATCTATGGTCTCGTGTTTGCTGTCCAAGGTCCGTACCTACCCCATATAGTGTTGTTAACCTATTCTTACCCTCTGCCTTTTCCAATTGCACTGGTTTCATTACACAGGCCTTCCATGCTGTTTTAAGTTGTCTCCCTTTACCCCAGGCTTTGAAATGGATAACTGAGTGCAATGCTGGACAAGGCTAGAGGTCAGGGGTCATCGCTCATCTCAGAGCACATCCATATGGAAGCGTGTACCTCTGAGATCACCAGGTCCATGCCAAGAACTCTCTCAGAAGCGTTCTCATTTTCTACATCTTGACCTTCCTTTCATTAAGGCCTGACTTCTAAATCTTCCTCTGTCAAGAGTTCAGGCTACGGGGTTGGAGGAACACACTCACAGCCACGACTCACACACATAATTCATTACCTTTGGATCCTTCACATCCACATTCACATGGTGTTGGTTGGTCCATAGTCTGTGTAAATGTGGAGCCGTTCCTTAATTATTTTGTGTGTGTGTGTGTGGGGGGGGTGTTAATTTTTCAAAGTCAACCTCAATCTTCGAGCAACGCACTGCGTCTGTTGCCATTGTGAGTGAGGAATATGAAAGTATGATTCTCCGAAAGAGAGCTTAACTCTTGAAAATGGAAAATGTGCTGAGTGTGCACTCAGCTTCACCCCTTAATCCTCTCATACTGGTGCACCGGCTTTCCTCCACCAGTTCACGTTTCACATCAAACAACACTCATTTATGTTGGCGCAGAAGGTGCATTAAGAGTGATCTGCGGCCCCACAATGTACAGTACATTACTAGTCGATTTATGTCAAGGGAAATCCACCGTCATTATGTATGTGAGGTTTGACAATCCCCCCCAGATTAGGGCCGCATGTGACAGTGGAGCGCGTATGTGAAACGCTGAGCCTAAAATGGAATTGGGGAGTTCGGAAATTTGCCAGGTTAGGCTTTTTCTCTCGACCACCTCACACTCCTATTCCATCTACATGATGTTTTATATATTAAACTGTAAGTAATGACAACGCTTCCAGTCAGCGATAATAAAAAAGCCTAGTGGGGATTTTCAAAGGATTCAGAGCATCCAGGGATATGAAATGGAGAGTAGGCTGCCTGGGATTCAGAGCATCCAAGGATATGAAATAGTGAGTAGGCTGCCTGGGATTCAGAGCATCCAAGGATATGAAATAGTGAGTAGGCTGCCTGGGATTCAGAGCATCCAAGGATATGAAATAGAGAGTAGGCTGCCTGGGATTCAGAGCATCCAGGGATATGAAATGGAGAGATGGAGAGGAGGCTGCCTGGGATTCAGAGCATCCAGGGACATGAAATAGAGAGTAGGCTGCCTGGGATTCAGAGCATCCAGGGATATGAAATGGAGAGATGGAGAGGAGGCTGCCTGGGATTCAGAGCATCGAAAGATATGAAATGGAGAGTAGGCTGCCTGGGATTCCGAGCATCCAAGGATATGAAATAGAGAGTAGGCTGCCTGGGATTCAGAGCATCCAGGGATATGAAATGGAGAGATGGAGAGGAGGCTGCCTGGGATTCAGAGCATCCAGGGATATGAAATAGAGAGTAGGCTGCCTGGGATTCAGAGCATCCAGGGATATGAAATGGAGAGATGGAGAGGAGGCTGCCTGGGATTCAGAGCATCCAGGGATATGAAATGGAGAGTAGGCTACCTGGGATTCAGAGCATCGTAAGATATGAAATGGAGAGTAGGCTGCCTGGGATTCCGAGCATCCAAGGATATGAAATAGAGAGTAGGCTGCCTGGGATTCAGAGCATCCAGGGATATGAAATGGAGAGATGGAGAGGAGGCTGCCTGGGATTCAGAGCATCCAGGGACATGAAATAGAGAGTAGGCTGCCTGGGATTCAGAGCATCCAGGGATATGAAATGGAGAGATGGAGAGGAGGCTGCCTGGGATTCAGAGCATCGAAAGATATGAAATGGAGAGTAGGCTGCCTGGGATTCCGAGCATCCAAGGATATGAAATAGAGAGTAGGCTGCCTGGGATTCAGAGCATCCAGGGATATGAAATGGAGAGATGGAGAGGAGGCTGCCTGGGATTCAGAGCATCCAGGGATATGAAATAGAGAGTAGGCTGCCTGGGATTCAGAGCATCCAGGGATATGAAATGGAGAGATGGAGAGGAGGCTGCCTGGGATTCAGATCATCCAGGGATATGAAATGGAGAGTAGGCTACCTGGGGTTCAGAGCATCGAAATATATGAAATGGAGAGTAGGCTGCCTGGGATTCCGAGCATCCAAGGATATGAAATAGAGAGTAGGCTGCCTGGGATTCAGAGCATCCAGGGATATGAAATGGAGAGATGGAGAGTAGGCTGCCTGGGATTCAGAGCATCCAGGGATATGAAATAGAGAGTAGGCTGCCTGGGTTTCAGAGCATCCAGGGATATGAAATGGAGAGATGGAGAGGAGGCTGCCTGGGATTCAGAGCATCCAGGGATATGAAATGGAGAGTAGGCTACCTGGGATTCAGAGCATCGAAAGATATGAAATGGAGAGTAGGCTGCCTGGGATTCCGAGCATCCAAGGATATTAAATAGAGAGTAGGCTGCCTGGGATTCAGAGCATCTAAGGATATGAAATAGAGAGTAGGCTACCTGGGATTCAGAGCATCCAGGGATATGAAATGGAGAGGATGCTGCCTGGGATTCAGAGCATCCAATGATATGAAATGGATAGTAGGCTGCCTGGGATTCAGAGCATCCAATGATATGAAATAGAGAGTAGGCTGCCTGGGATTCAGAGCATCCAGGGATATGAAATAGAGAGTAGGCTACCTGAGATTCAGAGCATCCAGGGATATGAAATAGAGAGTAGGCTGCCTGGGATTCCGAGCATCCAGGGATATAAAATAGAGAGGAGGCTGCCTGGGATTCAGAGCATCCAGGGATATGAAATAGAGAGTAGGCTGCCTGGGATTCAGAGCATCCAGGGATATGAAATGGAGAGATGGAGAGTAGGCTGCCTGGGATTCAGAGCATCCAGGGATATGAAATAGAGAGTAGGCTGCCTGGGATTCAGAGCATCCAGGGATATGAAATGGAGAGATGGAGAGGAGGCTGCCTGGGATTCAGAGCATCCAGGGATATGAAATGGAGAGTAGGCTACCTGGGATTCAGAGCATCGTAAGATATGAAATGGAGAGTAGGCTGCCTGGGATTCCGAGCATCCAAGGATATGAAATAGAGAGTAGGCTGCCTGGGATTCAGAGCATCCAGGGATATGAAATGGAGAGATGGAGAGGAGGCTGCCTGGGATTCAGAGCATCCAGGGATATGAAATAGAGAGTAGGCTGCCTGGGATTCAGAGCATCCAGGGATATGAAATGGAGAGATGGAGAGTAGGCTGCCTGGGATTCAGAGCATCCAGGGATATGAAATAGAGAGTAGGCTGCCTGGGATTCAGAGCATCCAGGGATATGAAATGGAGAGATGGAGAGGAGGCTGCCTGGGATTCAGAGCATCCAGGGATATGAAATGGAGAGTAGGCTGCCTGGGATTCAGAGCATCCAGGGATATGAAATAGAGAGTAGGCTGCCTGGGATTCAGAGCATCCAGGGATATGAAATGGAGAGATGGAGAGTAGGCTGCCTGGGATTCAGAGCATCCAGGGATATGAAATAGAGAGTAGGCTGCCTGGGATTCAGAGCATCCAGGGATATGAAATAGAGAGTAGGCTGCCTGGGATTCAGAGCATCCAGGGATATGAAATAGAGAGTAGGCTGCCTGGGATTCAGAGCATCCAGGGATATGAAATGGAGAGATGGAGAGTAGGCTGCCTGGGATTCAGAGCATCCAGGGATATGAAATAGAGAGTAGGCTGCCTGGGATTCAGAGCATCCAGGGATATGAAATGGAGAGATGGAGAGGAGGCTACCTGGGATTCAGAGCATCGAAAGATATGAAATGGAGAGTAGGCTGCCTGGGATTCCGAGCATCCAAGGATATTAAATAGAGAGTAGGCTGCCTGGGATTCAGAGCATCTAAGGATATGAAATAGAGAGTAGGCTACCTGGGATTCAGAGCATCCAGGGATATGAAATGGAGAGGAGGCTGCCTGGGATTCAGAGCATCCAATGATATGAAATGGAGAGTAGGCTGCCTGGGATTCAGAGCATTCAATGATATGAAATAGAGAGTAGGCTGCCTGGGATTCAGAGCATCCAGGGATATGAAATAGAGAGTAGGCTACCTGAGATTCAGAGCATCCAGGGATATAAAATAGAGAGTAGGCTGCCTGGGATTCCGAGCATCCAGGGATATGAAATAGAGAGGAGGCTGCCTGGGATTCAGAGCATCCAGGGATATGAAATAGAGAGTAGGCTGCCTGGGATTCCGAGCATCCAGGGATATGAAATAGAGAGTAGGCTGCCTGGGATTCCGAGCATCCAGGGATATGAAATAGAGAGGAGGCTGCCTGGGATTCAGAGCATCTAAGGATATGAAATAGAGAGTAGGCTGCCTGGGATTCCGAGCATCCAGGGATATGAAATAGAGAGGAGGCTGCCTGGGATTCAGAGCATCCAGGGATATGAAATGGAGACTAGGCTGCCCGGCTGCATCCGGTGACGTCACATCAGTTCCCTTCACATCGATGCTAAGCAGCGCCAGAGGAGAGAGAGATGAGGCCAAAGCTGATGTAATGCCAAAAAATCAGGGATCTTATGCACCGCAATATTAATGCAAACCGATTACACTCGTTGCCACTGGCCATGAATTCTGATTAAGCCATGGGAAAGGGAAGGCTAAAGTGCCTTGGGATTTCACTGAAACACAACTCTATGAACTTTCGCCTGTATTGTAACCTATGTAGGTCTCTTGTGTGTGCGCTGTAAATGCTGTATAGTAGAGTGTTATGTATTGATCAGTACATGATAAGGACAACGATATGTGTGGCTCTGTCTAAGACAAGCTACTTTTCGTTTTTAAGTGTTTGTATAATAGAATAACAGCAGGCTGGGTTTCTGTACAGCACTTTGAGATATCAGCTGATGTACGAAGGGCTATATAAATAAAATTTGATTTGATTTGATTTTTGATATATAAGAATACATTGATCGAGAAAGACCAGAATAGGAGATTAAGACAGCAGAAACGTGCTTCATTCTCCGAGGAGCAGATGATGTAAGTAGAACTATAGACACAATAGGGGGTATATCATTTTTTATTTGTGAGCTCACTAAAAAGAAACGGTACTTATTTAGTTTGAAGTATCAACTTAAAGTTAGTCTGGAATTATTTTACACTTGAGATAATAGGAGATTAAAGGAATTATTCTCTAAATGGATTTAATTTGCCTACAAGCTACAGGAACCTTTCACGTTCCCCATAAATTAAAATAAAGAATAATTTTCTTAACACCTTGTTCATTTTTCCCCTATAGATTAACATTTTCTCCCTCGTTATCACAGTGCAGATATCGTCTCTCTCTTTCTTTGCAGCTCAAAGCGTGAGATTTCATTAAAGTCGCTGCTTAATTATGTAGTTGTTGAAATGTAATTAATGAAAGGGTAGGCTGACTTCATTATTTCAAAATGTTTCAGACTCCCAGGATAAAAGTAAGAGATCTCCTTTAGGGAAGATATGTCCCGAGAACAGTTTTTTCCCACACCCCCTCTCTCCTACCGGTCGCCAAGCATACATTTTGCCATACATTTTGCCATCGATCACCTGAAGCAGTGTCAGAAAAGTTCACAGACAGATGTTTGTCTCAGTACCGCACAGTCTCCTTTAACCCTCCCAAAAATGAGGCCCACTGACGCAGGAAAAAAAAAAGATGTCTCTGCTGTCATGCAGTTTGGGATGGTCTTGAATCGTGTGCTGAATAAGGGATAGGTATGGGAATCACCTTTGACTACATTCACTTCTTTTTCAAAATCCTCAATGTGTATCCATCATCTTCATCAAATCAGACGAAGAAGACTATTCATTTCAAACCGTACACCTATGGAAGGAATTTCATATCTGTTCACTAGGGTGTTTAGGGATAGCCAGTTTTTTTAGCTCTACAATTCAAAGGTATTCTATTTGTCTTGGGGTCAGGTATGATTACTATACCTTACAATAACATGTATCTCCCATGGAGGGAATTGCTAACAACTGATCATTTATCCCCTGACTCTTCCCACTATGTACACACTATGTGTCAGCCCTCACAGCTTTGACAGGCTCCTATCTCTGCTTCCCGGCAGTTCAGTTCGATAATATGGCACACCATGTGTTTGTATTTTTGCCATTGCGACAAAGGAAATGATTATTCTTGGGAGTGAATTGTACTGTCTGGAGTAGAGTGAAGAGGAGATAGGATGAAAGGAGGGATCAAAATAAATGGTCTATCTCACTTTAAGCAGCATTTCCTGGTGGGATAAACATCACATTTTCAGTGAGGTTTGTAGATGGCCTCTCAATCTCGCTTATGCATTGTGGCTCAGCCTTTTCTGAGAAACTGGGGAGAGTATTTCCTACACACACTACACACACACACACACACACACACACACACACACACACACACACACACACACACACACACACACACACACACACACACACACACACACACACATATAATTTATTTGTGGGAATTGAACCCCAGGTGCGTCCCATCTTCCCAGCAGGTGCCTGACTGGGGTGAGTGTCCTGGTAGCTCCCCCTGAGGACAATGTCTCGCAGTGGGGAACTTTGATCCTCAAGCAAGATGTACAGAACAAAGTGAACAGAAAGTGATAGAGTTTGATGACTCAAGTATATAAAGTAGAACTCTTGTAGAAGAAAGTAGAACTTCAATACCACAGCTAGTTTTGTTATGGAGTGTACAAATGACAGAATTCTGAGCAGTGCACACTTCAGGAGCTTTACTTTGGATCTTTACAGATGTCGTAGTCTATTTTAGTCATTTTAGTTCAATTCATTTCGGGTACATGTTTGCTGTGCACATTAATCTGTTGTGGATGTTGCTGTATCTCAACTATCCAATCAAAGCTCTCAATTAGAATCGAGAAAGCTGTGGCAGGTTTCTCATCCATCCCTTTCCCCAGCCCACTGGCTAGTGTTGCCAGCGAGACGCTATTACACAATCTGTGCCTTCGTGATCTCAGAGAGCGAGAGAATGAAAGGGAGAGGGGGAGAGAGAGAGAGGAAAAGAGTGAGAGTGATAGAGAGGAAGAGCGAGAGACAGAGCGAGGGAGAGAGAGAGAGAGGGGGGGAAGAGAGGGGGGATAGAGGGAGATTGAGACGACGCTCTCCAGCTTCACTGCGGGGCGTTCATACAGTATTAAACCAGAGATGGCCCCGGAGCTGCGCCAACCCGCCGAGGCAATGACACAGACTCCCTTTGATGTCATGGAGGCTGAGGGGGACGGGAAGGAGGGGAAGGATGGAAGGGAGAAGAGGGGAGGAGGGATGGGTAGGCCACAGCTGTTTTGGCCACTCCACTGTCACAGCTGACAGTGTGCGAGCCAACAATAACTTCTTCTCTGTAGTTCAACAACACAGGCACCTGCCTGTTAATGTACACACACTCCAAAGGGGGCTAAGTGAAGCAAAAAAATACAATACAGTACATGCTAGTAAGACAGGCACAGCTTGGAGTCAGTCCACATCACTCCACAGACTGTCAATGTGAATATACTGTAATCCCAAGGAAATAATGTCAGTGTCAGATATTGGCATTGGATACAGTGGTAAAGCTATTTGTCTAGGATTCTGGCGAGCCTTGAGAATCCGCACGTTATTTGCCCGACGAACACATCTGAAGAGATTGTATGTTCCCGAACGTCCTTAAGCCACTACTTCATCCCCAACATGTCTGGTGGAGGTATCGGAACGTCTGGCTGCGTGCGTCTCGCATTTGACTTTATTCTCTCAGTGGAAGCATCTCACGTGGGGTTCCTGTTCTGATGCATCGCCACGGCAGCCAATTTGGCGGCGGAGGTCGTTAACTGGAGCCGCTGGGGCTCACGCCTCAGTGTTCTGTGACGAAGCGCATCTTCACCGTGGGTGGCGTTGTCTGCAGTTCATGCTAATACCTCCTTGGCAGTTCCATGCAAACCCGAGCGTGAACCGAGTGTGCGAACAGATTGAGGACGGCATGAGTCCACCTGTTTTATTGACCAGACTGACAAGTTCACTTACCAGGAGGTGTTTCCACTGAAAACCAAACTAACTTGGCCATTCCTGACTCTGTACAACCCCCAGCTGAGCAATGAAGGGCCATGTTTTGTGCTGTGAAATTGTCATTATTATAGGCAGCACAGCAATGACGAGGCTTTTTGGACTGGGTATAACTTGGATCCCACTTCTGACGTCAATGTGGCATAACTGGACAGCAGGGTGTGTGGGATTTAAACCAGGGACCCTCATAAATGCCAACCCAAATGACTACCGCTGTTCTGGGGAAACATTCTGGCGAGTCTGCACCCATTAGGAGGGTTGTGGACTGAATCAAGTGACACAGTGGATATGAGCTCCAATTATTGTCTGGATTCAGTCTCCGCGCTAGCAGTTCCCATGCATGACGTTTCAACATTGACATACGAAACATCTAGCCGAGATCACATAACAGCAGACCTTTTAAGAGACGATGGTTAAGCACCTATATGCATATCAATGGATGAGTCATTCAGTGGAATTACGATACTCTTGGGAGTCCTTAACCACCTCTGTCTACATAACGACCCCCTCAACACAATTGTTTCATTTATCTCTCATGCATTTCCCTTTAGCAGAATAAATGTCTGGTGTCTAGTTCAGACTGTTCCAACCCCATCTGTGTGTTTCAGAGGAGAACAGCATTAGAAATGTGTCTTTGAAGTTCATTTTTATGACCCCCGTGGATTAGGAGTTCCCGGTGGAATAGGTTAAGCATGTCTGGATGTGCTGTAATGTAAATATGAAGTGTGAACCTTATCATATGTGATTCATGGAGAGGATTGGACTTTTTAATATACATTGTAGGCTTTTGAATAGGGCCTGAGACCATGAAAGTTGAAGATACAATTATCTCAATGAGTAGTCATGTGTAGTGTTCTGTGTTTGTCTGAAGAAAATGAGTGTCATGTTTTCCTGCCGCAGAGAACTTTGTGTGTGTTAGCATGTTCTGTAGCTTACTGACATCAATACCTTGAGTGTCTGTGTGGCTCTGTGTCCTTGCGTGACTGCACAGAAGCCATACACTCGACAGGGACCCTGCTGAACACACACAGTACATCGGACGAGCAGTTAATTGAAGACATTTGGCCCCGGGGGGTAGCAATTCCAGACCTTGCTGCTCAGTAATGAGTGTTTAATGCAGTGTTCAGCGGCCTGACGTGGGCCTGTTAGCACCTGCCGAAAACAGTTTTTCACACCGTCACCAAGCACACGAGGTGTGATGTGCTGTGCATTTCTGCCTGATGCTTCTGTCTGTGTCTCTGTGTCTCTGTGCCATGTGAAAGCCCCCTGCTGTACCTGTCATTTCATAACTTTTCTGAAGATCCTAGACTCACTGTTTTCCTCAATAATCAAACCTCCACAAGGAACATATTGATCAAGATAGGTAATAAAATGAAATGGCGTTTTGTAAGGGAGTCAGCTTTTCTGTCACTCAATTCCTTGTACCAGTGTTACTGTAACATTTGAATTGACTAGCTATATGACCCCCACCCCAACTAATCGTCTAGCATTTTGATTTGAGTAATTTACTATGTTTGCAGCTGTATTATTAAGACTGGTTGTATTTATTTCAAGGATGTTTGGCTTCAATGTGGCAACATGGCTCTCATGTACAGTCAGTAGGGAGACAAGGCGGTGGGAGTGGAGCGTAGCAGAGCTGCTGGTATTCTGACCAAGTTGCACTTTGCCATCCCGAGAGAGAGGCCATACATAATGGATTAATTGTTGCACGCTTTCGCATTTACAGGGCCACACAATTGTCTAGCGCTCGATACGTCACCCAAACGCCCACGCCTCTCACTACCAATTGTGAATTTGCGAAAATCTTGCAATTATGTCTAAAGAAGTGTTTGAACATTCCTAATCCATCCGAACTTTCGCTGTTTCAGTATTCCTCATTGCAGGCTAGGCTCGGGCAGAGTCATACCTTCATGCTGACCTTGTCCGTAATACTGGCACTGAACACAGTGCTGTTTTCAAGCCCCACTGATACTCTGTAAGCTACTCTCGAAGGTTAGCAATGCTAACAAGTACTTGTGAAATCCCATAGAGAATGCTAACTAAATGCTAACGAGTGCATTGCAAACATTTCATACAGTTTGTGACCTAAACAATAAAAGTAACTTAAACATGCTACTCACAGTTTGCTGCACACCCACAACAAGGCTCTTGATCCAGGAGGGGATACTCTGCTGTTACCAAGCGAATGCTTGATTTTGGAAGAAGCTAACCACTTAGATAGATAACTCACTAGTGTGGTGGAAATTCTACCTTTAATTAATAATGAGGAGAGGCAAGGTCAATTATCAATCAAGGTATTACTTTTACAAGCTGGTTGCACCATCCACAAAGTGAATTGAGTGAAGAGCCCCCCGCACAAAGAGTACAGAAGCCTTATATAGTCAAGCTATCTTATGCAAGCATCTGCAAAACACATGATCTTATGTGTGTATATGTGTGTGTATGTGTGTACAGAAGGAGAGACGAACCTGGGTTACGGGGTACAGACTATAATGAAAAGGTTGTCTCAGTCTGTCGCAACTGAGTGACGACAATAGGTGCCAAAGTGACAGGAAGTCACTCCAGACATACTTCCTCTAACAGTAGCTCAACGGTTCCCCCAAGTTGGGCGAGCAAGCAGCTTTGACTGTCGGCCCAAATAATGTATGTCCTACCCCTACACACACACACACACACACACACACACACACACACACACACACACACACACACACACACACACACACACACACACACACACACACACACACACACACACACACACACACAAAACATGAACCTTTTGGCCAGAAACAGGTTCCAAACAGAACAACAGCTCTATCACTGGTGTGCAGAATATAAAACTGTGCTCTGTCTCCAGTTAAGCTAAGAGGAACCAGTTAGTTTCTGTCAGGTCTTGGCTGAGCATCCCGACGTCATGGGGTCATTCTACACACACACTTTTCTATCTTATATAAGTTTGTTTCTTTAACAATCTCAAGCCCAAAGACTAGGCTTAAAGAAGGATATCTTAGTACACAAGCATTAGTAAGGTTTAACAGAAAATGCCCTCACTAGCTACAAAATTAGCAAACCAAATGTACAACTGCAGAGATTTTAGCACACTTTAGACCGTTAACGTAAGAGTTCTAAGATACACTACATGACCAAAAGAATGTGGACGCCTGCTCGTCAAACATATCATTCTTCCACTTTCCACTAGATGTTGGAACATTGCTGCGGGTACTTGCTTCTATTCAGCCACATGAGAATTAGTGAACTCAGGCACTGATGTTGGGTGATTAGGTCTGGCTTGCAGTCGGTGTTCCAAGTCATTCCAAAGGTATTCGATGGGGTTGAGGTCAGAGCTTTGTGCAGGCCAGTCAAGTTCTTCCACAATGATCTCGACAAACCATTTCCCTATGGACCTCGCTTTGTGCACGGTGGCATTGTCATGCTGAAACAGAAAAGGGCCTTCCCCAAACTGTTGCCACAAAGTTGGAAGCACAGAATCATCTAGAATGGCATTGTATGCTGTAGCGTTAAGATTTCCCTTCACAGGACGTAAACCACGAAATACCTCCATCAAACTTTACAGTTGGCACTATGCATTCGGGCAGGTAGTGTTTTCTTGGCATCTGCCAATCCCAGATTCATCCATCAGACTGCCAGATGGTGAAGCATGATTCATCACTCCAGAGAACACGTTTCCACTGCTCCAGAGTCCAATGGCAGCGAGCTTTACACCACTCCAGCCAACGCTTGACATTGCGCTTGTTGATCTTAGGCTTGTGTACAGCTGCTCGGCCATGGAAACCCATTTCATGAAGCTCCCTATTTACAATTATTGTGCTGACGTTACTTCCAGAGGCAGTTTGGGACTCAGTAGTGAGTGTTGCAATCGAGGACAGACGATTGTTACGCGCTACGTGCTTTAGCACTCGATGGTCCAGTTCTGTGAGCTTTTGTGGCCTACCACTTGCTCTTAGCCGTTTCTACTTCACAATAACAGCATTTACAGAAGCTCTAGCAGGGCAGCAATTTGATGAACTGACTTGTTGGAAAGGTGGCATCCTATGACGCTGCCACGTTGAAAGTCACTGAGCTCTACGGTAAGACCATTCTGCTGCCAATGTTTGTCTTTGGAGATTGCATGGCTGTGTGCTCAATTTTGTACACCTGTCAGCAACAGGTGTGACATTTAAAGGGTGTCCACATACCTTTGTATACACAGAGCATTCAGAAAGTTTTCAGACCACTTTACTTTACCCACATTTTGTTACAGCCTTATTCTAAAATGTATTAAATAGTTTTTTCTCCTCATTAATTTACGCACAATACCCCATCCTTTTTTGAATAGTTAACAAATATATATAAAAAATCAAAAAATGAAATAAATGTGATCATTTACATAAGTATTCAGATCCTTTACTCAGTATTTTGTTGCGCCTTTGGCAACGATTACAGCCTTCTGTCTTCTTGGGTATGACGCTACAAGCTTGGCACACCTATATTTGGGGAGTTTGTCCCATTCTTCTCTGTAGATTCTCTCAAGCTCTGTCAGGTTGGATGGGGAGCGTTGCTGCACAGCTATTTTCAGGTCTCTCCAGAGATGTTCAATTGGGTTCAAGTCTGGGCTCTGGCTGGGCCACTCAAGGACATTCAGTCCCGAAGCCACTCCTGCATTGTCTTGGCTGTGTGCTTAGAGTCGTTGTCCCAAGTCTGATGTCTTGAGTGTTCTGGAGCAGGTTTTCATCAAGGATCTCTCTATACTTTGCTCCGTTCATCTTTCCCTCGATCCTGACTAATCTCCCAGTCGTTGCCACTTAAAAACATCCCCACAGCAGGATGCTGCCACCACCATGCTTCACCGTAGGGATGGTGCCATGTTTCCCCCAGACGTGATGCTTGGCATTCAGGCCAAGAATTTCAATTTTGGTTTCATCAGACCAGAGATTATTGTTTCTCATAGTCTGAGAGTCCTTTAGGTGCCTTTTGGCGAACTCAAGCAGGTTGTCATGTTCCTTTTACTGAGAAGTGGTGTCCGTCTGGCCACTCTACCATAACGGCCTGATTGGTGGAGTGCTGCAGAGATGGTTGTCCTTCTGGAAGGTTGTCCCATCTCAACAGAGGAACTCTGGAGCTCTGTCAAAGTGACCATCGGGTTATTGTTCACCTCCCTGACCAAGGCCGTTCTCCCCCGATTGCTCAGTTTGGCTGGGCGGACAGCTCTAGGAAGAGCGGTGGTTCCAAACTTATTCCATTGAAGAATGATGGAGACCACTGTGTTCTTGGGGACCTTCAAAGTTGCATAAATATTTTCAAATAAATACAATTGCATTGGTCGCATACACATATTTAGCAGATGTTTTTGTGGATGTAGAATTTGTGATCATGGTTCCCTTCCCCAGATCTGTGCCTTGATTTTGACCTCATGGTTTCGTTTTTGCTCTGACATGCGCTGTCAACTGTGGGACCTAATATAGACAGGTGTGTTTCTATTCAAATCATGTCAAATCAATTGAATTTATCACAGGTGGATCAAGTTGTGGAAGTATCTCAAGGATGATCAATGGAAACAGGATGCACCTGGGCTGAAGTTCAAGTCTCATAGTAAAAGGTCTGAGTACTTTTGTAAAAAAAGGTGCAACACATTCTAAGCACCTGTTTTAGCTGTTGCCATAGAATTGTATGTTAATTTCTCTACCAACGTCGTTTTAGATAATTTGGCTCTACGTCTGAACAGGCCTCAAAGCAACTGTGGACCACATGTAACCACGCCAGCCCAGGACCTCCACATTCGGCTTCATCACCTGAAGGATCATCTGAGGGGTGGTGCTGAGGTGCATTTCTGTCTGTAATAAGCCTGTTTGTTTGGAAAAACTCATTCTGATTGGCTGGGCCTGGTTGCCAAGTGTGTGGACCTATGCCCTACCAGGCCCACCCACGGCTGCCGTCCTGCCCATTCATGTGAAATCCATAGATTAGGGCCTACTGATTTTATTTAAATTGACTGATTTCCTTTTATGAACTGTAACTCAGTAAAATCTTTGAAATTGTTGCATGTTGCGTATTTGTTCAGTATAGTCATGTGACAGGTGAAATGAAAACGCAATGTTCTTTATCTCTTAACGTATTGCACAAGTTGAGTGCAGGTATTTACTTAAAAGTACCTACAAATATTCCAATTTATTAAAACATTTCAAAGAAATTGTTTAAACATCATTGACGGCATTGATAAACATCCCATGGATTTTTCCAAATACGCTAGTATACAATATATACGGTATACCATCCAAACCTATAACAGACATTTAACGCGTCCCTGACTCTGCCTTCTCTCTCTCTAACACAAACACACACACACACACACACACACACACACACACACACACACACACACACACACACACACACACACACACACACACACACACACACACACACACACACACACACACACACACACACACACACACACACACACACACACACACACACACACACACACAGTCTGCCGGGCCTCAGTGGAGAAAGACTTTGTGAATGTCAATGCGATTCAGTAGTGACAGCGAGCCATGTCAGCACTGAAATGGGCCCTGTGTCTAATGTAATGAAGCCTATAAGGAGTCAGAATGCCAGACGGTTGCCACTTTGTTCTGACACACCTGAGAAAGGTGACAGACAGGCAGGCTGGCACGCAGATGAGCAAGCCCTTTAAGGGATGCCCTCTCGCCTAGGGATGGTTGAAAATACATCCCACTCCCCATTTTTATTGATGGCTGCTCCCCTCTGAGAAGCTCAGGGATATTGGTTCCGTCGACATCTGAGCAAGAACTCGGTCCCCAGTTTTGTTATTATACTTGATCTTTTTAGCATTTGACATCTTTTCAAGGGAGATTTAGGGAGGATGCTAGTACAAGCTAGACTGAAGTTGTTATTGACATTTTTGGACCAAGTCCAGATAATAATTTAGCAAAATAGTTTCTTTTATTTTGTGTTAGCCATATATCATAACATACAAGTTGAAGATCTAGCTTACCAAACAGAGCTTCCCTTTCCAGAGGATCTCATACCTACCTCTGGGGTGCCTGCCATGATTTGATAAAGATACATTGTGTCTTTATAAGGAGAATAGGAGCCTGGTATCATAAATGCAATAAAACCATAGCAATAACAACAAACATGTCCTTTTGACAAAGTGATGTAATGTTCACGGAAACAATATTTATCAAGCTGGTTCAAGAACCTTGTATCTTAAATATCTCGGGCTGCCAGGTAGATATGCTCCCCACATCACAGAAATCATTTGTTTCCATCCATGTTTGAGACAAGCAAAATGAAAACGCCATCTACTCACATGCATCAAATGGCAAAAAATTGTATTGCTGTGTGGGAAATGAAAAGCTATAAATAGCTTCACACGTCACAACTGCAGAGGATGTCACTTTTATACATGTAACCGAAACCTAATACTCAGACACGTAATGAGAACGTAATACTAACGCATCTAAGCATTCTCGGTTTCCTGTGAACATTATATTTAGACAAGCTCACACAGAATATTTCAATTGCGTATTTCGACTGGCCTCTCATTTCAAACGCTCACCACTTTCCACTTTGATCGCCTCGCTGACAAGAGCATGAGTAGCTTGTAAGCGTTAAAGGTAATAAGGGAGAGAGGGGGAGTGTGGGAGAGTGAGAGGCTTGGATCAGTTTCTTCCCGAAGACAAGACTCAGTCAGATCGAGAGGTTTTTCTTTGACACCAGCCTACCTAAGTACATCACAGACAGCCTTAAAAAAAGGCCCAGGAAATTGTTTGCAGAGCAAAAGGCGGCCATTTTGTTTTCTAACGAACTAAGGATAAACAACGGCAGGATGCATTGGGGGACACAACATGGAGGAGAAATATAGGGTGTCAGTCACGTAGCTAAAGATGAAGATGGAAAAGAATGCCTGATATGCACAGGGCTTGCCGAATTAACAAGCTCCTTGCTTCCAGTTGTTCCTACCAAGAGCGCTTCTCTGTGAAGATGAAAGATTGTCATTGTCGCTACCAAGGACATCTTATCAGAATGATCTCTTTTTTGGATCCCGAGATCTGTTCATGATGAAAAGTTTCCGCAGTAGTGCTTAAACAACAAAAATATACATTTAGTTAAAAAATAAATAATGAATTCTGTCTTTATGTTGTCATTTGTTAACTTTAATGGCTGTTGGTGTCTCTGTGATGTCTGCTATCCCTAGTGGATAACTGTATGACGTTAGCATATTAAATAGCCCATTATTCCATCACAGCCCCAACACATTCTGTAATTGTATGCTCAAATGAGATGGGTAAATATGTTTCCAATTATTTTCATACTAGGGGCATACAACATTCAATTGCCTTTGTTTATTTTGTGGGTTTCGATTTGCCGATGTAAAAATAATTGACAAATTACTCTGCCTCATGTCTATTTGCAAAGGCCCCCCAAACTCAAGTTTATTAATATAGTTGACCACAGCTGGTACATTTGAACCATTAATGAACACATTGAAAGTCCTCTCATCTAACGAGCCTGTGCTACTACTTTCCAACACACCATTGCAAATTCCTCCCCGCCCAGGCAAACAGGACACGTCTGTATATCAGAAATTATGTTAAGTATTCAACCAACCAAGAGCCAATTAGGGTTCACTTAAAATACAAATACATTCTCTCTTGTTTTATCAGTATTGTGACTCTACTAAGGCAACACAATGGCAGTTGAGCTGCTGTGGCAGTGCCGTCTCAGACTATCATCTCTGGCCAAAATACTGCCTGCAGACATGATAAGCAAAAAAATGAGGAAAAGTGATCTAAAGCAGCTTTTTGACTCAAAATATTCAACGTTTGAGTGACTCTACCAATGGATATGCCTTTTATGCTGTCAGATGACACATCTGACAAGACGGATGACACATTGAATATGTTATATTTTCTTGTCAGTTTGGATATTTGAATAGGATGTTATGATTAAATGGACAGATGCTTGGCACCTCCAAATGATAGACTTCACACTGTTTTTGATGAGTAGGAAGACGGCTTATGATCTTGGTATGACTTTGTACTACTCCACATATTGTTGGCTCATGATTATAGTACCGAAAACAATTTCTCTGTCAAGCTAGAACCCATTGATTTCAACTCCCTAACAAATTCCAAAAAGCCTCAGATCTCTAGCACACAATGATATAAACTGATTCCGTTTGAGTTCTTAGCCACACTAATCATAATCTCATGAGCCACCAAATCTTCCATAAACCCACTTAGCACAGACCCATTTTCTGGGCTAGAATAACAATAATCAAGCATCTGTATGCGCCAGTCAGTCTGTAAAATACTTATTAACCTGTTTGGAATGGCAATCAGGGCCAATTAAGGTTGGGCTTTGTGAAGTGCAGTCACATACAGTATGTAATTCAACGGCAGGCCCCCGTGGGGAACAGGTTCTGTTGCTTTGTGTCACAAGTGCTGCCTTTAGCTCTTATTTAGCTGAATATTTCATAGGCCACCCTACAGACGGTTGCCACGTCGTTCAGGGACACCTGACCTGTCGAGCATGCCCCTCCCCCCACACACACTCCACTCTACCTCTGCACTATCATTTCAATAAAACAATAGGGAAGACAATCATACTTGTCACATGACTGGAGGAGCATAATGATGTTTGTTTACACTACTACGGATGTTACTGAGCTTTACATGTTCATGACTGGATAATCGGTATGTTGTTGTTGTGGTTGTTGCCAGATAGAAAGACGTTCTAGTCGTATCTGGAGTGATCTATTTTGTTGTGCGGGACTCCGTCTCTGATTTGATGTTGTCAGGATATTAATAGTTGGCGTGATAGAGGAGATTCTAACGACACTACGGATAAGACACAGCATTTCTTAGTTTATTGGTAAATGGCCCTTTTTGATAACCTTATCAGAACAAATGCTCCACTTATTAAAGTAGGGGGATAGCTTTGGGAAAATAAAATGAAGGATGGATCTTGCCAGAGATGAATCACTCAGGGCCCTAACAGACTTGAACAGAGTGTGACAGTTAGACGAGGCAGCCGCTTCCTTAGCATATTTTCCCAGTGCAGACAGTGAACTGGGTGGACCCCATCCATGTAAACACAGCTTTCCTAATATATTTGCAAATGGACGCGTCAGGGTAATTCCGCCACAGCTGATGCCAGCGCCGGGGCCGACCCTGGAATACTAAGCACATTACTTGGCCCGGGGACGACGCTTTATCTCCCTCTCCCTTCCTCCTCACTCACCTTCCTCCCTTCCTCTCTCAAGGAAGAAAGGGTAGAAGAAGCAGCCATCCGTTGTTGGTGCTGTTTTTTTGTTTCAATATTTTATCCTCTGTTCATCCAGTAGGTGCGCCTTCCCCAGTCATCCCTGGAGCATAACACTCGAGAGCCAGCAGCAAATCCCATTCTGTCAATACAGACGCCATGGTCACAGAGCCCAACGAGACTCGACACAAGTGTTTAGTAAAAGGGGGACCAAAAGGGTTAACACAGACCAATGTAAACCCACCCAAAATCTGCTTGTAAATGAAGAAAACGAGAACTTGAGCAAATATGAATTCTCAGGGTATTAAACTTTCAAAAGGTTTGGACTACAGTGGCAGTCCCCTATAGGCATGTTTAATGTTGCAAAATACAAAAAGAGGAATCCAAGTGGGGGATGTTATGAACCGACTGGTTTAATTTGTTTTGCGTGTTTTTCTTGTTTTGTTTGTGGATTGTATAGGTTTGAACGTGTTAGCTGAGAGAGCTGTCTGAAAAAAGGAAAAACAATTTCCTCACAATTTCTCCTCCATTTCTCAAGATATTTTCCATGACGTGTACGTACACGTTTCCTTCTGATCCATTGCAAATCACACAATGTCCTTTTTTAAAAGTTGCGATGAATGAACTTTTAACTACAGTATATATGTTTTAACCAATCAAGCTTGAAATGTCATTGCTAATACATATAATATATTTGGAGTGCCTTAACCATTATTTTTAACACAATACATTTTCACAGTGACTCATACATGTTCTATCTGATTGTGACAGTGAGAATGGGCGTTAGTGTGATTTCACAAAAAGCAATCTGATCGCTTAGAGAAAAACCCACCATGTCACTAGATACTGTATGTTTGTAGTTCAAAAAGGTTTGATATCCAGACAGGGAGGGAACAGCAGTGCTTTCTTGAGAGGAGGAGCTGAGTTGTGAGGGGGGAAAAAAGACCCATGTAAAAATTGCAACAAAGTGCAGCTCTTATTTTCCTCCCAATTGATACTAATTGGCAGCAGAGTGTCTTCCTGACAGGGGCTCTTGCCCCCAGCGCCTCGCGCGTGTGAGCGTGATGAACTGCCAACTCCAGAAATAATTCCAACTTTAGCTGGGAAGAATCTTTAGGTCTTAAAAAAAATTCTCTCTCTCCTCTGTTCCTGGGCCTTCTCACAGACATCTAAGGCTTGCTCTCTCTATTTCTCTCCTTCTCCCAGGGCCTGTGTAATGAAATCTTTATATTAGTCATAAACTCGATTACAGGAGAGGCATGACACAGTCCTAGCAACTAGTAAAGAAGCCTGTTTCCCTCGTCTATATGAAGTGACATGAAATTGTATTTACAGAACAGCAAAGATATGTATGTAAAACTATACGTTATGTAATTAGGGTGATTTATGCTTCTTAATCACAAATCAAATGAAATCAAGCTTCCAACATGGAGATGAACACCCACCCCATGGTCTCAGAGCTAGCAGTATACTGCATTGCATTTATCAGTTTAGTAGTGTTTTCTGTGTGCAGATGCACTGGCTATACCTCACATGCTGGGATATAGATATCTAGAGAAATATTGCCCAAATTAATTTACCACTCCAGCACTGACAATCCTCATTTTTCATACGGATGAACTTGACTCCACCTTAAGAGATCATTCTGTTTTTGTTCATATAGTTAAGGGTACAATTTATTTTTTCCAGTGCTATGTAATCTGACACTAGATGAAAGTGCAGTCGGTTTTCATGGATGAATGACTGTGTCCACCAGGTCTGCCAGTATAGCTTTCATTAAAGGCTAGTGCCTGGTCTTTCATATATCTCCTGGTCTTTCATATATCTGCCCTCGGTTCACAAGCCTTCGCCAACTTGTTGGGCCAAGTTCTTTTTGCAGAGTGATATTGTCTGTATGTTCTAAGAGATTGCAAAAGAGAGCTCTGAGGATAAATGTGTTACTTTTCCACCATTTTGGAAGATGGCCTGTCAAGTCTAACAAATGCAATATGTCCCTGTCCTGTTCCACTGTAACGTTTTGTCTCAAATGAGATTCCCCCTGTCAAGTTTAATTGGTCACTACCTAATTGAATTCCATCGACAAGTTGTCAGGACAAATGTTCACAAGACCTTCCAGACCACTGACTAATATACAGGTGGAGTAATTACAGAAGGTGAGTTTTGAAATTTTGCTGATACATAATTATATTGAAGTAAAACATTAGCTGGCTATACAGAGGCCTCGCCCTAAAATCTGCGATGTGATGTTGTGGGGAAAAACATATATTTCTCTTCCTTTAGTTGCACTTGCCCTGCGACGGGTCATTAATCATGAAACAGACGGGTTTATTTTTGCCTACACTTTAGAAGAGGATAGGGTAATGCTGCGGATGATAAATTGAGTTTATGGTGAACTGCTCGATTCAATCTCTGGCAGTAAATCTCTCTGTCGTTGGCTAACTTCTCTCATCACAGAAGCCTCGAGTTGCGGACCCTTCGACACTTGAAAAAATGTACTGTGACAGGTAGGGATCCCCTCAGACTCCCTGCCTCTAAAGAGGTCAAATCACAATATGATTTAGCTCTCTCCCAAAGCTAAAGATAAGTTGTGTGTGAAAAGGGCACTGGTACTGGGTTTGTCGTTTAATGCCCTGCACGAACCAAACAACAGATGTGTAAAATATGGTTGACAGTGCTGTTAAAATGGAAGATAACTGTCTATACAGTAGGATCTTCACCTCTCTTTCCCACTTGACTGACTCGGAACATAAATCTCCCCCCAATGAGGGAGTAGAGGTCTAGCTTGCTACACACCATCTCATGTTGTTTGGAGCTCGCCTCACTCCCAGAGGCTATACAGTACCTAGCATTGCCAAGCCCTCCTAAATGTGCCAAATTGGGCTCTGCCTCAAGGGGCGCCTCTCTGAAAACCTATTGGGCCCCTTTCAGTTAATGGTGCCGGGCTTCTCTCAAGAGCTTGTCTGCAAACCGGATTTACTAGGACCTCCTCCAACAATCTGGCAACCCTGTCGCTGCCATACCTGTGAAGGTATTCATATAGTCTTCTTATTTTTGGCAGCATTGGGCTTCTGTTATGCTGGGTTCTCTGAGTTCTCTCCATAGACTGAAGGTCTTTTGCCAAGACCTGGACAATTTTGCTGAAGCCTGAACACCCTCTGCTTTCTGCCATTACGGAGGTCATGTCCTATGACCATCTGTCTTTCAGAACACCAAGAGACATCCCAGAACCCCCTGCTTTAACCTAATTAGAGTGAGGGATATGGTTGAACCATCCCAGCAATTTGCAATGTTTAGTCTTTTTGGAGCTAGACCAGCTGGTAGTGTACAGCAGAAGTCTTGTCATTGAGTTACATAACAGATATTTTACCTTCAGCTTGAATTGTTGTCTTTACCACTATTGTCTTAGAAATGTTTATTTCTGAAATGTTTCAGTGATTCAAAACAGTTGTATTAGCAAATGTGCTAACAGTGCATGGCGGCTAATGTTTGATGAATGTTAGGCCAGTGGGCTATTTTGTGGTTTTGCTACCCTTGATTCTCACTTGTATAGCGAAAACCTGAATCCCCTGTCAACGTGTACTACCCAACCAGTTTAGACAAGGCACAGCAGTGCTGGCCCAAACCTGTCAAAGGCTACTAGGTCATCTGCCTGTTAGTGAATTAAGAGTCCCCTTTCGATTCAGCGCCATTACACTGGAGCACTGGTTCAGCACCCTAATCGGTACCACTTCTGCATTATTCACAACTGTGCATGCATTGGCACTTAAAAACGCTACAGATATTGTAATCTTTTAATTGTAGTCATGTATTACATTTTTTTAAATTTAGGGACAGAAACTGACCTGAGGCAGAGGCAAACTTATTTTTGTTCAATTTGGATCCCTTTGGTTTCCCTTATCTGGAGTATTAACCTACCTGTCTGGACGGTGATAATCTAAAGTGATGGATGATAGCTGGCCAATGCCAAAGTCAGCTATTTCTGATGAGCTATCTGGTTCAGTCCCTTCCAACATCAAACGGGCCTTTTTTGGATTCATTAATTCTACAGCCGTAGTCCTCCCCGTCATTTATGGGCCTGATTCAAATGTTCTGGAGTAGTCGCTTGAACTTGGATATTTTCAACCCAAAGACTACTTTGCACTTCTCAAGAATGGCTCTTGAAATACGCAGTAATAGATCTCCTTGAATTCAAAATGGACTCTAAATTGTCATGAATTGTGTGACACCAACCATTTCCCCAGGATTCTGTGTTTTCTGTACATGGATGTAAGGTCACTTTGTCGTACCTTTTTTGTCAGGATTACCTTAAAACAATACGAATGACTTAGAAGGATCGTCAAAGGAATTCCTACGACTCGATATAGCTGATCGGTTCAGCAAACACGGTTGCGATGTGCTCGTCTGACTGCTGACATCATTAAGTCAAATTTGTTTGACCGTGACTCACAGTGAAAGTGGAGAACGACAAATGTGCTGAGAAATGAGCAACCATTATCTGTGGTGGAGTAAACACACCTATCTCTACCTTGCTTGTTTGCTGTGATGCAACTGCAACCCAATACACAAGAGAAGTCAGAACTTTGTATTCAATTAAAGATGTAATTAAGTACGTACCCATATGACACGATATTGTAGTGCCTTGTTTGCAAAGGCGGCTTTGTTCAGAGTGCGCCAATACAAATGGCGGCATTGAGAACAGCATTTCATTTGACGACTCGATTAAGCATTTTCATAAACTATTAGGCAAAAAATAAAACACTGTGTGTTTTTATATTAAACAGAGGAGGAGGTTTAAAGATCGAAGCTTGGCAACTTGACATGAAAAATAACTCCTGCATGTAAAATAGTGTTTTATCGGCCCTTGTTTGTCAACCCCCCTCCATTCATTCACAGTCAGGGACTCATTTTCCTCGTCTGGTCATTTCAATTGAAAGAGCCTTTGAAGAGCTTGCTTTTGTTTATGAGGGGTATTCATGCTGTTTTCATTTTAGTCATTTTAAAGTCAATTTGAAAATGACTGATGATGGTGATTTTGGTGGTGGTATTGGTGAGGGTGATGATGATGGTGATTTTGGTGCTGTATTGGTGGGGGTGATGATGATGGTGATTTTGGTGCTGTATTGGTGGGGGTGATGATGGTGGTGGTATTGGTGGGAGTGATGATGGTGATTTTGGTGGTGGTATTGGTGGGGGTGGGGGTGATGATGATGGTGATTGTTTTCTCCCTTTCATCCTCGCCATCATCATCGTCATCATCGTCGTCGTCATCATCATCATCGTCGCCATCATTATCATCATCATCATCATCATCTTCGTTATCGTCATCACTATTATCACATAATTTTTGTTTTCTCTTTGTTTACACTAGGCCTGAGCAGTATACCGTATTTTCCTATATACAATATTGATGCATGGACCAGTTTGGGTTTTTACTTTACCTTCTATAACTGTATTTCAATGTTTGTTTTGTTAAATGTGATACGCAACTTCGGTGCGCGTAAAGAGAGTTGTCATAGTTTACTCTGTTTGCTACTTGAGTCGTCTTTCTACCTCGTCCTGCTGCACGCCACTTCCCACACCAAGCCCTGCCCCCTGTCACTCAAGGAGAGAGCAGTTGCTCGACCACGGAGTCACAAACTAGTGATCAGAAGTTTGGCTCTTATTACTGACTCTGGTCTTCTTGACTCATTCAGTCAAAACAAATCTTTTGACTCATTTAGTTAATTTGTGTCAGTAATGCCCAGAGCATGCAGGACCCCCTATTGGTGAACGATGAACTGAAAATGTAAGAGAGTCATGATTCAACAAGCCTCTCATTCACCATAGGGGGCAGGCAGGACCCCCTACCGGCGAACGATGAACTGAAAACTCAAAGAGTCATGATTCTACAACCTTTCATTCACGTCGTTCACCATAGGGGTTTATTGGAGTTGTCATTTGTGACAGAGACTTGCAAAAGTGCTTTAAACAATATACATTTGTTGATCGCTAGGCATAAAAATGCAACTATTTGTTGATACATTTGAAACGAGGTCTGGTTCTGGCCGCAACCGGACTAGATTGTGAACGACTCTTGGTGGAATGCATTGCTTGACTGCCTTGAGGGTGATAAGCACAATGTGGTTCACAAACTGCAGCCCCCCCAAACAATTTGTTCTTGAGTTTGTTGAACAGAGGCTGTGTAAGTTTTGGTTCTATAAAGCTGTGTCCATCATAACATTCAATAATACATTATTAACATTCATTCTTGCACCATGCGATCGGTGAGTTATAAACATGTACAGTATTTGTCTTTTCTATGCTCATGATCTATTTCCCTACGGGCATATGACAGACAGTTGGAGGTCGGACTATGTCTCTGGAGCCTCTGAGCAGGAGGAGCATGTAGCCTACACTCAAGGACTCATTGCAGAAAAACAAATCACGACTTGTGTCAGTAAAAAGAGTCGTTCAATAATAAATAATCGTTCAAAAACTGCACATCACTATCACAAACACTTTCTTACTGTTGACTCTGCAGTATGCATGATCAGATAGATGCAACAAGATGTTGGTAACAATGCTGCTTTCCACAAGCGTTTTATGATTACACTATTAGTTGTCTTGCTGGCTGCAAACTACTATCTGCTAGTTTGCCTATTCTTAGCAAGTTGTGGCTAAAATAAATATTTTTAGCCACTAATGCTAATCACAGGTTAGCTGTTTAGCTAGCTTGCTAAATGTACTGCAAGTCTGAACAAACATATAGTAGGTAGCTAATACAGCCTAGTACCAGTGCTGGTGTAGGCCCAGATAAGCATGTTGGTTGTGCAATGGTACAGTATCTTCTAAATCAGAGAGAAATAGTTGAAACATGAATATGTTAGCGAGCTGGCTAGCTACATGAGGTAAGAAAACATGGAATATAACATCTAATTAGGGACACCTGGAAACATTGACCAACACTGAATCCAACAGTTCCCCAATTAACGAGGCCTAGATTTTCTTCCCATAGCATGCAGCCATGCGTTGCCCAGTGTGGAAATGATACCAAAACTGCAGGAAATGCCGAAATTGTCAAATGCTGAAAATATTTTTGTTTTGAAGTTGGATTGACCAGTATAAAACAATCAAAATGGAGAAAGCCCTACTGAAATCACTTCCAGTATAATTTATGTGTTGCCACCTTAGGGTCATGAACTACTCATAAAGCATATGTAGAACTTGTATTATTAAAAAACATAAAATATGGTGAAATACCGTCATACCGTAAAAAAATTGGAAAAATATTATGATATGATATTTTGTCCACATCACCCAGCCTTCGTTTATACAACACCCTGAGCCTCTGTCAGCTTCACTGTGATTTAGGTGCAGTCAAGCCAGTGTGCTCCAAGACCTATATTTTGCCGAGTCCCTCATTTTGGGGATTGTTTAGCATCTAAGCCATCAAAAATGGCGCTAATGCTGCTAAACTGAATCCAAAACTGAATCCAATAGCAGGACACACAATTAGCGCGAGCCATTCGCAGTGTAGAATTGCTACACAAAGCATTTTCACCCCACTAAAAGTTGTCAATTTACCCCTACAGTAAGATAATTGTGGATCGCTTAGCCGGGCCCATAGAAAAGGCCTGAACACTGTGAGTATGCTAATGTGCACTACGCAGCCACGTAGCATTTTTAACTACATCCCACAGTCCAATTTCTGCTAAACAAAATGCTGATATTCGGGAAATGCTGTCTGAGGCATAACACAGTTAGTTTGCAGAGCTAGACGGCACATAACGGCCTTCAGTGTTTCTGGGGAAGTGGTGGCTAAGTGTTAATCTAGCTGAGGCGTTCAAACTCTGTGCCCTATCCTGGTTAACAGGGTGAGAGAAAACCGCGAGAATGCATGGTTGGAGTTTAATCTGTGAAGAACTGTAAACATTCAAATATACTTCCTCACTGAATATTTGACTTAGAATTATTTGTCGTACTTCCTTAGATAGGGACTTATATCAGACACTATGTCATGTTATTCTTTAGTGTATTTTTGTACTTTCTAGTGTCATATGTGGTACACCTTGAATACGTGGCTCCTCTTTTCTTCTGACGTTAAAACGTTCACCGTCTAAGCTTTACATCCCCTCAGTTTGAGCACCACTCCCACATCAAACCCCAATAACCCACATGCGCATTGCCCCACCATTTACTGTTTTGTCTCTCCCTCAAGTCTATCCATCAAAAGACAGAAGCACTTCAGAGGCAAAGCAAGCAATCAACAGAGCTCTCATGTCGAGGGAGAGCGTAAACATGAAATAGTGGTCGTGACAAGCTGCCGTGCAGGTAATAGGTCAGGCCTATTGATTGATCTGTTCATAAACCCTACATCTCAGGACAAACTTCCACCATGACGTTTCCAGTTCATGCGGTATTAAACATTTACACTGTTGATGCGTCCGATCGCCTCTGGTCGCAGTTATCTCACGCTAGCGCCACCCGTAATCGAAGAAGACGGTCTTAGGCCAATTTTTTGAGTTTTCTACTTGAGAATTTGCAAATGATTGTCTATTTGCCTGTATTTGGAGCAGAATGTGCACATTTGTTGTTGTCTGTTAGATCAGAAGCCGCCCCCAAGTGATAGTGAACGTAGCAAATGCAACTACATGCATGACATTTGAAAATCCATGTGGCATTACAGGAATGATGCCGAACGTCCCTGTTGGCCACATTTGGGCCAATGTCCACATCAGCACACATGTCATTGCTTTGTATTTTAGGCCATGATTGGATGCTACATCGTTCACCTTGACCAGGGCAGGTCAGCAGAAACATCTCTAAGAAATCCTAGTCCCAGTCCCAAATGCAATCAAAATTCCAAAAGGCTAGAAAGGTCAGCCCAGCATGACAGAATAGAAACTTGCCTGAAATGTTGCGCAGCTTTAGAATAACGGCGTACGGTGTCGATGACGATGCATTCTATTTTTTGAAAACATTTTTGACATGCTGTTGGGTCGCGTGTGTGTGTGTGTGTGTGTGTGTGTGTGTGTGTGTGTGTGTGTGTGTGTGTGTGTGTGTGTGTGTGTGTGTGTGTGCGTGCGTGCGTGCGTGCGTGCGTGCGTGCGTGTGTGCGTTGGGCTCGGTTCAGATACCAAGGACTTGTGCAGGTGTATTTACATTGTGTACATATGGCTAATCACATTGCTAAACTGACAGGCTGTTATTTGTTATTGGGTGTTGCAATCGAATACTCAGACTCACATCAGCCGTTGTTCACTAAGGTGACATCATGAGAGTGACGGTTGCAATAGTGCAATAGTTATTGTGCAAGCTGGCATTTACTGGCCAGTTTAGCCTGGGATTTTGAACGTGCTCTATTCATTCATACACAAGGGATTAGCAGACCTTTCTCCATAAATATCAGACCATTATACTGCCAACCATTTGAAAAGGGGACTTGGCATAAATCTAGCATTTTGTGCATCCCATCTATCATACATTGTGAATAACTATTGTACTGTAAGTAACCATGTTAAGTAGCATTGGACAAGTGTAGACAGAAATACATCTTTAGTCTTGTGCAATACTTCTATATCTTCACAATTATAATTCACAGCCTATACCTTTTAGCATTTGATATGATGTTATTGACTTTCCCACAGAACATTTGAATTCATAACTTTATCGACCTCATCTAGACTCGTATTTATACGATTCAGGAGAGGCACAGTGTCTTTCATCAAACAGAAAGTGAGCCGATATGACCCCCCTTCCCTTTATTTCTCTCCCTCTCTCCTTCTCTCTCTCCCTGACTAATAAGCATTGCTTTCTTCTTCATGCATGGGACAGCAGAGAGAGAGAGAGAGGGAGAGTTCCTCGCAGATGGATAGCGTGAGGTGATGGATGTGTCAGTCAGCCCTGTCTCATTCCAGTCAGGTGCTTCGCTCTTCAGTTGTGTAGACCCAGTTGGGCCGTAAGCCTCACACAACTGTTTTTCGCTTCTTCTTTCATGTATTCAATTTGTTGCAAAGCAGAGTTAGTTTTTTCGGATGTTTTTCCGTGCCAGTCTAGACGTGTCCTTTTTTGGGGACAAACAGTACCTGTTTGTGTTGATTTCAATTTGAAATTCAAGCAGACGAGCGTTCCATCTCCCAACCCTGAGCTGGGTTTTGCTGCCCTTGTGTTAGAAATTGGAACTGTCAGTTCAGTACATTTCGCTATTTGCGTCCCAGCTATATGACATCAATGAATAACACAAGTGAGTGGCACAGTGGTCTAAGGCACTACTTCTCAGTGCAAAAGGCAGCACTACAGTCCCTGGTTCAAATCCAGTATGTATCACATCTGGTTTTAATTGGGAGTCTCATAGGGTGGTCCACAATTGGCCCAGCATTGTCAGGGGAGGGTTTGGCTGGCTGGGATGTCCATGTTTTTTCTCCCTCTAAAAACATCAATAAATATTTTGGCCTTTGTAAATATTATTTTGGCCTTTATTCAGATTGCAATCACTCACTTTCGTTTTTTTGAAAATGGAATAATCTCCAAAATGTCGTTATATATAGATAGCTTAGCCACTGTGGTCAACTATTTCAGCACCATTTCGTGCTGCTCTGAGACAAGCATGGGGAAACAGAAATGTTTAATTATATTACATGTTATTCTTAAGATATATGTGTTGACTAAATATAAACAAGTGATGGCACAGTCATATAGCCTCAGCACCTACATAAAGCTGAGTGACTCACTCATTCATGACTTTGGATCAAAATAAATAAGTACCAACATTCTTTCTGATCGTCTTTAATAAAGAAATGTGTTGGTTATCCTGACCTGGACACCATGTACAGTATTATAATAGCCCATTATGGGCTATTAGCAGGACAATATACGCTTACCAACACCTCTGTATTTTGATACAGAGGGAATTGATCAGCATTAAAAACTGGGCCTCCCGAGTGGTGCAGCAGTGCAAGACACTGCATCACTAGTGCACACTGCGTTGCTACAGATGCTTGTTCGATACCTGTGCCAGCTGCCACCGGGAGACCCATGAGGCAGCCTTCAATTTCTCTCCCTCTAATAACAGAAATAAATCATTCAAAATAACAAATTTGCTTTATTTACAAATGAGTGAGAAAGTGTCACCCCATGTTCAAGAATGGCCTTTTTCTCTCTCACTCTTGTTTAAATGAAAATGTAATCATCTCCAATATATTGTTATTTTTTTATTTAGAATCCTCCAATCCTCGAAATGTAATTATTGGCGGAGAGTCACCTCATTGAATTTGTTTTATTTAGAAAGACTTTAGGCCCACATGAAGCGAAATGAGTTTCACTACTATTGAGTAATGTGCTGTTAAAAGTGGTGTAGGTCCAATTTATGTAAAAAGCATATTGAAGTTAGAAGCAGTAAAATTTTAAGCTATAACTATTTCTGCATCGTTTCGCGCTGCTCTGAGACAAGCATGGGGACTAGTCTTGATAAATCAATTATGTTTTTATTTTCACTGAATCTCCGTTTGTGTATTGGTTACACTACAATTATTGTGTGGAAATGTTATACTCTTAGTACTGTAGCCTGCTCTCGACTGTCACGTTGTAGAGCGCCAAATGTTCCTAACTGAGTGGCGCAGCGGTCTAAGAAACTGCATCGCAGTGCAAACTGCATTGCTACAGATGCTGATTCAATACCCGTGCCGGCCACGACCGGGAGACCCACGAGGCGGCTTTTGGTTTCTCTCCCTCTAAATAACAAACTGGGTTTATTTACGTATTAGTGAGAATATCTCACCCCATGTTCAAGAATGGCCTTTTTCTCGCTCACTCTCGTTTAAATGAAAACAAAATAATCTCCAAAATATCATTATTTTTTAATCAAAACGATTATTATTTTGATTAATTATGAAAAGCTCCTTAGATATTCTCACAGATCAGATATGCCCTAAAGAAAAATGCCCCTTAGATATTCAATCCTCTTGTGCTGATAGTACTGTAGCCTACTCCCGACCATCACGTTGTACCATATTTTCCGTTCCATTCTAACTGAAACCCTGAGGGTATCGTTTTTGTTTTTCTTGGAATAGAAACACCATAATATTCATCAAATTAATTAAGATAATTAAGATACATTTCTTAAAATCCCATATACTATGTTCTTACAAAAATGGTTATAAATTCTCTAGTAATGCCAATATTGAAGACTATCAAATGCTTCTCAAAGATGCCCTCTGGTGGTCAAACTAGCACTAATGGTAAAAATGGTTGACAATTAAATAACGTGCCATAGAATTCTGCAGCATCCCGCAAGGTGGGTTGCAGTATGACGCAACTTTTAAAGGAGGAACCACTGTATATTCACATGCGCTTGAAAATAACCTGTGAACAGATTCCTTTAAACATTTTCCTTCAGAAACCAGAGAGTGGACCAAGTAAAAGCAATGTGGCCTTTGGTGTAACCCTTGTGTTTTACCAGAGCGAGCCTGTCCAATAGGCCTATAGTACTTAGTCTTGGCAATGGCAGCTTTGTACTAATGCCACCATTTGCCTTTATTCATCTTCAGTCAAGTTCCTCTTCACTGTTGACCTGGCCATCAACTTTGTTTTTTGAACATAACAAACACCTTACTATCTCATAATGTGACTTTACTGTAACTGTGGGCATAGTCACAATGGAATAGAAAACATCATTCAATTAGGAAAATAGTCACAATGGAATAGAAAACATCATTCAATTAGGAAAATAGTCACAATGGAATAGAAAACATCATTCAATTAGGAAAATAGTTACAATGGAATAGAAAACATCATTCAATTAGGAAAATAGTCACAATGGAATAGAAAACATCATTCAATTAGTAAAATAGTCACAATGGAATAGAAAACATCATTCAATTAGGAAAATAGTCACGATGGAATAGAAAACATCATTCAATTAGGAAAATTAACACAACAGTTTATTTAAGGACAATCCCGTTAGGTCTATAATCTATATCAAAGTTATCACAGTCTACTACACAAATCATTTTTATGGGGTGAAATAGGCTACATATCCTGCCTTGTGTATAGTGGACTTTTGCCCAGAAAAACTCATAGCTGCCAGACAAAGCTGACCTTGCCCTCAGACTTGCCATTCAGTGTGATAATTTTGCATTAATGTGTGTGTGCTGACAGGGAGTTTTCAAACATGGAAATTATTAGTTATTTACTTGAGAAGAAACAGAGGCTGACAGGCCAAGTCTGCTAAGTAACTTTTAGAAGTTTGACACGTATCATTTCCTAAATAATTCACTGCAACGATTGAAACACCTTTGTATAAGGTGGTTTTGGCCAGTTTGACTCTGAAACAAGGCCTGAACTCAAACTCAAAAGACAAGTAAAGTCTCTCTCAAACACAGATCTATAGCTTACAGTAGCTTACATGATATTGTTGTCTGCCAATTCAAATTGAAAAATTAAGATGACTCTTTCACATACTTTACTCCTTGACTCAAGATGCTCTTTTATAGTTTCACACATTCAGGTGAACCATCCACTTCACTTCAAAGTGATCCTGAATTGAAGCTCTTAGTCCTCATTTCACTGCTTCTGATTTCTTGGCTTTCTGGGGCTTCTGAAGGAAAAGCAAGTTGAAAAGAGTTTAAAGTGTGCTTTCTACACTTGGCTATACCGTACTTTTTTCAATTAAAAGGCATGCCAAATGTAAACAGTTTTTGAGCAATTTTTTGAATGTCAATCATTAATGTTGTTGTAAACAAAGTGTGGAAACCAAATTTCCTTGCCATCATAAAGTATTTGCCAAGGCGTTATCCAAAAAAGCAGAGCAGATTGTGTCTTTACGACAAACTGTTTTTCCACCCTTACTCCCAAGTCCCTATATTCTTGTTCCTCTCATGAGAGCTCGCAAAGCAAATGGGCAAAAATATTCCCAAGGGCACGTTCTTCTGTAGTAAATTCTTATCTGCACACGCAAGTTTATACCCTTTGCAGCATAACAACTGACTCACTCTGCTAGAACTCCTTCTAACCTGCTCTTCCTTATCTATATCTCACACGAGCATCACTCTTTCAACATGTAGAAGCAGTCCAATTCCCCCCTTTTGTTTCTCTGGCTGATACATACAGTATCTAGCCGCGACATTCAGTAGATTTCTTCTTGCAAAATGAAACATTCGCCTCAAAACATTTTACCTGTGTTCAAAATCAAACACTGCTCTCAAATCATAAACAAAGTGATCAAAATGATACACTTTCAAGCAGTCAGTAAACAATACACCGAAAAATAGAAAACACATTGTTCAAAACATACAATTCTCAGGGAGAAGTACATTTTTAATCTAAAAAAATATTAATATTTTTCCATCATTGTCCTTTGATGAATGAAAACATGTTCTATCATAGTAAAATTAAATCAATTTTGAGTGGTTGTGTTCAATCAATGACATGTATCTATTTGTATTTGATTGTTGCCACTTGTGTTTACCAGTATGGAGGACATGTGCATTAGAGTGCAGAATGTGTTTTGAGAATGAGAATGTGTTTAGAGTTTTGCTGAAAAGTCTAAGTGAGATCTGCAAATTGTGTTTTACCATGTGAAATTGTTTAAGGTATTGACAACAGACTGCATAATTAGCTAAATGAGTCCAGGCAACTGAGAACTTTGTTCAGCCAATTGGTTTTAGTGTTTTAGCGATTGAGAAAAACTGTAATACAGGGCCTCGCTTGAAGTGCCCCACAGATTTTAAACGTAAGAACGATGGTGTGATCTTTTTCTCTCTAATTTCTCCTCCACTTTCATTTCCCTTCTTGACGCAAACATCTGGGTTGCGGTCGCACCTCCATCTCTGCTTCCTCTGTCAGTGTGTTTAATTGGTTGCATTGCATCCTCACACAGTTATTGTGTGGTATTCATTAGCGCGTCCTATTGGCTGTGATGAAAATAAGAGACTGGTGAAATGAGAGACCATGGTGAAAATTAGAGACTGTGGTGAAAATGAGAGTGTTGTGGTAATTATAGACTGGTGAAAATGACGAGACCGTGGTGAAAATTAGAGACTGTGTTGAAAATGAGAGTGTGTTGTGGTAATTATAGACTGGTGAAAATGAGAAACTGTGGTAAAATTGTAGGCTGGGGAAAATGAGAGACTGGTGAAAATGAGAGCTTGCAACACAATGTTGATGTCAAGCCTTGATGAACATCAACAAATGGCAATATCTAATATTACAAATGAGAAAAGTCATTGCAAAATTGGACACGTGATAATTGATTGTCATAATGAATGGCATCAGGCCTACGATTGTGATTATTAATTACATTTGTGATTACTTGAGTACACTCTAAATCTTGATTTGCTGATAATTGTACACTATGTAATCACCATCTACATACATTTTATCAGTATGTAGTGCCAGTTACTTTCGATTCCATAGAGAAGTGGAAGTGATCATTTGGATCATACATCAGAGATAACATCGCTTAAGTGGTGAAATACCCTGTGCCTTTCGCAGGGTTGGCTAAGCCAATCCACAAATACCCACTTTGTTCTTATGAGCTTCAAATTGAGGAAAGACTACCAGAGACTTATAAACTGGATTTATATCAAACATGGCCCTACTTTGTATTGCATGCATCACAGAAAACACAGCTTTTGTGAGATGTGGCAAACAAACATTTTATTCAAGGCAAGGGACAACAACAACAGTATCTAGTGAATTAAAATGAATAGTGCACGTACACGTAACGGTCAAAATAAAGGAAACACCTGAGTAAATGAGGGATATAGGTTATATTGAAAGCAGGTGCTTCCACACAGGTGTGGTTCCTGAGTTAATTAAGCAATTCCATCGTGTGGTTAGAGAGGGTCATGTATACAAATTGTCATTATTTTGGCTACCATGTCCCTTTGAAAGATTAATATAATTAACAACACTGTCAGCTCAGATTTTCAAGATATGCTTTTGAACCATAGCTAAACAAGCATTTGTGTAAGAGTATTGATAGCCTAGCATAGCATTAAGCCTGGCATTCAGCATGCAACATTTTCACAAAAACAAGAAAAGCATTCAAATAAAATAATTTACCTTTGAAGAACTTCAGATGTTTTCAATGAGGAGACTCTCAGTTAGATAGCAAATGTTCAGTTTTTCCAAAAAGATTGTGTAGGACAAATCGCTCCGTTTTGTTCATCACGTTTGGCTAAGAAAAAAACCTGTATCCAGGAGTGTAATTCTCTCCGCAAGCTCATCAGCATAACGCAACGTTAACTATTCATGAAAATCGCAAATGAAATTAAATAAATATATTAGCTCTCAAGCTTAGCCTTTTGTTAACAACACTGTCATCTCAGATTGTCAAAATATGCTTTTCAACCAAAGTTAAACAAGCATTTGTGTAAGAGTATTGATAGCCTAGCATAGCATTAAGCCTGGCATTCAGCATGCAACATTTTCACAAAAACAAGAAAAGCATTCAAATAAAATAATTTACCTTTGAAGAACTTCAGATGTTTTCAATGAGGAGACTCTCAGTTAGATAGCAAATGTTCAGTTTTTCCAAAAAGATTATTTGTGTAGACAAATCGCTCCGTTTTGTTCATCACGTTTGGGTAAGAAAAAAACAGAAAATTAAGTCATTACAACGCAAACTTTTTTCCAAATTAACTCCATAATATCGACAGAAACACGGCAAACGTTGTTTAGAATCAATCTTCAAGGTGTTTTTCACATATCTATCGATGATAAATCATTCGTGGCAGTTTGATTTCTCCTCTGAAGAAATGGAACGCGCATGGACCTGGAGATTACGCAATAATTTCGACGCAGGACACCGGGCGGACACCTGGTAAATGTAGTCTCTTATGGTCAATTTTCCAATGACATGCCTACAAATACGTCACAATGCTGCAGACACCTTGGGGAAACGACAGAAAGTACAGGCTCATTCCTGGCGCATTCACAGCCATATAAGGAGACATTGGAACACAGCGCCTTCAGAATCTGGGGCATTTCCTGTATGAAATTTCATCTTGGTTTCGCCTGTAGCATTAGTACTGGGGTACTCACAGATAATATCTTTGGAGTTTTTTCTTTCCAAAGCTGTCAATTACATGCATAGTCGAGGATCTTTTCGTGACAAAATATCTTGTTTAAAACGGGAACGTTTTTTATCCAAAAATTAAAAGAGCGCCCCCTATCTCGAAGAAGTTAAGATTACTTTATTGGTCAATTGCACACAAGGTCCAACCAAAATTTGACTTCTGCTTTTAACCTAACTCCTCTGAAAGACACACAAAGACAGGTTTTTGAGAGGTGCCGGGGGTTGCCACACTGGGTGCCATTGTTTTAGGGGAGTTAAGTTATTTTCTCAAGGGCACAATGGCAAGCAAGGGCATGTAGGACTTGAAACCAGCAACCTTACATATTTTTCTCGTTGGACCCAGGATTCAAACGGGCAACCCTCCGGTTGCTGTCTCGCCTTTCTAAACACTTGGCAACCTGCCACCCCTGAGGGAAAGAAGGGTCTCAAAGGAGCATAGGGGATTTAAAGAGAGAGAGTGGGTGTGTGTGTGTGTGTGTGTGTGTGTGTGTGTGTGTGTGTGTGTGTGTGTGTGTGTGTGTGTCAGTCACCAGATCTCAACCCAATTGAACACTTATGGGAGATTCTGGAGCAGCGCCAGAGACAGCATTTTCCACCACCATCAACAAACCACAAATGGAATTTCTTGTGGAAGAATAGTGTTGCAGCCCTCCAATAAAGTTCCAGACCCTTGTAGAATCTATGCCAAGGTGCATTGAAGCTTGTATGGCATCTCGTGGTGGCCCAAAGCCCTATTCAGACACTTTATGTTGGTGTTTCCTTTATTTGGGCAGATACCATGTATGTTAAACATGAACTGACTGGCTACAAGCTGTTACTAAACTGGGACTGTCTTGTTTATAGTTTGTTCAAAAACAACTCTTTATTGAATTTAAATAAAACAAACATATTCAAGATTTAGTGAATGGTTATGGAATTTTTATTTTACCTTTATTTAACTAGGCAAGTCAGTTAAGAACAAATTCCTATTTTCAATGACAGGCTACGAACAGTGGGTTAACTGCCTGTTCAGGGGCAGAATGACAGATTTGTACATAGTCAGCTCAGGGATTTGAATTTGCAACCTTCTGGTTACTAGTCCAACGCTCTAACCACTAGGCTACCCTGCCGCCCTAAACAATGGTGGGATGTAGAATCAGACTTTCTAGAGAACACACTATGTTCATGTGGCTGTTGTCAATTATCCACACGTGACATGTACAGACTGTTCACATTGCCATTAGAACATTATCATAACCATAAATAAACATTTTGAGTTCAAAGGTGTGTTTGGCTGCCCCGTGCGCTACTCTAGAAAAGCTGCAGCAGGAGACACAACCTTTGCTGTCCTCTTGCGCAGTCGAGCGTCTCATCTCAGCGCTCCACCGCTGGGAAGGCGAGTGCACACGCCCTAATTGAAATCCAGTGCCCCAATGATAGGCCTCCGCCTAATGCTGCCCGTCATTGTGAATGCGGAGCATGTAGAGGGTAGCTGACTGTGCCTTCAGAAAGAATTCATACCCCTTGACTTATTCCACATTTTGTTGTGTTACAGAGTGAATTCAAAGGGAATTAAATATTTTTTTAATTCTCACCCATCTACACATAATACTGCATAATGACGAAGTGAAAACATTACAAAACGGAACAGAAACAGAAATGTCAAATTTACATAAGTATTCACACAGTCAATACATGTTAGAATGTTAGAATCAACTTTGGCAGCGATTATAGCTAAAGTATGAGTCTTTCTGGGTACGTTTCTAAGAACATTGCACACCTGGTGTCATGACTTCCGCCGAAGTCGGTCCCTCTCCTTGTTCGGGCGGTGTTCGGCGGTCGATGTCACCAATCTTCCAGCCATCACTAATCCATTTTTCATTTCCCACTGCTTTTGTCTTGTCTTTTACTTCACACCTGGTTCCAATCCCATCAATTACATGTTGTGTATTTAACCCTCTGTTCCCCCTCATGTCCTTGTCGGAGATTGTTTGATTGTATGTGATGTGCATGTATTATGTTGGTGTGCGACGGGTTTTGTACCCACTTTTGTTGTTTTGTATATTTTGTTTTTTGGAGTTTTATCAGAATTTATTAAACAACTCCGTTTTACCAAGTTCGTTCTCCTTCGCCTGACTTCACTGCCACCAACACGCACCCATTACACCTGGATTGTACAATATTTGCACGTTATAATTTGTTTAGTTCGTCAAGTTCTGTCAAGTTGGTTGTTGATCATTGCCAGAGAGCCATTTTCAAGTCTTGCCATAGATTCTCAAGACGATTTTCAAAACTGTAACTAGGCCACTCAGGAACATTCAATGTCATCTTGGTAAGCAACTCCAGTGTTATTGTCCTGCTGAAAGGTAAATCAATCTCCTCTAGAATTTAGCCTTCACTTAGCTCTATTCAGTTTATTTTTATCAAAAGAAAACTCCCTAGTACTTTGCCGATTAGTAGCATACTGTGACGGCCCTGAATTTTTCTGAACCATCTCAGTGCAGCTCCTTCCAATCGGGCGCTTTCCCTTTAATTCCCTATTAAATAGTCAGCATCAGCTGCGCAAAAGTGGGGTTGTGATGGAGACGTGAATGAGGATGTGTTCATCCCTCAGTTCCGAAGCTTCTCTATTCCGTTTGTTTTGTTGCCGTTAAACGTGTGTTTTGTAGCCTAGGTGAGTTTACCCAGGATCGGATCCACTCTTTGCGTCCGTGGACTACACCTCTCCGTTCTTCGTGGCCTTTCTCCGCTGGAGATCTATTGGTGGATTGGATTGTCTGACTGACCGACTGACTACAACCTTTTTGTATACGGTATTTCATTTGTTTTGATGTGAGGTATACTGTGATGATTTATGTAGTTAGTTGTAGTTGAGGACTTAGTAAGAGTTGATACGCTTTAAGTTCTGTGGTAAAATAATTGTTATATTGATGGTATGTTTAATACTGTGTTTACGCTACACAGTATTTACCGGGCTGGACTCTTTTTAGGCCCGAGGTACAGGACATTTCTGGAGGAACCAGAACTCATTATGTTATATTATTATATGTGTGTGTAATCATTGAAGTTGGTAATACAACCCACGCAAAATAATATAGTTGTTTTTGAAGTTCTTTCCAATGTTTTAAGGGTTTATGAAAAGTTTATTTCCATCCTGACTTTTACATAAGTCCTTTGTATTGGTGTAGACTTGACGGACCAGATGGGACTCATTCCCACCCAAACTAAAAGGAGAAACCAATGTTTTCTCTGGTAGGCACAACCTACCTGGCACCCCTATAAATAATAACCTCAAGTCAAAACCGTTACAATACCCATAACATGATGCAGCCACCACCATGCTTGAAAATATGAAGAGTGGTACTCAGTGATGTGTTGTTTTGGATTTGCCCCAAACATAACACTTTGTATTCAGGAAATAAAGTGAATTTCTTTGCCACATTTTTTGTAGTTTTACTTTAGTGCCTTTTTGCAAACAGGATGCATGTTTTGGAATACTTTTTATTCTGTACAGGCTCCCTTCTTTTCAATCTTTCATTTAGGTTAGTTTTAAAATATTCTGTTTTAAAGTCACCATTGGCCTAATGATGAAATCCCTGAGCTCTAGCAACTGAGTTAGGAAGGACAGGTGTATCTTTGTAGTGACTGGGTGCTCTTGCAAGACATTGGAAAACCTCCCCGGCCTTTGTGGTTAAATCTGTCTTTGAAATTCACTGCTCGACTGAGGGACATTACAGATAATTAATTGTATGTGTGGGGTACAGAGATGAGGTAGTCATTCAAAAATCATGTTAAACTCTATTATTGCACACAGAGTGAGTCCAGCCAACTTATTACATGACTTGTTAAGCAAATATATACTCCTGGACTTATTTAGGCTTGCCATAACAAAGGGTTGAATACTTATTAATTTGTTTAAAAGAAATTAAATCCCACAGACATTTTGGTTACTGGCCCAACACTCTTAACCGCTAGGCTACCTGCTGCCCAGTTCTCAAAGTTCTCAACAAAAAAAATGAATGAAGTCTCAGTTGGTTATCTTAGTTGCATAAAGATATGTTGAAGTTGAAGTCTAACACTGACACCGTGGATGTCTAATTACGAGCTATGGATAGTGGGATGGGGGTGGGAGGGGGGCACTAAACTAATGCACACCTTCAACTAGCGTCGAGTTGCTAGCAGCTGTTCAGCACAGAAACTTGGCAGGTACAGATCACCAGGGAGCTAGTGCCTCTTCTCTTTTCCTCCCCACCTCCTCCGCTATAGCGATGGCCTCATTTATCTGTCTCCCTCTTTCTCTCTCCCCACTCTTCTCCTCTTCAAACTTCTCCGTATACTCGCCTTTACACGTCGTCATCAGGCCGATACAGAGCTGTCGTCTTGGTTTTTGTTTCGCCAATGACTTTCCTGTCAATGCCGACGGTGGAGTTTATAAAACATGGAGTCTGCCGATCCGATCCACCACTCCATGTTCCCCCCGTCAGTAGTCCAGACGGCTAATGACATACAGACAGGCCTGCATAAAGACTGTATTAGTCATTTTCTTCCGTTCCCTCGCCCGTGACACCACCACTGCTAAATACCTATGTGTCCCCGAGCAGATATTGTTCTCCTCCTTCTGAAATATCCCTTCAATTAGACTGCCATATCAGCCCACAGCCCAAGTTCCATCCAGCACCATCGTTCCTAGTGAGAATTTGTCACAGCCATTCGTTTCATTCTGACGGATGCCCCTTTAAAACGTCTCATTAGTCAAATACGTCTCTTATTTTATTACACGTCCCGTCTCAAATCGTCTGCAGTATATCCTTTCAGAAGAAAGACCTACTCACACATTAATTCAAAGCCTACTTAATTACCATAGATAGTAGTCACATCAATTTCTCAACAAAGTCTCATTTTTACACTAGTATGCCATGTAACCCAATACAGACCGTGCAGTAGGCGTTTGCAGTCGAGTGATCAAAGTCCAGGATTTTTTTATCTCCACTTCATTATGCATTACGTTGTGGAAGCATAATAGTTGGTTGACTGTCGGCTATTAAATTGTATATGCTTGTCTTCACCCTGAAGATCGTGACTCCGTGAACTTGTCTATTGAATCGCCCACTCTGATAGTCTGTGGATCATGGCTGCTCATGTTAATAACTGGCTCCTACTAGCAGTATCAAATATGGCATTTAGACAGGATATGTTCCCCTTTCTCTCCCTTTTGTGCTCTCAAAGTAATTCCCTCAACTCAAAACACTGTAGCCTCATCACCCTCTCAAATGTTCACCTTTGTTTCACCTACATGTACATCCATACATTCCTCGCTCAATACTACTTGAGCTGATTAAAGGCAGCTAGTGCTAGCACCATTTGGATGAGCCACCATGATAACAAGGCTCTCAGCCTGATAAACTGGCCAAGCAGGTGTTAGCGCTGGCGTCTGGGGAATTGAGGCAGCTCTCGGCAGCCACGTGGGGGGGATCAGAGAGGCTTCAGATCTACCTGGTCACGTGGTGGAGTCCTTCTCTTTCTGTTACCACACCACACTTTTCTGGACTGTTCCTGCTAACCATTCCCGCTACACGGATGTGAGTCCTCTGCACAGCCAATGGTTGCCAGGGCGCTCCACTCAGTGACAAATGGGGGGATGATTCCCTCCCACCCACATAAGTGTTTAATCATGATGCACCAGAGCTTCTCACACCTCATCGATGGAAGCATCCATCACAAGTACGTTATAGAGTTTGAAACTGCTCTTAATGCACTGTGAAAACACAGTGTGGAATGCTTATCCACTGGGATTTTCACATCCAATCTCAAATAAGTAATGGACACATTCCATTGCTTTAGCTAGATGTAGATGTGTGCATATGATGTACACCTACATTTGGTACAGGGACCTCGGTTCAGTCTGCACTGTGAACCTGAATGAATACATAAAAAAAAATCAGGTCAGAGTTCCATAGCCGCAGGCAGAACAGTTGAAACTGGAGCAGCAGTACGACCAGGTAGTCCTGAGGCATGGTCCTAGGGCTCAGGTCCTCATAGAGAAGGAAAGAAAGAAAGAAAGAAAGAAAGAAAGAAAGAAAGAAAGAAAGAAAGAAAGAAAGAAAGAAAGAAAAAGATAGAGAGAGCATACTTAAATTCACACAGGACACCGGATAGACAGGAGAAATACTCCAGATATAACAGACTGACCCTAGCCCCCCGACACAAACTATTGCAGCATAAATACTGGAGCCTGAGACAGGAGGGGTCGGGAGACACTGTGGCCCTGACCGATGATACCCCCGGACAGGGCCAAACAGCCAGGATATAACCCCACCCACTTTTCCAAAGCACAGCCCTCACACCAATAGAGGGATCTACATTTACATTTACATTTAAGTCATTTAGCAGGATCTCCAACCATCAACTCACCATCCTGAGACAAGGTCGAGTATAGCACACAAAGATCTCCCCCACGGCACAACCCAAGGGGGGCGAAAACCCGGACAGGAAGATCACGTCAGTGACTCAAGCCACTCAAGTGACACACCCCTCCTAGGGATGGCATGGAATAGCACCAGTAAGCCAGTGACTCAGCCCCTGCAATAGGGGTTTAGGCAGAGAGTCCCAGTGGAGAGAGGGGAACCAGCCAGGCAGAGACAGCAAGGGCTGTTTGTTGCTCCCGTGCCTTTCCGTTCGCCTTCACACTCCTGGGCCAGACTACACTCAATCATAGGACCTACTGAAGAGATGAGTCTTCAGTAAAGACTTAAAGGTTGAGACCGAGTCTGCGTCTCTCACATGGATAGGCAGACCATTCCATAAAAATGGATCTCTAAAGGAGAAAGCCCTGCCTCCAGCTGTTTGCTTAGAAATTCTAGGGACAATAAGGAGGCCTGCGTCTTGTGACCATAGCGTACGTGTAGGTATATACGGCAGGACCAAATCAGAAAGATAGGTAGGAGCAAGCCCATGTAATGCTTTGTAGGTTAGCAGTAAAACATTGAAATCAGCCCTAGCCTTAACAAGAAGCCAGTGTAGAAAGGCTAGCACTGGAGTAATATGATCAAATGTTTTTGTTCTAGTCGAGATTCTAGTAGCTGTGTTTAGCACTAACTGATGTTTATTTATTGCTATATCCGGGTAGCCGGAAAGTAGAGCATTGCAGTCGTCTAATCTAGAAGTGACAAATGCATGGATTCATTTTTCTGCATCATTTTTGGTCAGAAAGTTTCAGATCTTTGCAATGTTACGTAGATGTAAAAAAGCTATCCATGAAACAGTCTTGATATGTTCATCAAAAGAGAGATCAAGGTCCAGAGTAACACCGAGGTCCTTCACAGTTTTATTTGAGATGACTGTACAACCATCAAGATTAATTGTCAGATTCAACAGAGGATCTCTTTGTTTCTTGGGACCTAGAACTAGCATCTCTGTTTTGTCCGAGTTTAAAAGTAGAACATTTGCCGCCATCCACTTCCTTATGTCTGAAATGTCCGAAACGTACAGCTGAGTGTCGTCCGCACAGCAGTGAAAGTTAACATTATGTTACCGAATGACATCACCAAGAGGTAAAATATATAGTGAAAACAATAGTGGTCCTAAAAACGGAGCCTTGAGGAACACCAAAATGTACAGTTGTTTTGTCAGTGGACAAACCATCCACAGAGACAAACTGATATCTTTACGACAGATAAGATCTAAACCAGACCAGAAGTTTTCCGTGTAGACAAATTTGGGTTTCCAATCTCTCCAAAAGAATGTGGTGGTTGATGGTATCAAAAGCAGCACTAAGGTCTAGGAGCACGAGGACAGATGCAGAGTCTCGGTCTGATGCCATTAAAAGGTCATTTACGACCTTCAGTCTCAGTGCTATGATGGGGTCTAAAACCAGACTGAAGCATTTGGTATACATGGTTTGTCTTCAGGAGGGCAGTGAGTTACTGCGCAATAGCCTTTTCTAACATTTTGGACAGGAATGGGAGATTCAAAATATATTTTCGATATATATTTTCTGGGTCAAGGTTTGGCTTTTTCTGCCACTTTTAGTGAGTTTGGTACACATCCGGTGGATAGAGAGCCGTTTATTATGTTCAACATAGGAGGGCCAAGCACAGGAAGCAGCTCTTTCTTTCAGTAGTTTAGTTGGAATAGGGTCCAGTATGCAGCTTGAAGGTTTAGAGGCCATGATTTTTTTCATCAATGTGTCAAGAGATATAGTACTAAAAAACTTGAGTCTCCCCCTTGATCCTAGGTCATGGCAGAGTTATGCAGACTCAGGACAACTGAGCTTTGGAGGAATACGCAGATTTAAAGAGGAGTCCGTAATTTGCTTTCTAATGATCATGATCTTTTCCTCAAATAAGTTAGTGAATGAATCACTGCTGAAGTGAAAGCCATCCTCTCTTGGGGAATGCTGCTTTTTAGTTAGCTTTGCGACAGTATCAAAAACAAACTAGTTCTGTGCAGTGGCGAGTGGTGGGGTCAATAAACCAGGAGGATTCTTCATCACCGCTTACATCTCTAGTTTGGGAACATTTTGGTTCCCAGTAGATAACGGCGATGGACAGAGTATGTCGCCACTGCTCAACGAGAAAAGGCTATGCATCTGCCAACACCTCAAACATTTTGACACATTTCAAATCAAATCAAAATGTATTTATCACATGCACCGAATACAACAGTTGTAGTAGACCTTACTGTGAAATCCTTACTTACAGGCCCTTAACCAACAATGCAGTTTTAAGAAAAATAAGAGTTAAGAAAATATTTACTAAATAAATTAAGTAAAAAACATATATAAAAATAAAAGTAACACAATAAAATATCATCTGACCACTTCCGGTATTGAGTGAGTTACTGGTATTCCTGCTCTAGTTTTTGATTGTAAGCAGAAATCAGTAGTATAGGATTATGGTCATATTTGCCAAATGGAGGGTGAGGGAGAGCTTTGTACACATCTCTGTACGCTGACATCACCACACTATTCCTACACACTTATCACACCAGACATGCCACCAGGGGTCTTTTCACAGTCCCCAGGCCCATAACAAATGCAAGGAAATGTACAGTATTATACAGAGCCATGAGTGCATGGATCTCCCTTCCATCTTTTATCTAGCGGAAGTGAACAGCAAACCTGGTTTCAAAAAACAATTAAAGCAACACTTCACAGCACATTGCCTCTCCCCATGACTTACTTGTTATTGGCATGTACTGACATGTAGTGTATGTGTAACTGATCGATGCACACACACTCTACATGTTAATGGTTTTAAATGTATGTACATTAAAAAGTATTTTGTCTGTAATATATTTTTTGTTATGTGTAAGACCCCATAAGACTAGCTGTTACCATTTGCGTTGGCTAATGGGGATACTAATAAATCAAATAAAGTCCTATCCTACAACCCCATGCAAGACAGAAACGCAAAAAACACCATCAACACAACTTTGTCACCCCTCTGCATGCAGCCCTTCTCAGCTGAATCTGACCGGGCCAAAAAATGTACAAGAGCGATAGGCATGTTTATAGCACCGGATATGTTCCCATTCTCGGTGGTTGAAAGAATAGGGGGTTTCAGGGGCACCTGGGGAAAGTGCTCGAGCCACGTTGCTAAATTTGTCCTCAAGCACCCATTTCAGGAAATAGGTAGTACCCGCTCTACATAAGCAAGCTAAAGCCAAAGTTGTCAATGAATTGACCAATGCACCCTTTTTGCGCTTACTACAGATAGGTTGACCTCCAGGGCTACAGAGAGATACTTAACAGTGACGGTCCATCACATTACCCCAGAGTGGGAAATAACCACTGTGCTACAGACCACACCCCCTTTATGAGTCAAACATGCGCTCATATTTTTGTCTTCGTTTGAAAATATCACAGCATAGGCCTAAACAATGTCTGAGCCATGTTTACATATTGATTTCAAATGCATATTGCACTTTATTTTAGTGTTGTTGTTGATGAGTAATCGTGGGTTTTCATTTAAGAAAATACAGTGTTGGTATTCCCGATTATGCTCTCATCTGGCTTTATATAACTCATGATCATATATTAAAGCAGGAATACCAACATTATTGTTCAATAAACAAACATTTACTAGAGTAACTGTTGGCATTTAATTTTTACGCTGTACTGAAACTGAACCGTGACTCCAAAACCTCAAAACATAACAAACTTTGGGTTTGATAAACCGTTACACCCCCAATGTACATTAAGGATATTTAAGCACATTTTACATTATGCTCTTTCCTCGAGCTGGGGAACTTGTTACTAACAAATAGTTTGTCCATTTGACATAATCATTTATTGAATGAGAATTATATTTACATTAAAATGCATATCACTAGGGGCATGTGATTAGCCACACAGAAAACCCAAGACCAGAGTATATAAACTGATTGAACAAAACATTACAAACACCTTCCTAATATTGAGTTGCACCCCCGTTTGCCCTCAGAACAGCCTTAATTCTTCGGGGGCATGGACTCTACAAGGTGTCGAAAGCGTTCCACAGGGATGCTGGCCCATGTTGACTCCAATGCTTCTAACTGTTATGTCAGGTTGGCTGGGTGTCCTTTGGGTGGTGGACCATTCTTGATACACACGGGAAACTGTTGAGTGTGACTGTTGCAGTTCTTGACACACTCTAACCGGTGCACCTGGCACCAATTACACTCTTAGAAAAAAGGGTTCCAATGGGGTACTTCGGCAGTCCCCATAAGAAAACCATTTTTGGTTCCAGGTAGAACTCTTTTGGGTTCCATGTATAACCCTCTGTGGAAAGGGCTTTACATGGAACCCAGAATGGTTCTACCTGGATCCAAAAGCGATCTACCTGGAACCAAAAATGGTTCTTCTAAGGGTTCTACTATGGGGAAAGCCGAATAACTCTTTTAGGTTCTAGATAGCCCCATTTTTTAAAGAATGTACCACGCCCTGTTCAAAGGCACTTGTCTTGCCCATTCACCCTCTAAATGGCACACATACACAATCCATGTCTCAACCCTCTAAATGGCACACATACACAATCCATGTCTCAATTGTCTCAAGGCTTAAAAATCCTTCTTTAACCTGTCTCATCCCCTTCATCTGCACTGATTGAAGTGGATTTAACAAGTGACATCAATAAGGGATCATAGCTTTCACCTGGATTCACCTAGTCAGTCTATGTCATGGAAAGAGCCAGGTGTTCCTAATAATTTGTACACCCAGAGTATCTGTGGTAGGGGAATGTGTATAGCCATATTCGGACTATTTGGCTTGCTTTGATGATGTACTGGGTACTCAATTCACTACAAAACTGTCCTTTATCCAGTTTCTCCGACTGTGAGCAGTTCCCTAAGGATATGTTTAGTTTCTTCTCCTCAATAATTGGGTTGAGTTTTCAAACAACCATTATCCATGATCCAGTTTTGTATCCTAGACAATTTTCCCAACAGGGGCAATATACTGTAGTTTTTCTCATCCAATCTTATTGTTATATTGTAAGTAGGGTTTAAAAGTGAAATCATTACTGCTGTTTAATAATTTAGCAGAGCCTTTAGACCATTATCCAGTGCAGGTGCGTAGGCCTGTTTCTGCCTGTATTTCAGGCCCTGTTTGTGGAGGAGGTATCGGCGAAATCACAGTTAGCCGGAGCGCAGGGGAATTAACGTGTCCTGTGGGTGCCGGGAGCTGAAATAAGACGGATGCAGCTGAGTGAGCCTTGATTAAAAAAAAGAAAGAAAGGAGGAGAAAACGATGGAGCGTGAGAGATGGGGCTTGAGGCCATTGGAGAAAGACCAGATGAAGCAAGGAGAATATCACCACACACGGTCTCGTTGAACCAGAGTCAGCCCTCTGAAGAATCAGTGGTAGCCTCCTATCACGTGACAATGAAGGGGGAAAAAAGGAGACTTCAAACCTCACTCCTTCGATGTTGAAACCCCCATCTCAATCCATCCACCATTCCCCTCCAGTCCATCACGGCTCTATGAAACTGATGAACTTGAACGCTCCTTTTCCTTTCATTTTCCAGGAAACCGTCAGTCTGTATTGAGTGTAGTAGATCGAGAGAGACCTCATTCGGTATCTTAGCCTTTGCAGCTCTGCCGATTTTCTAAGTCCTCCTTTGAAGCCCCCATGTCTCATATGAAGCAAAGTGATATGGACTGAGTCCTGGCGGATGAGCTTGGAAGGTGATAAAGATTTGGGACTTCAAGGACCATCAAGGTCAGCCATGAACCGGGCCTTTGTTGTTGGCGGGGGAATGAGTCGAAACCATAACTTATAATGGCACTCCTGATGAAGCGGAATTGACAGCCGAGGTTCGGAATTACTTCCAGGTAACTGAGGAAGGTCACTGAAGACAGTTGGGATTTACCAAAGGGACTCCTGTTGAATCAGCCGTGGTCATTTTCTGCTCAAATATTTTTTTCCCCCTTTTCAAGGCAAATCCTGATGGTTACTACTTAAAAGAAAAAAATACATTTGTTTGACAGGTAGCCGTGGAAAGTGTCCTGACAGATTGTTTGAATAGGAGTATTTTGATTAGTCCCAGTTAAATATTTGAAAAGATACCACTCCTATTTCAAACTCTCTGGATTATTTGTCATCTCATTAAATTAATTCAAACAGTCGAAGCAGCCAAAACATATATTTTGCAAAAGCAATTGTTCTAGCTGTTTTGATTACAAGTGCATACGTGCAGCGAAGACACAGCAGCATGTGGGTGAGGGATACATCAGTGTTCATGCATGTGCACAGGGGTTACGGTTCAGCTAGGAGAGTGCCCATAAGGTGCTGGATAAAGATATGAAATGCCCAAGCTATTCCCTAACGGAACATCTGACGAGCAATTTGTGTCAATACAGAGGTGTGGACAGCAGGTCCAGGATTCCAGTTTGGAGTATCATCTGCTCAGGATTTTAAGGCGTCAGGGCAATGAAGATATATTAAATCCATTGGCACCATAATATTATTTTCCATGGGCCCTGTAACATGATTTTCAACATGTTTCCTACCTCGGCATGCCTGTACTGTGCACACTCTATGTATTCTTATATATAAATCCATTGCTATAATTAAAAATGTTGTGTTCAGGAGATCAACAGCTAAAAGTCTCTAGGATATTATCTGATGGGATGCTGAGAGGATCATAAAATGGACAACACTGCTTAGTGTAAACGGTCGGCTTCCTTCCCTTCTAACTCATCTACAAAACATGAATACTGTATGGTAGTCAAGCATGTGCAATATTCATTTCAAACGTCGTAATTCAAGTGGTTTTGGAGAAGAGGAATTTTAAGGATAATGAAATATGCAGGCATTTATCCATATCCAAATATTGTACGACCGTGCTCTATGACAGGAGGTGTCTTCTCACAATGACTCGGTTGTACCTCAGTGAAAGCAAAGTACTCCTTGTCAACCGACTTCTAGGACGCATGGAGAAAAAATAAAGTTTTCATTATCCTTTTAATTCCTCGCAATGATCTGAAGCAGCGCAATTATTCGGAAAGTAGCTGCAGTAATGACTCTGATTCTAAGCAGCCATTTAATTCCAGGAGTATTAACAAAAAATAATATCACTTGTATGCCAGTCACACAGAACAAGATTTGGCGAGGGCCCCCACGATAATTGCCGCCCGTAAATCTCGCCATTAAAATCGGGAGCCATTATGCCTCTGCGCTCAAATGGCTTGTTCAACAAAACTCTAATCACATGCACAATTTCGCACAGTTTATTACTGTAGTTCATTAACAAGTGTGAGAGGGCTCAGAGACTAGGAGGACTAATGCAGAGAGAGAGAGAGAGAGTGTGAGATTCAGAGCACTTTGAGTATTTAGGCGTGGCCCTATGCAAATTTAATTGGATTAGGGTGATATGGATTAAAATAAAAGTTTGAAGCAACATCTCAATCATTATATTGTCCAAATGTATGAAATTCAGCTGGCGCACACCCAGATACAATTATTTACTGTAGAGGTGCTGACTAACGGCAAATAAACAATAAGCTTTAAAAAATAAATTAAGTGAGTCACACACTGTACGTACAGTATATAAACTCCCAGTAATTTATTGGGTAAAACACCAATGTTTCGGCATCACTGTGCTGGTAGTGAATTGGATTGGATATGATACTGTTGGAATCAGCAATACATACAGTTGAAGTCGGAAGTTAACATACACCTACACATACATTTAAACTCAGTTTTTCACAATTCCTGACATTTAATCAGAGTAAATATTCCCTGTTTTAGGTCAGTTAGGATCACCACTTTATTTTAAGAATGTGAAATGTCAGAATCTTAGTAGAGAGTGATTTTTTCCCAGCTTTTATTTCTTTCATCACATTTCCAGTGGGTCAGCAGTTTACATACACTCAATTAATATTTGGTAGCATTGCCTTTAAATTTTTGAACTTGGGTCAAACGTTTCAGGTAGCCTTCCACAAGCTTCCCACAATAATTTGGGTGAATTGTGGCCCATTCCTCCTGACAGAGCTGGTGTAACTGAGTCAAGTGTATAGGCCTCCATACGCTTTTTCAGATCTGCCCACAAATCTTCTATAGGGTTGAGGTCAGGGCTTTGTGATGGCCACTCCAATACCTTGATTTTGTTGTCCTTAAGCCATTTGCCACAACTTTGGAAGTATGCTTGTGGTCATTGTCTATTTGGAAGACCCATTTGCAACCAAGCTTTAACTTCCTGACTGATGTCTTGAGATGTTGCTTCAATATATCCACATAATTCTCCCTGCCTCATGATGACATCTATTTTGTGTGCACCAGTCCCTCCTGCAGCAATGTACCCCCACAACATGCTTGCGTTCCACCTGGCCAACATCCAGTGAAAATGCAGAGCACCGAATTCAAATAATTTACTATAAATCACACATGCAATACACCAAATTAAAGCCACACTTGTTGTGAATCCAGCCTACGTGTCAGATTTCAAAAGGCTTTACGGCGAAAGCAAACAATGCTATTATCTGAGGACAGCACCCCAGCAAACAAACACAGACAATCATATTTCAACCATCCAGGCGCGACACAAAACGCAGAAATAAAGATATACTTCATGCCTTACCTTTGACGAGCTTTTTCTGTTGGCACTCCAATATGTCCCATAAACATCACAAATGGTCCTTTTGTTTGATTAATTCCATCGATATATATCTAAAATGTCCATTTATTTGGCGAGTTTGAACCAGAAAAACACCTGTTCCAACTCGCTCAACATGACTACAACATTTCTCATAAGTTACCTGTAAGCATTGTCCAAACATTTCAAACTACTTTTCTAATACAACTTTAGGTAATTTTTTTAACGTAAATAATCAATCAAATTTAAGACGTGATGAACAAAGTGGAGCATGCTTTTCAGGTCACGCGCCTCTAAGAAAGAGTACACTTCTCTCTACCCTCGTTCTGAACAGTGCTACTTCTTCATTTCTCAAAAGGAAAAACCTCAACTAATTTCTAAAGACTCTTGACATCCAGTGGAAGCGATTGGAAATGCAAGAAAGTCCCTTAGAAATCTGGATTCCAAATGAAAACCCATTGAAAAGAGAGTAACCTTGAAAGAAAATCTGAATTGTTTGTCCTTGGGGTTTCGCCAAGGACATGATTCAAACAGTTTTAGGAACTTCAGAGTGTTTTCCATTCAGATCTACTAATAATATGCATATCTTAGCTTCTGGGCCTGATTAGCAGGCAGTTTACTTTGGACACGCTTTTCTTCTGGACGTGAAAATACTGCCACCTATCCCAGAGAGGTTAATGGTGGTTTTGGAGCAGTGGCTTCTTCCTTGCTGAGCGGCCTTTCAGATTATGTCAATATAGGACTCGTTTTACTGTGGATACAGATACTTTTGTATAATAAGACAGCTGTTTCCTCCAGCATCTTCAGAAGGTCCTTTGCTGTTGTTCTGGGATTGATTTGCACTTTTCGCACCAAAGTACATTCTCTCTAGGAGACAGAACACGTCTCCTTCCTGAGCGGTACAATGGCTGCATGGTCTCATGGTGTTTATACTTGTGTTCTATTGTTTGTACAGATTAATGTGGTACCTTCAGGCGTTTGGAAATTGCTCCCAAGGATGAACCAGACTTGTGGAGGTCTACAATTTTTTTATGAGATCTTTGCTGACATTCTTTGATTTTCCCATGATGTCAAGTAAAGAGGCACTGTTTGAAGGTAGGCCTTGAAATACATCCACAGGTACACCTCCAATTGACTCAAATGATGTCAATTAGTCTATCAGAAGCTTCTAAAGCCATGACATCATATTATGGAATTGTCCAAGCTGTATTGAGGCACAGTTAACTTAGTGTATGTAAACTTCTGACCAGCTGGAATTATGAAACAGTGAGTTATAAGTGAAATAATCTGTCTGTAAACAATTGTTGAATCCCGATTACCAACGTCCTAGTTCCTCTCAGCTGAGTTAAGACGATGGGACAGGAAAGCGCAGGGATGCATCTTTTGGTCCTGGGCAGAGCAAACAGCTGGTCCTGGGCATCACAAACAGCTGGTTCTCCAGGAGACCCTGAAGGACTTGTTGGACGTGGAGGACTTGCTCTTGACAAAAGTGGGAAAAGATAAGTATGTCTTCGAGGTAGACAAAAACAAACCGGTTTAACATGTCACGGAGCACTTTGTTGACCAGGACCTGGAACACTGCGGGAGTGTTGGTCAGTCCGAGCGGCATAACCAGGTATTCGTAGTGTCTGCTAGCCGTGTTGAAGGCTGTCTTCCACTTGTTTCCTTCCCGTATCCAAACTAGGTGGTAGGCGTTCCGAAGGTCCAACTTCGTAAATATGGTCACCCTCTGGAGAGGCTCGAATGCCAAGGAGAGGAATGGTAGAAAGTAACGATTTTTTACATTGAGGCCCCGATAGTTGATACACGGGCGCAGGGTTTTGTCATTTTATGCTCCCTGCAGCCAGAGAGTCTTCAATGTACTCCTCCATGGCCTTGGTCTCTGGGCCAGACAAAGAATACAGAACCCAGAGGCGGTGTGGTGCCCAGAAGGAGATCAATGGTGCAATCGTAGGGACGATGCAGCAGAAGGGATGTTGCGCGAGCCTTGTTGAAAACCTTACATACGTCCTGGTACTCCAGTCGATCAGGAGGTTGTGCCTCTGGAGCCATGAAAATCCCAATACCACAGGAACATGACGAGATTAAATTAGTAGAAACTATATGGACTCACTGTGATTTCCCGACAACTCGCAGGTTAATGAGAATTGTGCTGTGAGTGACCCTGCCAATGGAGCGTTTGTCCAATGCTCTGTCATCCAGTTCAAATACCAGGGTTGTGGCCACAAATCTCTCGTCAGCCCCAGGGGGAATGAGCACCCGGTGAAATTTAGACCACACAGCAGGATAGTATGGAGAGGAGTTTGGAGACTCCCATTATGGCCACCAGCATACTTGTACATACTGATGAGCCTGGTCTTTTACTGGACAGGTGGATATATAATGTCCTGTAGTACCACAATAAAGGCAACTGTTGGAGTTCAGTCTGCGTAAACATTCAATAGGAGACAATCAAGCCCTGCCAAGCTGCATGGGCGCTGGAGGAGATGAGTCGCTAGTCCCTGATGATTCCCGAGGAAACTCGGTGACGTTGGATTCTCTCGAGAATACAGGCATCGGATACTTCCGGGGTTCTTCGGAGGCGAGGTAGAAACTGGACGAGCAAGTGTGACCGAGAACACATCTTCTCTCCCTCCTGAATTCCCGTAGGCGCCCATCAATCCATATGGTCAGGGCTATGAGGTAGGCAATGTCCATGGGTAACTCCCGAGCTGCGAGCTCGTCTTTAATTTCCTACGGTAATCCATGAAGGAAGGTGTCGTGCAGGGACTCCGGGTTGCAGGCACTCTCGGCTTCCAATGTGCGAAAGTCTACCACGTAATCTTCCACACTACGGATGTCTTGACGTAGTTGAAGTAGCTTCTGAGCTGCCTCTCTCCTGGACACCAGATAATCGAACACCTTCCTCACCTCCACTACAAAATCCTCCAGACGAAGGCAAACAGTGGAGTGTTGCTCCCACAACGCCGTAACCCAGGCAAGCACCCTTCCAGACATTAGCGTTATGAGATATGCTGTATTTGAACGATCTGAAGGAAATGAAGAGGGCTGCAGCTCAAAGATCAGGTAGCACTTGGAGAGAAACACCCAGCAGGTTCCAGAATCCCCAACATAAAGCTCCGGAGGAGGTAAGCAGGGTTTTCTGGAAGCTAGGGTAGGCTGGGGAAAAGCACCGATGGTAGTGGGGTTACCGAGCTTCTGGGAATTTCCCGTTGTGTCTTGCTGCTTGACAGGTAGTCTGCAGAATTGTTCCAGTAATGAATTGAAACCCTGGTCATGTCGTTCCTCCAAGATATGGAATCCTTCCATAAGGTTCTGAAGTAGCTCCTCGTGTCTTCCAATGGTGGCTCCTTGCAGGCAGACAGCGTTGCGGAGCTGGTCCGAGTCTGCTGAGTCAGTCATGGCCAGTTCGTACTATAACGACACAGGATGATACCCAGATGCAGACACGGGGCAGATGTTTCGAGTCTCAGAGATGTATTATATACAAGGGGTAGGCAAATTGCAGGTCCAGGACAGGCAGAGATCCTACTAATAGTCAGGCAGGCATGGAACGGCAGGAAGGCTAAGTGTCAGAGCAGGCGAAAACAGGTCGGAACCGGGAAGACGAACACAAACTAGAGAGAAGGAAATACATGTAAAAACACGCTGGCTCACTGGGACGAGCGTCTCATATAACTATGCTGTATGATTTATGAATGGCAAGGATATATAAGGTCGACTTTGTTCAGTCAATTCGACACGTTTTATAAACTAGTCAAGCTCAATGTTCGTCAATCAAAGAACAGTAAATAGCTTATGCACATATGAAACACACCAGGTTCAAAAGTACATTTTTGATGGCCAAAATCTTACTGGACCAAACAATTTCTATTGGCATGGTGTAGTTTTTAATTTAAATGTTTTAATTTTTGTAAATCACTTTCCCTAAAATAAATCAGCAAGTAGATTGATGGGCGCTTCTTCTTGCTCTGGACAGCTCGCGTGTGCTGTGTGATGCCATCAACTCATGTACTACTCGAGTGCTCGAGAAGTTGTGACTTGCAGGAGCATGGTGGTGCTTGAATGAATGGCCAATCATATTGCTCAGATACAAATAGCAGGAAATGTATTCTTCAATTGTTTTAAATGGTCTGACAGAGATCCACTTGCCCGCATGTTTTTACTGGCCCTGGGCCAGCGGACCATGGTTAATGTCGGATCTTGAGCGCAAAATAACATAAATGAATGTGCCAGAAAACAGTAGGCTTTCGACTCATCGTTACCGCATTATAGGAGACGTTAAAACTCACTGACATTATATGGGACGTGTAAATTCATGCTCGCTCTGTCTGTGTAAAGAAATAGACTCCATCCACAGCGCACACAACACACACACCCAGATACCGAGAGGTGGGACAGAAAGCAGACTATCAAACCAGCAGTGTTTCCCTGTCATCACTCACTTTGTGATTGACAGTAGATCGGTAGATGTAAGTCTAAGAGTAAGAGGGCTCGGCAGACTTTTTTCTGACTAGCGAATTGAAAGGTAGTCTAGTTAATTAAATTGGGAAAATAATGTGTCTGTAATCGGCTGTTTAGCCAACAGCTAGTGGAAAACACTTGAGTATACCCCCTCTCTTTCATGCTGTCCTTCCCCTCTATCTCCCTCCCTCCCTCTTTCCATCTTACCCTGTTTCTCTCTTCCTAACCCCTCCCCTCTCTGTCTATCTCCCACTCACCATCACCCTCACTCTTCTACCCACCTTTCCTCCCCCTCCTCTCAGACATGATACACTACATAACCAAAAGTATGTGGACACCTGCAGTGGTGTAAAGAACTTAAATAAAAATACTTGAAATGACCTCTTCAGTAGTTTTTTTGGGGTATCTGTACTTTACTTTACCATTTATATTTTTGCCAACTTGTAAATTTACTTCACTACATTCCTAAAGAAAATAATGTACTTTTTACATTTTCCTTGACACCCAAAAGTACCTATTACATTTTGACAGTTAAATGGTCCAATTCACACACTTATCAAGATATCTTCCATGGTCATCTCTATTGGCGGACACACTAAACATAAATGCTTTATTTGTAAATGATGTCTGAGTGGTGGAGTGTGCCCCAGGCTATCCATCAATAAAAATAACAAGAACATGGTGCTGTCTGCTTTGCTTAATATAAGCAATTAGAAATGGGTTATGCTTTTACTTCAGTACATTTTAGCAATTCCATTTGGTTTGTATACTTAAGTATATTTAAAACCAAATACTTTTACTCAAGCAGTATTTTACTGGTATACGTTCACTTTTACTTGAGTTACTTGAGTCATTTTCTATTATGGTATCTACTTTTAATCAAGTATTATAATGTAGTACTTTTTCCACCACTGGACATCTGCTCGTCGAACATCTCATTCCAAAATCATGGGCATTAATATGGAGTTGGTTCCCCTTTTGCTGCTTTAACAGCCTCTACTCTTCTGGGAAGGCTTTCCACTAGATGTTGGAACATTGCTGCAGGGACTTGCTTCCATTCAGCCACAAGAGCATTAGTGAGGTCGGGCACTGATGTTGGGCGATTTGGCTGGGCTCGCAGTCGGCGTTCCAATTCATCTCAAAGGTGTTCGATGGGGTTCAAGGTCAGGGCTCTGTGCAGGCCAGTCAAGTTCTTCCACACCGATCTCAACAAATCATTTCCGTGTGGACCTAGCTTTGTACACGGGGGCATTGTCAAGCTGAAACAAGAAAGGTCATTCCCCAAACTGTTGCCACAAAGTTGAAAGCACAGAATCGTCTAGAATGTCATTGTATGCTGTAGCATTAAGATTTCCCTTCACTTGAACTAAGGGGCCAAGCCCGAAACATGAAAAAACAGCCCAAGACCATTAATCCTCCTCAACCAAAATTTACAGTTGGCACTATGCATTGGGGTAGATAACGTTCTCCTGTTATTTGCCAAACCCAGATTCGTCTGGCGGACTGCCAGTTGGTGAAGCGTGATTCATCACTCGAGAACGTGTTTCCACTGCTCCAGAGTCCAATGGTGGTGAGCTTTACACCACTCCAGCCGACGGCACTCCTTCCGTGGCCTCCAACTGCTCTTAAATGCTAGTAAAACCAAATGCATGCTTTTCAACTGTTCGCTGCCTGCACCTGCCCGCCCGACTAGCATCACCACCCTGGACGATTCCGACCTAGAATATGTGGACAACTTTCAATACCTAGGTGTCTGGCTAGACTGTAAACTCTCCTTCCAGACTCATATTAAACACCTCCAATCAAAAATCAAATCTAGAATCGGCTTTCTATTTCGCAACAAAGCCTCCTTCACTCACCCCGCCAAACTTACCCTAGTAAAACTGACTATCCTACCGATCCTCGACTTCGGCGATGTCATCTACAAAATAGCTTCCAACACTCTACTCAGGAAACTGGATGCAGTCTATCACAGTGCCATCCGTTTTGCTATCAAATCACCTTATACCACCCACCACTACGACCTGTATGCTCTAGTCGGCTGGCCCTCGCTACATATTCGTCGCCAGACCCTCTGGCCTATTTATTGCCTACCTCCTCATGCCTTTTGCACACACTGTATATAGACTTTATTTTTTCTACTGTGTCATTGAATTGTTTATTGTGTTATTGGCTTGTTTATTGTTTATTCCATGTGTAACTCTGTGTTGTCTGTGTCACACTGCCTTTGCTTTATCTTGGCCAGGTCACAGTTGCAAATGAGAACTTGTTCTCAACTAGCCTACCTGGTTCAATAAAGGTTAAATAAAAAATTAAATAAATAAAATTGTGCATGGTGATCTAAGGCTTGTGTGCGGCTGCTCGGCAATGGAAACCCATTTTATGAACCTCCTGACGAACATTTATTGTGCTTCCAGAGGCAGTTTGGAGTGTTGCAACCGAGGACAGACGATTTTTACACGCTATGCGCTTCATCACTCGTCGGTCCCATTCTGTGCGCTTGTGTGGCCTACTACTTTGCAACTGAGCCAGTTGTTGCTCCTAGACATTTCCAATTCACAATAACAGCACTTACAATTGACTGGGGCAGCTCTAGCAGGGAAGACATTTTATGAACTGACTTGTTAGAAAGGTGGCATCCTATGAAGGTGCCATTGTTGAAAGTCAGTGAGCTCTTCAGTAAGGCCATTCCACTGCCAATGTTTGTCTATGGAGATTGTATGGCTGTGTGCTCAGTTATATCCACCTGTAAGCAACGGGTGTGGCTGAAATCACAGAATCCACTAATTTGTCCACATACTTTTGTATATGTAGTGTAGTTTGTTGCAACACACAGGCTCTCCACAGCAGGTGGCTGCCCCGGCAGGAACCTTGCTTTTTTCCCTGTGCACTCTGCTCCCTCCAGCGAGCATTGACCCCCGCTATCACACTCATACTAACTCTGGGTGTGTCAGATAGGTGGTCCGACGACCTGAGCCCTGGTGTCTAACATGCTGAGTCTACACCCCGGGTAGTTACAGTGACAGGGAGGACAGCACCATAGGGCTTTGTGTTGTGTTGTGAGTCCACATGACCACATGCAACGGTGATCTCTGAAAACAGATCAAACATAGAAGCCACAGTAACAATAACCAAGCACAGCATTGGAATCTTTTGCATTGTCCCCGTAGAGAACTCAACATGTTAAATAATGGAATTAAAATTGCATGAAAGGCAAGTTGTCTTCCGAGTCATTTTGAATTGCATTGTGTTACTACAGCATCCAGCGTCTCCCTTCTCCTAAGATTTAGATTTCAGAATTAAAACGATGTCAGTGCTCATTAACTTTTAATCAAGTTGACGTGAGTGTTTATCCAGAATACAGTACGTTCTGTAAAAATATTTTTGTGAAGCCAAAATAAGCCCTCTACATTTCAGTTGACTATGTCCAGAATACAAAACAAAATCCCCTCTGGAAAAAAAGGAAGTTGTTTCTTCCGCCTACATGTATCAACACTGATAAGTTGGGCGCCAGTCGTTTGTCTCCTGTCAGAACAGGTGTCGAAGCCTCCTCTTCTCCCTTATCACGCTTGTCAGTTTGTACTGTGTATATATGCAGTTAAACGGCGAGTGCTTTCTCCTGACAATCAGCCTGATTCCTTAAAGGGGAACGTATTTTTGGTGAAGGGTGCCGTCCGCCCGCAGTGAAGAGCTTAATGTGTGTGTGTGTGTGGGGGTGTGGGGACATTATAGTCTTCTCTTCTCTGTAATCATCTGATTGATTACATTAATTATATCCTCGTTAGATGAGTCAGAATATAACATTTGATACAAAGGCGCCCAGACTGACTGCCTTCTTTCCGACAAGGGTCATTTGCATGTTATAAATTGAATCAACCTGGTTGAGCTGCACCGTTTCGGTTCCCCTGGCCTACTTGTGAAGACTTGGAAATGGACATCAGTTAGGTTGAGTACCTTGCAATTAGGGCTGGTCGATATGGCCTAAATACCTTCCACAACCATTAGACCCACTAATAATATAATTATTTTATAAAAAATAGTTTAACCTGCTTTTTTGCAATAATCACTGATCTGGCTTTCAAGGCTGTCTATGAAAACACCTGTTTTCTTAACCAGAACCATGCGTAATGCACATTCACTGACTAACTTCTTGTTGCAGGCATTATAGAAAATGAACACAGGTCTCATAATCTCTCAAGCACAAGCCCACATGCCAGTGAGTATCCAGCTAACCTTTATATTTCAAGTTTAGCCAACTTGGATCTATTTGCTAGCTAACAAGGCAGAACAGTTGAATTGTAATGAACACATCCTGTTGTCCATCTCCAACTGATTGAATAGCATGCCAGCCTGTCCATCTAGTTCAGATGTTCCAATCAAGTGGCCTACCTTATTTCTCAGAATGAGAACGACTTGTCAATTCCTTACACAGTATAATTGTGTTTTATGCTTATTGCACATATATAAAACACAGATTAGATAGCTAGTATAACAGTCTTTGGCAAAATAATGCTGCTAGTGGTACATGGTACCGCAATGCTGCGTGCATAAAACGTAGGTACATTTTCCAGAATCAATGTTCATTGATACTACCGCTTTAGTAGTGTCTGCTCTGTGCGCAATTTGAGGACTTGAGGCATAAAAAGGGAATCATTAGAAAGGTTAACTGCTCCATTTGTTTCGTGTCCATATGACCGATTCTGTTTGACCAAACCTGAAATTCAAATAGCGAGTTGAAATCGCTTGCCAGAGAGGTGATCTCTCAACTTGTTGGTATGAGTGGCAGGGAGATTGGCTTGGTGTGTGTGTGTAAACAGAGAGGAAAATCTGTCCAAAAATAAGCCTAATGCGTTTTTATGGACGATAGGGAAGGTGAGACAGAGAAAGAGGGAGTGGAAAGGGAAAAAGAGAGAGGAAGAGAGCCAGAGAGATTTCTAACAAAATAGCCCAGTCAAGTGACGCACGTCAGAAGGCATATGGGCTGTGTCATGTCACTGGAGGGGATGTCATGTCACTGGAGGAGTGGGTGAGTGACTGACTTTTTCCTTTCGTATCATTTTTCAGTGGCTATACACAGCTAGAGATGCTGGTGTAATTTGGTTAGCTAGCTAGAACTTGAACAACTGTTATCCAGTTAGCATACACTATATATACAAACATATGTGGACACCCCTTCAAGTTAGTGGATTCGGGCTATTTCAGCCACACCCGTTGCTGACAGGTGTAGAAAATTGAGCACACAGCCATGCAATCTCCATAGACACACATTGGCACTAGAATGGCCTTACTGAAGAGCTCAGTGACTTTCAACGTGGCACCATCATAGGATGCCACCTTTCCAACAAGTCAGCTTGTCAAATTACTGCCATGCTAGAGCTGCTCCGGTCAACTATAAGTGCTGTTATTGTGAAGTGGAAACGATTAGGAGCAACAGGGGCTCAACCGCGAAGTGGTAGGCCACACAAGCGCACAGAATGAGACCGCCGAGTGCTGAAGCGCATAAAAATCGTCTGTCCACGGTTGCAACACTCACTACTGAGTTCCAAACTGCACCTGGAAGCAACGTCAGCACAAGAACTGTTCGTCGGAGCTTCATGAAATGGGTTTCCATGGCCGAGCAGCAGCACTCAAGCCTAAGATCACCATGTGCAATGCCAAGTATCAGCTGGAGTGGTGTAAAGCTTACTGCCATTGGACTCTGGAGCAGCGGAAACATGTTCTCTGGAGTGGTGAATCACGCTTCACCAACTGGCAGTCCACCAGATGAATCTGGGTTTGGTGGTTGCCAAAAGAACGCTACCTGCCCCAATGCATAGTGCCGACTGTAAAGTTTGGTTGAAGAGAAATAATGGTCTGAGGCTCTTTTTCATCGTTTGGGCTTGGCCCCTTAGTTCCAGTGAAGGGAAATCTTAATGCTACAGCACACAATGACATTCTAAACAATTATGTGCTTCCACCTTTGTGGCAACAGTTTGGGGAAGGTGCTATAGCTACACATTTAAAGTGAAAGTGCAATATGCCGTATCCTCGGGACCAACAGACTGTCTATTATACAGCCTTATGGCTGTTGGAATAAAATAATCCCCATATCTATTTGTTTTTATTTTATTTTGAAGAAGTCTCTTTCCCCTTGTCTGGCTGCTGCTGTGACTGAATTTGGAGTGAAGGGGGTGAGTGCTGTCCTGCAAAATGCATTCAAGTTATAGGAGGAGGAGGTTTGTGTACAGGTTGGTGTCTGATTCTTGACCTGTACCAATTATCATTCCCGCCGTCTTAATCAAGCGCTGAAGCTTGACTTGGTCTTGCACTCACATGTTTCTGAACACGCATATCAGACCAAAGTACAGCACACTGCAGGATTTATAGGACATTTGTAAGATATGGTGGTCGACATTAAAATAGTTCAGTTTGCATATTCTTTATCTTTGCAAAGGTACAGTCATTGGATTTCAGTCTATTTTGATTCCCAGATATTTATATGTGGTCACTCTATCGACTGATTCCTCATTGATCTTCTTAAGGGGTAGTGGAGTTTTGTTCCTTCTGAAATCAATTTCCATCTCTTTTGTTTTCTTAACGTTTATTTCAAGAAGGTTATCTGCACACCACTGGATGAATTTTGCAGTTTCTCTGTCAAAACCTTGAAGAGAGGCTTGGTCTGGGTGGAGGAAACCCACAACAGCGGTGTCATCTGCATATTTAAAACATGTGTGGGCTGTGTCAGAGACTTGACAATTGTTGTACAGTGTTTACAGTATCGTTGAAAAGTACGCAAACTTGAGGGGCTCCCGTATTCACCGTTCTAGATATAGAAATGGCAGAGTTAAACTTCACTTGTTGAGTTCTGTTCACAAGGAAACTATTAATCCACTTGATCAGTAGAGAGCTGACAGTAGGTGGGGTTGGATGGTGTTAAACTCGCTACTGAAGTCAATGAATACAATTTTCACTAGGCTAATTGCCTTTTCTAAATGTTTGTAGATTTGTTCAGCACGTCCAGTAACCTATCATCAACACCTCTGGAGGCACAGTAGGCAAATTGGTTTGAGTCTAATTGGGATGAGAGACCAGAGATTGTTTTTCAAAACATTTCATAGGTACAGATGTCATGTAGCCTATAGCCTGTTTTAGAGAAATGTAATCATGGAGTATTGTAAGAGCTTTCATTGTCTGCTTATATTCCCCCTTTATTTATCTTATGGTTGTGACTTTGTGTACAGGGAGAGTACTGTAAGAACGGCCCATGTTCGGAATTCTGTCGCTGTACATTTCAAAAGTGTTGAACAAAAGTCATATTGACCACGTCCGTCCTAGCTCTCTCATTAATGTCTTAATCGAAATAACGGATTGCCTCTTATCTGCTCGTTGTTCCCTTATGCCATAGTTTGGACATCTCAATTGTCAATAGAAACCACATTTCTTTAAGCAAGTCTGCCATATCAGTGGTGTTTTAAAAAAAAAGGTAGTATATGAGGCTGAATGAACTGTTTTACTGCCAGACAAGGCTCCGCTGATACCCAGGTGTAGCAGTGGTAAGGATTCACGCCATGGTGCTGAATTTGTGGGCACCATTTGTCACCGTTATAGTGCAATGAATGTATTGTTTAGTGTTGTGTTGTGTAGTGGCTTTGCCGGGATGCATCCCCCCCAAAAACCTTGCTCCACCAAGATGTACAGTACATGCTAAAATCGCCACTGACGTAGACATAAAAATGGTATCCACGAGTTCATCTGACTGAGGATGTTATAAAGGGCCTCATTGCCAAAGCCTCGTAAGAGTAGGCAAACAAGGAGAGATGAAGATGAAACGTTAGAGATGAAAAGACTCTAAATAGGTCAAAACAAGTATGTGTTTATATATATGTTTTCCTTGGTTTCCCCCCCTTTGTTTCTTTTTCTAATCTTGACTTAATAAGGGTGAAGTTAGTGGTTTATTTTTTCTCTCTCCCCACCCTCCTCCTTTCACGGAGAGTGCTAAGAGTGTTGTGAACTGTATGAAGTCAGTCACCAACTCATAAATATTCTCTCAGGAACCCACGTTTCCTCGCTTTCATGTTTGTTTGTTTGTTTCCCAGTGATATTTTGGTCCATTAATCCATATAGCTCTGCACTGTTTCTCTCTCCAAAACAAATGCCCTCTTGTGTACAATATTCTGTATTTCTTTCACATTTCTCCCACACTCACCTCACTATGTTAGCCTGTGTTCTGTAATGTTACATGCATAGTAGGCAGTTATATCGAGCAGTTCAAAAGGTTCCTCTGTAAATGCTTGACACATCAAGTCTCTTGAGGCAGCACCACATTATATTCCAGGCAGAGCGACTTTTGATATCATCTACTAGGCACCAAGGGCATGGAATTGTTTCTGTGTTTCACAACGCTCTAAACCACTAGCGCTGCAACTGCAGGGCAACTTTACAACAAACCGCTTTCTCTAGCATCTCTCAGAGCTAATAAAGGGTAGTAATAATATGAGTAAGGAAAGCTTAGGAAGGATATTAATTAAAATAGGAATGGAAAGAAAAGAAAGGATGTTCATATAAATACTAAGGGAAAAGAACGTCAAGGTGTCATTGTTTGATGCGCCTGCCATATGCACAGTGACGTGTGAAGGCGGGAGATAATCCAACATCATATGTCTGTGTCTGTGTCTGGCTGTTATGTCAGGTGGATGCCTTACTTAGCACACCAGGTGACTGCAGCAGTCCACCAGATGTTGACGATGGTTTAGTCACGATGCATGCTGTTGAACACAGAGATTGATGAGAGTGCAGGTCCATCTGTGGTTAAAATTCCCTCTATTGTCTTGAGGGACAATCGAAGGAATCTTTAACCACAATAGAGGACTATGTCACAGTGTTTGCCCAATATTTGCGGCTGCTAACCGCCAACGGCCATTGACATTTTATTTGCTAAATGTTGAAACCCCCAAAAAAAAAAAGCTATGCCCTGCTCCTTCCCTGACTTTTCTTAAATGTTTGTTTTTTACTCTTCTCATTTGTCAGAATTTTAAAATCACAAACAGAAAAGTATTTAGCACCTTTTTACAATTTCCCAACCCCCCAACTTAACCCACCAAGACAATGTGCTGTAGGATGTTGGTACCCATCCAGGCACTAATGTGTCTCTCTTTCTCCCCACCGAATGAATGACAAATGGATGAATGGGCAATAATTATGCACATTATTTCACAATTTAATTTAAATACGCCCTAACTGAAAGGGTTTAATTTAGAAAGACTATAGTGTAATGATGCACTTGTGTTTTGCCTATTTATCAGCAACAAATCATTTGACCACGTGTTGGGGGTTGATACGATTCTCTTTGAATTTTTGCTTTGTAAAAATAAGCTATTATGGCACTGTTTTATTTACTATAACTCTGTTACTAATGAAATGTATTGTAAGGGAAAAACGAAAACATGCTACATGCTGCAGTTGGCCTTTGGAATGATGCCAAACTTATCCTTGACTCTATCCAGCGAAGCAATTACTGCCAGCCCACTGAATGAATGACAAATGGATGGAATGAGTGATAATTGTGAAGTTACATCACAATCAAATTTAAATTAGGCCTAACTGAATGATGAGGGTGTAGAGGTTGAATTAATTTAGAACAACAATAGTGTAATGATGAGTTTGTGTTATGCATATTTATCATTGTTAATCATTTTACCACGTGCCTTACCGGGTTGATACGATTCTCTTTTTATTTTGCTTTGTAAAAATATGCTGTTACAGGACTGTTCTGTTTACTGTAACTATATTACTAATGAAATATATTGTAAGGGAAACAAAAACATGCTATATGTTGCAGTAGGCCTTAAGAATAATGCCAAACATATCCTTGACTATCCATGTTGATGAGCATGAAACATACGATGCCAGTAAGCCTTCACAGCCGGCCCATCGAAACTACACCTAAACTATACCGAAATGAATTTCACACATAATAAACCTATTAACAAGATTAAAGTGACAATAATCTGATGAGTGACAATATTGGGCTTATTAGTTTTCCAATTGTACATGAAGAGATAGGCCGTGATTGGGAGTCCTATAGGGCGGCGCACGATTGGCCCAGCATTGTCCGGTGTTAGCGTTTGGCCCGGGGTAGGCCGTCATTGTAAGTAAGACTTGTTCTTAACTGACTTCCCTAGTTAAATAAAAATAAAATAAAAATGGGCACATTTTGTAATTTACAGATGCAGGGAAAGGAGCATCACTTTATTAAATCCTCCTTCAGAGTCACATGCAGGTAAAACATTTTTACTTCTATATAGTATCAGAAAGAGCATATTGACACTTATCTTTATAACTATCAAAATCCAAGAGATGCAGCTCTATTTCCAATAATATCTGTGCTGTCTATGCATTCAGCACATGACCACTCATGCGGCAGCATTGCTCTAGCTACTAAGCAAAAATTAGTAACATAAACTTTTAAATATGCTATTCTGTCATCAATGGATGACATTTTTCTTGGGTCACTTTAACTATATCTATTTTTACAATTGGATTGATCCCCTCTACCACACATAACCCAACTAATCTACCGATGGAAATGCACAAGGTGGCTAAAACCAGTCCTCCATCCTATGCTAGCTTGCTACCGATGGCCCGGCTAGCTGTCTGAATCGCCGTTACCCCAAACAACCTCACTACTCACTGAACCCTTATGATCACTCGACTAAGCATGCCACTCCTTTATGTCAATATGCCTTGTCCATTGCTGGTCTGGTTCGTGTTTATTGGCTTATTTCACTGTAGAGCCTCTAGCCCTACTCACTATACCTTATCCAACCTTTCAGTTCCACCACCCACACATGCGATGACAACCATTCTGTATACTCCAGGCAAGCTTCAATGCCATACAACTCTCCTTCTGTGGCCTCCAATTGCTCTTAAATACAAGTAAAACTAAATGCATGCTCTTCAACCGATCGCTACCTGCACCTACCCGCCTGTCCAACATCACTACTCTGGACGGCTCTGACTTAGAATACGTGGACAACTACAAATACTTAGGTGTCTGGTTAGACTGTAAACTCTCCTTCCAGACCCATATCAAACATCTCCAATCCAAAGTTAAATCTAGAATTGGCTTCCTATTTCGCAACAAAGCATTCTTCACTCATGCTGCCAAACATACCCTTGTAAAACTGACCATCCTAGCAATCCTCGACTTTGGCGATGTCATTTACAAAATAGCCTCCAATACCCTACTCAACAAATTGGATGCAGTCTATCACAGTGCAATCCATTTTGTCACCAAAGCCCCATATACTACCCACCATTGCGACCTGTATGCTCTCGTTGGCTGGCCCTCGCTTCATACTCGTCGCCAAACCCACTGGCTCCATGTCATCTACAAGACCCTGCTAGGTAAAGTCCCCCCTTATCTCAGCTCGCTGGTCACCATAGCATCTCCCACCTGTAGCACACGCTCCAGCAGGTATATCTCTCTCGTCACCCCCAAAACCAATTCTTTCTTTGGCCGCCTCTCCTTCCAGTTCTCTGCTGGCAATGACTGGAACGAACTACAAAAATCTCTGAAACTGGAAACACTAGTCTCCCTCACTAGCTTTAAGCACCAACTGTCAGAGCAGCTCACAGATTACTGCACCTGTACATAGCCCACCTATAATTTAGCCTAAACAACTACCGCTTTCCCAACTGTATTTAATTAATTCATTTATTTTGCTCCTTTGCACCCCATTATTTTTATTTCTACTTTGCACATTCTTCCATTGCAAAACTACCATTCCAGTGTTTTACTTGCTATATTGTATTTACTTTGCCACCATGGCCTTTTTTGCCTTTACCTCACTTCTCACCTCATTTGCTCACATTGTACATAGACTTGTTTATACTGTATTATTGACTGTATGTTTGTTTTACTCCATGTGTAACTCTGTGTCGTTGTATCTGTCGAACTGCTTTGCTTTATCTTGGCCAGGTCGCAATTGTAAATGAGAACTTGTTTTCAACTTGCCTACCTGGTTAAATAAAGGTAAAATAAAATAAATAAATAAAATACTGTACTGTATGTCTGTTGGGCATATGGCGGAAAGAGCATGGACGTGGAGTCATTTTAGTCTGATAGGTATGGGAGTCATTTTATTCTGATAGGTATGGGAGTCATTTTATTCTGATAGGTATGGGAGTCATTTTATTCTGATAGGTATGGGATGGACTTTTCAGAGAGATTATGCGACACCTTTGGCAGGTGCACACGAAACAAGGCCCATGAGAACTGTGTGCAGTGCAACCAATTTGTTTGTGGGACTTGCTCACATAAAGCCCCGAAGCTGTGTGCTGACTGGGGACCCGAATCATAAAGAGAAGACTAAGTGTATTAATGCGTAAAAACACGCATATAAGGGCACAATACAGTTTCAAATATAATCAACAAATTACTGTTTTTATTTCTTCTCATGAATATAGCATATTAACATGAATATTTATTTATGCAAATCATCCTTTACAATTGTTCATGCATTGGTGCTTTTGTTTAAGAATACAGCAAATAATTTCACCTGTGCACCTGGCTGTTTATATTATTATTGTTGTTGTCAAAAGAAGCTGTAACTGGACTTTATTAATTACTATAACTCTATTACTAATCAAATCTACAAATAAAGTTGATGAAATGTCTTTATTAAAGGAAACAGGCTATAGGCCTACTTTTTTTCTAGGACTTTGTTGAATTACACAAAACTTATCCTTGACTCTATCTAAACAAATAACTATTGTTATTTATATATATTCACAAATATTTCTTAATGAAATGAATCCTTGACAATAGTTTATGCACAATTTTTAAAGCGTTGGTGCTTATGTGTCACGCCCTGGTCGAAGTATTTTGTGTTTATCTTCATGTTTGGGTCAGGCCATGGTGTGGCATGGGGTTTTTGTATTGTGGTGTGTTTTATCTTGGTGTTTTGGTATGTATTGGGATTGTAGCTAGTGGGGGGATCTAGCAAAGTCTATGGCTGTCTGGAGTGGTTCTCAATCAGAGGCAGGTGTTTATCGTTGTCTCTGATTGGGAACCATATTTAGGCAGCCATATTCTTTGGTTGGGTTGTGGGTGATTGTCCTTAGTGTCCTTGTAACTGTCTAGTGTTAGTTTGCACCAGTTTAGGCTGTTTTGGTTTTTTGTTACGTTTATTGTTTTGTAGTGTTTGTGTTTAGTGTGTTTTTTTTCATTAAACATGAATCGTAATCTACACGCTGCGTTTTGGTCCGACTCTCCTTCACCACACCTAGAAAACCGTTACATTATGTTTGCTGATCTTGTGGGTTGATATGCATCTGATTCATATGCTAAAGCTACCGTGCAATGTTTGGTAGCGGGTACTTATAGGCTGAAAGGCCAGGCAGTTCTATTGTTAAGCCCTTTGTCTACTTACCCAGAGTCAGATAAACTCATGCTATTTGAAGGTGGTTGCTAACTAGTGTTAGTGTAATTACTATGCTTGCTAGTTATTCCTGTAGACTTCAAACTAGCTGTTCTAATAGACTTCAAATCACTATGCTAATGATAGTTAGCAATGGCTCACAAAACTAGCGTAAACTTCCTTCAAACAGACAAATAGTATCCATGAGTTCATCTAACTTTTGGTAACTAGAAGGATCTCGCACTATCCCTTTAAGTTACAAAATACAATGCATTTGGAAAGTATTCAGACCCCTTGACTTTTTCCACATTGTGTTACATAACAGCCTTATTATAAATGTATTAAAACATTTTTTCCCCCTCATCAATCTACACACAATACTCCATAATTACAAGCAAAACTTTTTTTATTTTATTTTTTAAATCTTTGCAAATTTATTACAAATAAAACACTGAAATATTACATTTACACAAGTATTCAGACTCTTTACTCAGTGCTCTGTTGAAGCACCTTTGGTAGCGTTTACAGCCTCTAATCTTCTTGGGTATGACGCTACAAGCTTGGCACACCTGTATTTTGAGAGTTTCTCACATTGTTCTCTGCACATCCTCTCATGCTCTGTCAGGTTGGAATTGGAGTGTCGCTGGACAGCTATTTTCATGTCTCTCCAGATATTTTACATTGGGTTCAAGTCCGGCTCTGGCTAGGCCACTCAAGGATATTCAGAGACTTGTCCCGAAGCCACTCCTGCATTGCCTTGGCTGTGTTCTTAAGGTCGTTGTCCAGTTTGAATCTTTGCCCCCAGTCCTGAGTGCTCTGTACATCTGTCCCTCGATCCTGACTAGTCTCCCAGTCCCTGTCCCTGAAAAACATCACCACAGTATGATGCTGCCACCACCATTCTTCACCATAGGGATGGTGCCAGGTATCCTCCAGACGTGACGCTTGGCCAGAGAGTCTTGTTTCTCATTGTCTGAGAGTCCATTAGGTGCCTTTTGGCAAACCCCAAGCAGGCTGTCATATGCCTTTTACTTAGGAGTGGCTTCCATCTGGCCACTCTACCATAAAGGCCTGATTGGTGGAGTGCCGCAGAGATGGTTGTCCTTCTGGAAGGTTCTCCCATCTCCAAAGAGGAACTCTGGAGATCTGTCAGAGTGACCATCGAGTTCTTGGTCACCTCACCGACCAAGGCTCCCCTGATTGCTCAGTTTGGCTGGACGGCCAGCTCTAGAAAAAGTCTTAGTGGTTCCAAACTTCTTCCATTTAAGAATGATGGATGCCACTGGGTTCTTGGGGACTTTCAATGCTGCAGACATGCTTTGGTACCCTTCCCCAGATCTGTGACTCAACACAATCCTGTCTCGGAGCTCGACGGACAATTCCTTCGACCTCATGGCTATGGTTTTTACTCTGGCATGCACTGTCAACTTTGGGACCTTATATAGACAGGTGTGTTCCTTTCAAAATCATGTCCATTCAATTGAATTTACCACAGGTGGACTCCAATCAAGTTGTAGAAGGATGATCAAGGATGATCAATGTAAATAGGATGCACCTGAGCTCAATTTCGAGTTTTTCCAGTTTTTTATTTTTTGTAATAAATTTGCAAACATTTCTAAAAACCTGTTTTTGCTTTGTCATTATGGGGTATTGTGTGTAGATTGATGAGGATAACATTTGATTTAATTCATTTTAGAATAAGGCTGTAACGTAACAACATGTGGAAATGCACTGTATATTTGTAGAAAACAGAGCGAGCAGTGTCATGAATGAGAGCCATGAGTGCACAGTAATTGGCACGCATCAGATATATATATATCAGATGGTGTCAACATAAATACATTTTCATGCATTTCTGAGTAGAATGCATTTTTAGAAAGTCACCAGAACTGACCTTCTCACAGGTGTGCTGCCCTAAAAAAACAGTAAAATCATCATAATTGTATTGCAGAAAACTGACTCATAACCTCAGTACAAAGAGAGGGCTTGCAAATTTCATCGAATCACTGCACATTTACCGCCCAATATGGCTCAGTAAATTCACACGTCAACAAAAGTTTTCCCTGTCAGTGCATTTTCGTGACAAATTGGACAGAATCGTTGCATATTGCCATGCAAAATGTCAGATTTGCTTAATCTAAAATCAAGCCTTTTTGCCTGCAAATATAAATAAAATCACCACTAATCCTGGAGGGGCTGAGACAAGTTTAGTTTATTTTGTGTAGCAAGCTTTCTACCTATAGAAGTACAGTTGAAGTCGGAAGTTTACATACATTTGGTTGGAGTCATTAAAACTAGTTTTTCAACCACTCCACAAATTTCTAGTTAACAAACTATAGTTTTGGTAAGTCGGTTAGGACATTTACTTTGTGCATAACACAAGTAATTTTTCCAACAATTGTTTACAGACAAATTATTTCACTTATAACTCACTGTATCACAATTCCAGTGTGTCAGAAGTTTACATACACTAAATTGACTGTGCCTTTAAACAGCTTGGAAAGTTCCTGAAAATGAGGTCATGGCTTTAGAAGCTTCTGATAGGCTAATTGACATTATTTGAGTCAATTGGAGGTGAATCTGTGGAAGTATTTCAAGGCCTACCATCAAACTCAGTGCCTCTTTGCTTGACATCATGGGAAAATTCAAAAGAAATCAGCCAATACCTCAGAAAGAAAATGCTAGACCTCCACAAGTATGGTTCATCCCTGGGAGCAATTTTCAAACGCCTGAAGGTACCACGTTCATCTGTACAAACAATAGTACGCAAGTGTAAACACCATGGAACCACGCAGCCGTCATACCGCTCACGAAGGAGACACGTTCTGTCTCCTGGAGATTAACGTTCTTTGGTGCGAAAAGTGCAAATCAATTCCAGAACAACAGCAAAGGTCCTTGTGAAGATGCTGGAGGAAACAGGTACAAAAGTATCTATATCCACAGTAAAATGAGTCCTATATCGACATAACCTGAAAGGCCGCTCGGCAAGGAAGAAGCCACTGCTCCAAAACCACCATAAAAAAGCCAGACTACGGTTTGCAACTGCACATGGGGACAAAGATTGTACTTTTTGGAGAAATAACAAAAATAGAACTGTTTGGCCATAATGACCATTGTTAGCCGAAGAACACCATCCCAACTGTGAAGCACGGGTGTGGCAGCATCATGTTGTGGGGGTGATTTTCTGCAGGAGGGATGGTGCACTTCACAAAATAGATGGCATCATGAGGGAGGGAAATTATGTGGATGTATCTCAAGACATCAGTCAGGAAGTTAAAGCTTGGTTGCAAATGGGTCTTCCAAATGGACAATGACCCCAAGCATACTTCCAAAGTTGTGGCAAATGGCTTAAGGACAACAAAGTCAAGGTATTGGAGTGGCCATCACAAAGCCCTGACCTCAATCCAATAGATCGTTTGTTGGCAGAACCAAGAAACGTGTGCGAGCAAGGAGGCCTACAAACCTGACTCAGTTACACCAGCTCTGTCAGGAAGAATGGGCCACAATTCACCCAACTTATTGTGGGGGACCTTGTGGAAGGCTACCTGAAACGTTTGACACAAGTTAAACCATTTAAAGGCAATGCTACCATTCTAATTGAGTGTATGCACAATTCTGACCCACTGGGAATGTGATGAAAGAAATAAAAGCTGAAGCTTCATCTTCAAATAATATTTTTGCAGGAATCTTCTTGCGAATGATTTTAGCGAAGATTGTATCTCCGCCGGGCTGGGCAACCTGAGCTTTTGCGATCTCATCCGCCAAGAAATATATAAAAGCTGAAATAAATAATTCTATCCACTATTATTCTGACATTTCACATTCTTAAAATAAAGTGGTGATCCTAACTGACCTTAGACAGATCATTTTTACTAGGATTAAATGTCAGGAATTGGGAAAACCAAGTTTAAATGTAGTTGGCTAAGGTGTATGTAAACTTCAGACTTCAACTGTATATTCTCGGTAATACATCCCATTTTTGTAAGAATCACCACCATTGTACTAGTTTGGAAATGAGTTTACTTGAACTGTATGTTTAGACAAAAATACTTCAGACAGTGCACAGCGATGAAATAGCATCTAAGGTTATTCAAAGCTGTCGATTATAGTTAATAGACCATGGAGAAGTCAATACCACTCAAAACACAGAGATCCAGAGGACTAGGACAATGACTTAATGCACTCAGCGGAGTCAGGTTCTCATTCCTATAATGGATCATTTTTCACCTGGCACCTCGGCACTCTAAGATCAACTGAGAGGGATCAGGCCAATTGATCCGAGCCTCAATGCCAATTCCAATCGATGAGCTTCCCTGCATTATAAACCACTGACCCCAATTCCAGCAGCACGCTTCAACGTGATCTCTGCAACACTCGGAATCTGTCGTTCAGAGCGTTGCATAAGGCATTTATGTTGAAGCAATTGATTTGCCTTTCTAATAAGTCCAAAGTTGATGCAATTTACTTACCTTTTCAAGTGTACAGTTTTTTAAGCTTTTGTTGACATATATTTCCCCCTTTCTTAAGTTATGATTATGATGGGGATGATGGTAGACATGTTACAATGTCCAACCATACAATGGTGCAATGTCAATCACTGTTCAAGCTGTCAACATAGTGCAATTCTTAGATCATTTAAACCTTGACATTCGGGGAGGTCTCTATTGGGTGCACGCGCTTGCACCTGCATTACATTTTTTTTATGGGCTTAATAAGAAAGAGGTAATTTAAATGGTAAAAATGAATGACCTTTTAATGTCACATGAACACAACCAGTCATGATGCTTTCATCTGATTGTTAAACAAATCGCTATTTTTTCAAGGGCAAGTACAAAGGAAATCTATGCGTTTAAAGGAGCTCAGCTGAAGCCAAAATTCAGCGTTTAAAGGAGCTAAGCTGAGGCCGAAATTCAGCTGTCCACTTCTGTGTGGACAGCACCGTGAACAGGGTGACAGTTTGTGATTTGGGGTAAATGGTTTAAACCATGACAGAGAGGTGGGGCTGTTTATTTATTTATGGAGCTTTTATTTTCATATTTACCACTGCCTTTTAAACAAAGTTGGACATTTGTTGCATTTAGGGAGCTAATGTCTGAATTCCCCCTGTAATTTGCACCCTGCCCCAGAGTGAAAGCTGGCAGATAAATCATTGTCATGTTGAGAAAATCAGTTGGAAGTCTCTGAGATTGTTCAAATCGGTAAGGGGAACAACATCTCAAGTATGCCATGCGTCAAAGAGCGCGAGAAACCTGGAATGATGCCCTCGCTGGCATGATCAAAACAACATGCTTAAAATGCAAACCTCTCTCCAGCTTAGAGGTCGAGAACGGAGAGAGGAGCGATACAACAAGCGCAACATGAAACACAGAGACGAGAGGCAAAAACAAACTAAATCCCCCACAAAGTGAAGCACCTTCACAAAGTGGATTTGAATATGTCTATGAGTGCCATTGTGATAATGACTCTTTAGCTGATGCAATCAACCTTCAGCCGTCTACCGGCCGGGGAATAGGGAACCATTTCCAGTATGATCAGATATCATAACAATAGGATGCGGCAGGAAGCAATTATTTGTACTGCTTGTTGACACCAGCATCGGATAGTGTGGAATGGTGGCAGGGTGTTAGATCCCTGTGGATAATGGGAGGGTGAACTCGTTCTCTTTCTCCTGCAGCATTTCCAATTCTTCATTATAAAAGGCTACTGCATCATTGGGGAGGCCTTTCCAGCTGTGAGGCTTATTGCCAGCCAACACACATGGTTCCCCCAGACTGAAGCTTCAGCCTGTAACGCAAATCAAATAATTGTCTTAAGATGAATAACAATACGATGTTATCCTGGCAAGGGACATTTTAATATTAACCGTATTGGAGTTTCTATTTTCTCCCGACGCATGTTTCATTTATGAGGGGCAGACGCGGGTTACATTTGGTTTATAGCTCAGAGTCTATGCAAAATATATGCAAGTAATAATGATTTTGCTGAATTTTTGTGAAAATGGTCAGGAGTAGTTCTTGGATTTAGCTTGGAGCACTTAGTTGGTGCGTTCGTAGCTCCCCTGGGTGAATTTGTTTTTTTGTGAATGAAAAGCCTCCTTAACTATGCTGCCCGGGCTCTCGATCGGTAAATGCTGCCCCAGGCAGAGCCCTCTCCCCCTCCCCATCGTCAAAGATTCATACGAATCAGAGACAGGTCTGTTTTCCCACCCAAATAGGCACTGATGTGCTGAGTAAGTAATATGTAATAGTATGCAATTGGGGAATGATCTGACTGCTTAGCCGTTATTCTGAGGCTTGCGTGTTCCAGGGTTAGGAACAGAACTAAAGTGAGGATTAGAGGAGAGACAGAGATCATTGTTTGTCGTCTTACCTAGCCATGCTTTTCCCGTTTGCTACCTCGTGTCTGGGTTTGTAGACGTCATGCACCTGAGCTCCTTATGAAACGTCTAGTGGCCTGTAGTGTCACAATACCAGAATTTTGACTTCGGTACCGAGACCAGGTTATTATCACGATACTCGATGCCATCGCGATACGTGATACCAAAACAATACCACGGCAAAAAAAGAATGGCATTTGATTTAGATCGATCTTTTGAGTTTAATATTTGAAACATTTGAACATTTGAAATGTTAAACTTTTGAATGTATTAATTGAATCAGTTATACAATCATACAATCAATTTGACTTTGGCAATCTAACAACACAACAACATAATGGTAATCATTTATTTCAGTGGTAAATCTCTATTGATCAACTGGGTAAATCAAGATGTAGCCTAGGTCTATTCACAATACAGGTGAATTCAAATTCAGTAGGAGTGTGTGCATGCATTGAATTATTGAGCTTGTTGATTTCACGAGGCTACAGATGAAAAACAATCGGTTTACCTTCCATTTGGGACTTATTTTATTGTACTGATCAACAACATTTGTGTAGAAGAAGCCATCTCTTTTCTTATTAAAGTGTGTGCTGTCTCTTTAAGGCTCATGCCATCATTCACACACAGTTTGAGGCTTGAGCAAAGATGATCTTGACTGGGAGAGACGTGAGACGGAGGAGATGAAGTGAATGAAGTTTTTGCTGATAATCAGCTTTTTAATCAGTAACATTTTGCATTATGGTTTTCAAACAAGGTACTAGGAAAGTGAATTGACGTTGGCTTCAGCTGTAAGCAAGGAAAGTTACCAATATCTTCTTGCATTGTAGTATTCTGGACATTGTTTTGGGAACAGTAATTAACAGTTTCAACATTTCTACATGCCATGTTGCATTATGCAAGTGCACAGGAGGTTGGTGGCACCTTAATTGGGGAGGATGGGTTCGTGATAATACCTGAAGTGGAATCGTATCAAACACATGGTTTCTATGTGTTTGATGCCATTCCATTCGCTCTGTTCCACCCATTATTATGAGCCGTCCTCCCCTCAGCAGCCTCCTCTGTTCAAGTGCGTTAACTTCTGTGCAGCATAAGTGGTAATACAGCTCAGACTCACAGTGCAGTGGTTCCCCAGGACAGAGCTAGCAATGTGTAAGTGGCGTGGGCACGTGCTCTCATGCTAGAATGGGACATCAGCTGCATTTGATACAGACTTGATCCTCTCTCAAGCAGTCGAATGACGTGAGACACTTGATAAAGTACTGAAAGTAACACAAATTCTAGTACCAAACAGTTTTTCCATATTCATAAACAATGAACAGGGTTTTAACGTTTTTCTTCATTCAAGGCTATAATTAGTTGGATACTACTGGGAATCGAGTATTTGTGAGAGGAGGAGGATTTGATTCTAGTTTATCTTGTGTATTTCTAAGACTCATTGGTCTCTTAGCGCTGACCTCTCACCTTTTAACCCTGACTAGTGGATATTCACTCAATGTGTAAGTTTTCTTGTGTTTGATCTAATCTTGCAACCCTATCAGCAGTGCCACTTCACATGTGTATGTGTTATAGTTAACACCTCGCAGACAGAGTGTGATTAATGATTGCCCCAATTAGTTTGGCCACCCCAAGTACTCGATCTTCAAATCAAAATCACAATTTATTTGTCATACGAGTCCTTTCCCAACAATGCAGTTAAAAAGGAAGAACATTAACTAATAGATAACAGTAAAATAGTGACACAATAAAATAACACAATAAAATAACAACAACGAGGCTATATACAAGCAGTACCGGTATGTTGGGGTGGTTGATTGATTGAGGTAATATGTACATGTAGGTTGGGTTGGGTTAACTCTTTTGCTTGCGGGCCAGATGTAAAAACGTGACTCTTCATAGGGCAATAGTGTTTCTCTTACAATTGTGGCCCTTCCCCCCTAACCCATGGTTGGAACTTTGCACCCCACCTGGAAAACAATCTAGCGCAGGGGTTCCAAAACTATTTTGGCCCACAACCCTGTTTTAAAATCTGAAAATTCTCGCCACCCCTGCCCTAGAAAAGATTTAATTAACAACCCATGTTTACTTTTTAAATTGGGGCTTTAGCAGTCAATTGCAAAACATTATGACAGTATTTATGATTGAATTGCCGACTCATTATCATATACTGTTAATGTGGGGCTATGACAGTCAATTCCAAATGAGTCTGACATCATTTTTCTTATCTCACCACCACTGATGAAATGGGTGTGCTTGATGCATGTCGCACCAAAGCTTCTCAAAATCATGGAGGTGTGGTCGACAGTGCACACCTCACACCCAACCTGGATCGATATTTGTTTTTAATGCAGACAAGAGCACTGAATCAGCGTACCATGAGTTTTAATGCTCGTAGGGAGACGGCACAGTATTCCCTTTGAGTCAGGCACCAGAACGCCTCTGTAGTGACCCGTGAATGCAGCATTCGGTGACAATTACGTAATTTAGCAGACACTCTTATACAGAGTGACTTACAGTAGTGAGTGGATACATTTTCATTTGTACGCCAGGGTTGTGGGCATCAAACCCACAACCCTGGCGTTGCAAGTGCCAAGCTCTACCAACTGAGCCACATATGACTCGATCAGCTGTTTGATTTCACTTACTGGCATGGATCACAGCCAAACGGATTTAGCAGATTCAGTCAGTCATCTGTAGAATTGATTTGCATTTCCCCTGTATACTTGCTTTCGGTTTGTTCAGTTTTCAGAAATATGTCCATTACACAGGCAGTCAACAATGTCCATTTTTTACATTGCAAATGACAACAGTTCCTCTCTCAATTCCAAAATATGTCCAACACTCCTCCATAACCACCAAGCCTCGGTGTGATATAGAACACTGTCATGCTATGATCCATATCTCCACACGAACAGGCTTGCGCAATGTAGTTTACCATCAAAATGACCTGCTGCATATCTCTGAGTTCTGCGCTCATCTCTTTTGCCGCCAATTGCTCTCAGTGTATCCGCTATAGCTCAGTGGGTGTATCATACAATACGTCCATATGGCAGAGGGAGACACATTCATAACTAGAGTGCAGAGGCCTGCCCGCCGTCCCGCTGTAGATGGAGCCCCATCTGTACAAAAGCGCATCATTCGATCCCATGGAATCTGTTCTTGGTTAAAATAGCCACGCAGCACACTGAACATCCCCTGTGCCGTTTCATGGTCGGGAATCGTGCGACAGAACAATTATGTCCTCGTGAATAGTATCCCCCGACATGTAGCGAACAAAAGAATGCATGGGGATCTCGGCCCTTACAGCTAATGTCCATTTGGAGAGCATACGTTTTTTGAGTCGTTCAGTCAAGACCTTCCTTGCTAGCTATAGCATCAATTCTTAGTTTCACAGTGTTATCTGACAAAGGTCTATGTCACTGCTTCCCCACACATTGTTTTCACTATATCAATTGTGGCTGGTAATCTAATCTGAGATATTGGCTAGTTTCATATCATAATGGGATTAGCCATTAACCGTAGGAATTATTAAAATGCTACGGTCAATTCTGCCTTTTCCCATGATCTAAAGGTGCTCTCTGGTTAAATCTTAGCTTTTAGATTTTATGGTTAACCACATTACAATTATTTTGAGAGACAAAGATGATATTATGTTGTGTATATGTGTATGTAGATGTATTTATATTTATATATGTATGTGTATATGTATGTATTTATATGTGTATTTATGCATGTATATATAGTATTAAAGTTGATCTACCCCCTAATAACGATAATATAGATCTTTTTTTAATTCCATTTTTTACAGTGATTTTGGAAATTCTTCCGTGACACTATTTTCATATCAGGGGTTCACGACCCCTAGTTTGGGAACTGCTGATCTAGGGGAAACATTGGATTGAGGGAATCTACAAACAAACCAATCAACGACAGTACAGCAGCTTGAAGCTGAACTTGCCGTGATACCTGACTATTCAACATGATGTTAATTTGAATATCCTTCGGCAAGATAATGGGCGTGTCCCAAATGGCACTCTACTGTATTCCCTTTAGTGGACTACTTTTGAACAGGGCTCTGGTAAAACGTAGTACTCTATATAGGGAATAGAGTGCCTATGGCAAGTTGGCTTAAATATAGACAGACTAGCAGCCATAAGTGAAAGGCCAATATGTGCTAACTTATTTGTCTCAAGGAACAGCTTTCCACTTCATTTTATTTGTCAGTTCACAACGCAGTGCACTATGTTCTGATCCTGCTTATACATTGTAACCAGTTCTAGTGCTGTAATGTGGTTTCTGTTTCTTGCCAGAGGCTCAAGTTGACATGTCGGCTTTCCCACTAGCCCACATTATCAGCCTTGAGAAAAATGGCTCAATTGAAGAAATGAAGAAATTGCAATTTAAATATTCATGAAGCCCTTTGTCTTTTTCCCATCAGCCTTTGAGGGATCATGCTATTCCAATATGATTTTGGCAATTACCACTCATTGCCCCCCCCCCCCATGTCCAAAGTCACCCCTGGGCACTTGACTGGCACAGTCACCCATCGGCATAATGGCGGCGTTAGCCGAGAATGTCCGAAAGAAAGTCTACCCCAAACTGACATTATTATACACCTATTGAATAGCATCACCAGTTTGCATTGTCTACATTGGATTAATCCGTAAAAGATTGAATGATATAATTTAATTTCCAGGGCCTGCTAAATAAACAATTTAAATGTCAAATGGGATCGAATATGCACAAATAAATACCACGTTGATTCTGAAATGGTTTGGATTCAGTCTGGCTCGCTGTGTGGCCTTATCTGTCCCACTATTGTTTGTGGAGACATGCTCTGATGAACTGACCGGAAGCTCCGCTATAATTAAAATACATTTGCATCTGACTGGAAGTATGCAGAGACTTTTTCCTGTTCCTTGGATTCAGTCATTTAAAAGCCTTGTATTTTTTTGCTCATTGTCGCCCCTGGAAAACTTACCGCCTTTTCAGGCACATATCTCTGGAGTCTTGAAATGACTTTCCTGTCACTCACCTAAATGCCTGTGATTATGACATCATTGCTAAGGTTCATATTCATTGGACTGGCTCTCAGCAACGTACACTGTTACTAAAGGCCAACACATCCACAGCTTTATGTCCTGCTATCTTTCAGATCTGGATTGTTGGATGGCAGCTTTCGGCGGTTTCTGATTTCCAAGTGTCAATTATTTCATCAAATTGGATTACGCCCTTGAGTGTTATTACTAGCAGATGTTGAGGCCTCGACATTTGTTTTAATTTAGTCCAATTCCATAGGATAATTGAATGACCAGCCCAATCTAATTAGCATACTGATATGATGCATAATGAATACACAATTATGTTATGTACGCACATTCAGACTGCCCCATGTGCTGTACAAAGCCTGAATGTGTTTTCTCATAGAATACCCACGTGTTCATCAGCTCGACATTGAGTACAATGTAAATCTACAATTATTTGAGCTTCGCCACTCTATTCCACGACAGCATGTTTTCTGTGGAGGCGCCAAGCCTAGTTTCATGCTGTTTCATATAGAAGTGTCTCAGCTTTTTTAAATGAAGTCATGTGTTAAAGTCCCACATGTACTAACGGGTACAGCAGTTAACTTAGTCCCCAGTAACTCCCCAGCCTGCAAGCCAGTGGTCCAACTAACCAGGCTCCCCTTACACATAATTAGCAGCCCATAAATCACTCATGCTCTTATGCATATCAATGACGACAGATTGCAGTCTCACTGTGCCCTTAAGACAAAGCCCTCGACAACATGTTCACTGGTTTCAATATTCCCAGAGCATTTTTTTTTACGCTGGTTGGAAAAGCCGAGCTCGAAGGAGCGTGAGGTGTATTCTTGAAAAAGTGGATGTAGTATCACTTCTCTCTTTAATACACAGACAGACACAAACACACACAAACACTCTCTTTCTCTCTCTCTCTCTCTCTCTCTCTCTCTCTCTCTCTCTCTCTCTCTCTCTCTCTCTCTCTCTCTCTCTCTCTCTCTCTCTCTCTCTTCTGCTGCCCTGCTTCCCTCCCACCTTCGTACACAGCTGACTGGACCACTGGTCGGTATCACAAGGCCTCTCAGTGTGAGCTGGCAGGACCGTTCCATCAATGAAACGCCCTGGGTTCTGCATGCGCTGGCGACACACACACAAACACATACATACAGTGCACACACACACACACACACACACACACACACACACACACACACACACACACACACACACACACACACACACACACACACACACACACACACACACACACACACACACACACACACACACACACACACACACACACACACACACACACACACACACACACACACACACACACACACACACACACACACACACACACACACACACACACACACACGCATACATACAGTGCACACACATACAGTGCACACACACACACACATATACACACTCCTGCGTCATCGGTCAGACTGGGGCTGCCATTAAGTGGGTCAGGTCCAAAAAGCAGTAGCGGCACCTTTGTGTGTAAAGACACCCCCGCAAGGGGGATATTGTACGGAGGGCAAGAAAATGATTCTATTTTCTCTCTCTCTTTGTACCACTCCGTCACTGTGGTCTCCGTACGGTCGCTGGGAGCAGCTGCTCCTGTGACGGCCGCTGCTTCCCTGCCAGGACCTCTGTCCACCTGAACCTAGTCACCAGCGCCCCTTCCGGCACACAGTACACATACCAATACACGTTGGTACAACAGAGCTATCCATAGCCTCATAACTATGTTGCTTCTACAGACTCACTATATTGAATTAGCTTGTGAGTGCACAGATAGAGGTACAGCATTCTTAGCAATGAAATCCTGTTCATTGCACTGATTTCACACCTGCAATGGATTGTACTCGAGTGTTGTTGTTGTGGATGGATTCAATTTATTGCTAAAACCTTGATATTAAATTGTAATATAAAAGCGCAAATTGGTTACATCAAAAGCTGCGGTAACCGATTTACTAGCTTAGCCATTTATTTGCACAAATGTATGCTCCTGTTATTTCCTTAGCTCCAATTTCAATGTGTACAATGGATTTAAATCTGTCTGTGGAAAGACAAATATGGATTAATAGCAACCAATGACAAGAGGGGAAGCAAATCAAAATCCATGGCTCGACTGCCTTACTGAATCAGGCAGTAGGCCTTCGAAAACTAATCAATGAGTGTGTGTGTGTGTGTCTGTGTGTACATTGTGCGCGAAAGTGTGTGTGTGTGTGTACGTGTGTGTGTATATGAGCAGTGTTTTCCACTAGCGCTGTCGGCTATACAGCCAGATACACGCTCATTTTTAATTAACGAGGCTACTTTTCAATTCGCTAGTCAGAAAAAATTCTGCCGTGCTCTCTCCCACTAGAATAAACGGTATGCATCTTCTAGCGGTCAATAATAGGACAGGCACCTGTCAGTCACAAAGTGAATGATGACAGGGAAACACTGCTGATTTGACAGTCTGTCCCGCCTCCTGGTACCCGAAAAGAGAGAGAGCATGATGTTCCTTCATCATCTTTGTGAGTCAATTCACACGTCCCATATAATGTGGTTTTGATGAGTCTAAATATATCCTTGCCGTTCATAAATCATAGAATGTAGTTAGTTATATGTCTATGGGATCGCATCAGGACAAGTAAACTAAAGATCTTGTTCGAAATGAAGTCCATCAGGACCTGCCAGACAGTAGCTATATTTCCATTAACTTGTCCACTGATTTTTTGGGGGACATTTATACAAGTTTGCATAGAAAATAGATGCGACAATTGCCTTCTAGGGTGCATTTCCATTTAACTATCTTGTATCGCTAAAAAGAATCTGGACGTAATGATGTCACACCAGAAAATATTAAAATATTGCACAAAACATACAGTGTCAAATAAAATGTAGTGTTTCAAGTGTTTCCATTACCCATTTAGGCAAATAAATTGGCGACAGCCTGTACGCCCTCCCACCTATCTGTTTCAGGTCTCAGATAGCCCGCGAAAGACAGACTGGATAGGATGCAATAATTGACTAATATTTGACATATTCTAATAATTATAATGAGCCAATGTATCGCCACGGTCCGTGCCATGGGGAAACTTGCTCTCCTGTAGATCTGGAATAATTGGATGGTGAAACTTTGTCAAATAAACCTGGGTCAACGAAAACCTGCCTAATGACATTAGAGTGAGTGACTCGTCGGTAGCCTACCGAATTGCTAAAGCTAACAATACTTACATGGTATTGATATAGATCTACTGATTTAATCAAAGTGTTGACAATGGAGTGGTCAACTGCTGCTTTCTGTGTAGCAAAGCCCATGTTATAACCTGCTTCATTCTTCTATCTTACCTGTATTGCAGATAGCTGACAAAATGCCCCTTTAAAGGGATATTGAAGCCAGTGGAAGTCAGAAGAAGTCTGTGGGTTACAAAGAGAAATGTAAACACTTTTTATTTGTCCTTCTCCCCCCTTTTTTTACACTCCAAAAACAAACTTATGCATACAAAAACTATTTACAGACACACACAAACAATGACTACATCTCATCTGCCCAGATCAGAATGCTCACACCCCCATCCCTAGTGCCTGCATTATTGTTTAATGCATTACTGCATTAAACATCTTGAAACCATGCGTTGTATTTGATACCATTCCACCAATTCCGCTCCAGTCATTACCACGAGCCTGTCCTCCCAATTAAGGTGCCATCAACCGCCTGTGACTGAGTCATTTAAATTGAGAGGCCACCAAAATAGTTTGTTCGGCAAAAAAATCTTAACACGAGATCCCCGGCTGGCTACGTTTTCTATTTGGCTGGCTACTCCATGTGATTGTGGAAAACACTCTATGAATGTGTTTGTGACCCCACCATCACAGTACACAAGTTAATCCCATATCCTAAAACGATGAACCACAGTCTTCCAGAAGAATGAAGAAGATCATTACAAATTAGGCCAGGCTTTGGATCATGAGGCAAACAGGCATTCTCCAGTGATTCCTCCTGCCTCGGGTTGACCAAAACAGGCTTAGACCAACTGAACAATGACTGAGCTGCATCGCCCCAAACACCACCTATACGATACTGCACCAAACTTCTGTGTACCATTTTAAAGCTACTTTAGGATGATGACTGTTCATTATCGTCTGAATCCTAACTTGAGGTATGTGGCCATAACTCTTTGTGTGAATCATATGTCAATGAAAATCGAGTTGTGCATGTTTCCCTAGTTGGTGTTCCGTCCAATGTCAAGAGCACCCTGAAAGGTTCTGAAGAACTCAACTAGAGACTGCCTTGTCACAAAAACTACCAAGGCCAACATCAGGTGTGCATGGTGACATTATTTTGAATTTGTCAGACATGTCTTATCTGAGACTGTTATTTTTCAGTTCTTGTGAAAGCAAAACACATTTCGGTATCCCCGATTTGTTGCAAACATTCCAGGGCACGTAATTCATTAGCGAAAACATCCTTACCCATTTTTACAACCTGAGAGCTCTTCATGGGATAAAATCATACCCGGGAGAGGAATTTCCCTTGAACTCACATGAGCTGATACACATGTCCATCATCATCATGACGTTCTACGGCGATAGACAAGTGTGCTCCACATCCACTCTGCGATGTGAACGGGCAAGCTTCAATGACTCCATCCCAGAGATGGCATCGAGTCCCATCACCCATAAAGTCTCCAGCCCAGCCTGTCTGTCAGTCTGTGTGTCAGTCAGTGGGCTGATAACATGTTCAAGGTGGCATGACTGCCATGGGATTGTGCCGGTGAATGTCAACCCTGATGGGAATGTGGCCATCCAAACGTTCCAGTTCATGAAGTGTGCAAATCGGAGGGTAGGGATGGAGAGATTGAAATGGAATCGAATAGAGTGCCATGGCCAGACCACTTCAACAGGCAGGAGGGGAGATGGGTGGATAGAGAGAGATAAAGGAGGAAAGGATAGAGAGAAAGGAGAGAGATGGAAAGAGAGAAAAAGAGAGACAAAGACTGAACTAACTGAGACTGAGTGCATTTAACTGTGTTATCAAAGAGCTTCGCGTACAGGATGTGTGCTCAACGGAATAAGCGCATGTCATGTACACAAGAGTTTAGCGTTCTCTCTTCCTCCAAGATGACTTTGAAGAGACGCCGCTGAAGTAGGAATTAAGTCCATACTGCCAACATCATACATTATTCATTCCCATCCCTCATAGGAATTGATAAACACTCTGTATACCCAGTCTTTATGCGTGTCATTTTAGCCTCAGGGCGTGAAATACAAGTTATTTTATTCAGTTATTTATCCCTTTCCCTTCCTTCCTGGATTAACTATGGGAAGTTTCCAACATTGTGTTCTCAGAGATCCCCTACCCGCTGTTGATTTTTATCCCGGTTGCCATGGCAACTGGAGAGAGCGGGATTTGGGAGGTTAGACTTTTCACATTCATGAACTAGTTCTCGGATTCTCTCGGGAATGAGTATATTTTTTGTAAATCCTACCGGTCTTTAAATATCCACATTAGTCTTCAGTGTGCTAGGCAGCCTGGACACATTTCTTCACATCTTCTTTTCTCTCACACTTCTGCAGGTTTTCTCTCCATCGCGGTAAGAAATGAGGCTACTTACAAAACTGTCTCATTTCGGGCCCACCGTAGTGGTATTATCACTATGATCCATATGCATTATGCATAGTAGGATGAGCATCTTACATCGATGCATCGTGGCTGGCAATCTTTTATTTTTCACTGTCTACTTAACATTCTAGTCTCTTTCGACACAAAATTATACGCTGTTGACAATCTGCGTCCTATAAGAGATCAGATCCACATTGATTTCCCTTCTGAAAAATGTATCTTATACATCACCGTCCATTCGGGAATCTATAACGCTTAGCACTTCATGTTACACATCAATATTATCTTATCACCTCTTGATACAATGTCAGAGCACTCCTAAATACACTTCATCAGCAGGCCTCTTTTTAAATGCTACATTCATATTTCCACCATTTGTTGTGACATAGTATTGATGATATTAACCATGGACTCTTTAGGATTATAGTTATATGTGCAGGGACTGATTACTCCCCTCATTTGTTAAAAGTAATGGGGGGACTTAATTGGCGGATCGGCTGAGCGGTTCCATTAAGGCTGAACTTAAAGGAACTGTGGGGACAGTAATGGCCCTCGTAACCCATGATGCAATCCGTCTTCCAGCTAATTAGCATGGGGGAGGAAGCGGCGGAGCCTTGAAAAAATGTTACAGTATTCTCCATTATAAACTCAGCAAAACGAAGAAACGTCCTCTCACTGTCAACTGTGTTTATTTTAAGCAAACTTAACATGTTTAAATATTTGTATGAACATAACAAGATTCAACAACTGAGACATAAACTGAACAAGTTCCACAGACATGTGACTAACAGAAATGGAATGTGTCCCGAGAACAAAGGGGGGGACAAAATCAAAGGTAACAATCAGTATCTGGTGTGGCCACTAGCTGAATTAAGTACGGCAGTGCATCTACTCCTCATGGACTGCACCAGATTTGCCAATTCTTGCTGTGAGATGTTACCCCACTCTTCCACCAAGGCACCTGCAAGTTCCCAGACATTTCTGGGGTAAATGGCCCTCGCCCTTACCCTCTGATCCCACAGGTCCCAGACGTGCCAAACGGGATTGAGATCCGGGCTCTTCGCTGGCCATGGCAGAACACTGACATTCCTGTCTTGCAGGAAATCACGCACAGAACGAGCAGTATGGCAAGTGGAATTGTCATGCTGGAGGGTCATGTCAGGATGAGCCTGCAGGAAGGGTACCACATGAGGGAGGAGGATGTCTTCCCTGTAACGCACAACGTTGAGATTGCCTGCAATGACAACAAGCTCAGTCCGATGATGCTGTGACACACCACCCCAGACCATGACGGACCCTCCACCTCCAAATCAATCCCACTTCAGAGTACAGGCCTCGGGGTGTAACGCTCATTCCTTCGACGATAAATGCGAGTCCGACCATCACCCCTGGTGAGACAAAACAGCGACTCGGCAGAGAAGAGCACTTTTTGCCAGTCTTGTCTGATCCAGCGACGGTGGGTTTGTGCCCATAGGCAATGTTGTTGCCGGTGATGTCTGGTGAGGACCTGAATTACAACAGGCCTACAAGCCCTCAGTCCAGCCTCTCTCAGCCTATTGTGGAAAATCTGAGCATTGATGGAGGGATTGCGCATTCCTGGTGTAACTCGGCAGTTATTGTTGCCATCCTGTACCTGTCCCTGCACATGTGATGTTCTTTAGTGTCCTAAGTTTTCATAACTGTGACCATAATTGCCTACTGTCTGTAAGCTGTTAGTGTCTTAAAAACCATTCCACAGGTGCATGTTCATGAATTATTTATGGTTCATTCAACAAGCATGGGAAACAGTGTTTAAACCCTTCACAATGAACATCTGTGAGGTTATATGGATTTTTACCATCCTGGTTGGAGGATTAATTTACAAATGTTTTAGCCTTTCCAAAGTTTTAGAATCCGCGGTCAACTCTTAGCTAAGAACTTTTTTAACATCTCACTCTGTTCTTAATGTGCACCAATCCGGTTTTAGACCTGAACAGAGCGCCGTTCCAGCTGCTACACTTGTTTTAGATCAGGGGTGGCAAACTCATTCCATGGAGGGCCTTGTGTCTGCAGGCTTTTGTTTTTTCCTTTCAATTAAACCTGAGACAACCAGGTGTGGGGAGTTAAAAAAAAACCAATTTAACTGCCTTAATCATCAATCAAGGACAAGGGAGAAGCGAAAACCCGCAGACACTCGGCCTTCCGTGGAATGAGTTTGACACCTGTGTTTTAGGTGATGAGTTAAATTGCTTAGATCATAAAACATTTTGTGCTGCCTTATTTTAGACCGGTCCAAGGCCTCCGACACTGTTGATTGATCATTACATTCTCATTCAAAGGTTAAGTAAAATAGGCCTGGATTAGGCTTCTTGCAAGTGGTTTGGGAATTATCTGTCAGACAGGATACTGTCATGTCTTTGGCTATGCCGGATTAAGTGATATGACATGCTATTCTATAAAATCCTTTCTCCGTAATTAATATGAACCTGATTGAGCTAATCATGTAAATGTAATTAACTAGAGAGTCGGGGCACCACAAAATAATATTTATAGAGATGTTATTTTCCGAATAAACTCTTAAAGACCTAGTAATATTTTACATCAATAGCAGTCAATATTAATCGTCACCTTAATTCAGTCTCATCTGAAAGTTCTAAATTCTTGGTTATCTTCACGAACCCTGGCTAACAAGTTGAATCAGCAATGGAAAATTGGGTTTAATTATTTATTTACGAAATACCTAACTAATCACACAGAATTACATATACAAAGAATGAATCATACCTTGATTACAAATTACGTCATAAAGGAAAACGTCCCTAGCGGGTGGAACAGATATGACAGCTGGTTACACAAAAGAAAAGGGGCTGGGTTTGAGTGAAAGAGCGGCAAGACTGAGGAACAAAGGGAGAAGCTGTGCTATCGTAAATACAGTATCTTATGCATTCTAAATTACCGCCCATTTGTAAAAGGAAAATGCAATTTACTCTGAGCTGCGCTTCGGTAGGTTGGTGGGAGATGGAAGACCGTGTTGCCAAACAGAGTCCTTTGTCCTTCGAAGAATGTCTCTGGTGGTCAATTGGATACGTTGTAGTAACGTTGTTGTGTGGTAGACGGAATACTCCGTCTGTTCTATCCTAGCCCCCGTTTGCTGTTGCTGTGGCTAACTCAACGGCTAGGAGCTAGGAGGTATCACTACTGTAGTGAATAAGAGTTCAAAGTTCATACCATTTGCAACCAAAGCTCAGGCTGAGGTTGGCTTAGTTCTGTAGTTGACATGTTAGCCCTTTTAACGCAGAGGCTGCAGACCTCACGTACTTGGAACAGGAGGTTACATTTTCGTCAAGGCTTTATATAGTGGAGCAAGAAGGTTATGTCTGAAAAGTTTTATAACCCATGTCTCTTCACAGGGGCGGGCCACTGATTGAGCAGAGCCCTAACCTTATGAAAACCCAAATCTCTCATTTGGAAGCTAAAATTACATTTAATCTCTTCACCAATAATTTTATATTCAAACATTTGAACTGAACAACAATTCCATGTGAATCCGATAACTCTGATGTGTAGACTTTCCACTGTAGAGTTTATGTCATCTTATCATTGATGAGAATGTCTCACATGACAACCGAACTGACATCATATTCATTAAGTACCACCGCATATGTTCAATTGGTCGGATTACCAGAATATAGTTAATTTCCCCCCACCTTCTGATGTTCCCATAATCTCTATGTTAACCAAGGGGTTTTCAAATTTCACATCAGTAGAGTAGAGAGAGGAAAAAGGGGGGAAGAGGTATTTATGACTGTCATAAACCTATCCCCAGGCCAACGTCATAACACAACATAATGTGTGATTTATGATGGTGTTAAGTCTAGTTTCCTGGATATTACAAAAGGTGTACCACAAGTCCCAAATTGGGTCCTGTTCTCTTTTCCATTTACGTAAATAATATTGGTCTCTCTGTTAAAACTTGTAATATTCATCTGTATGCAGACTAGAGGTCGACCGATTATGATTTTTCAACGCCAATACCGATTATTGGAGGACCAAAAAAAGACGATCCCGATTAATCGGCCGATTGTTTTATTTTATTTGTAATAATGGCACTTACAACAATACTGAATGAACACTTATTTTAATTTAATATAATACATCAATAAAATCAATTTAGCCTCAAATAAATAATGAAACATATTCAATTTGGTTTAAATAATGCAAAAACAAAGTGTTGGGGCAGAAAGTAAAAGTGCAATATGTACCATGTAAGAAAGCGAACGTTTAAGTTCCTTGCACAGAACATGAGAGCATATGAAAGCCCGAGGTTCCTTTTAACATGAGTCTTCAATATTCCCAGGTAAGAAGTTTTAGGTTGTAGTTATTATAGTAATTATAGGATTATTTCTCTCTATACCATTTGTATTTCATATACCTTTGACTATTGCATGTTCTCATAGGCACTTTAGTATTGCCAGTGTAACAGTATAGCTTCCGTTCCTCTCCTCGCCCCTACCTGAGCTCGAACCAGGAACACATCGAGAACAGCCACCCTCGAAGCAGCGTTGCTCCACAAAATCCGCGGCCCTTGCAGGGCAAGGGGAACAACTACTCCAAGTCTCAGAGCGAGTGACGTTTGAAACGCTATCAGTGGCCAAATCGGTGTCCAAAAATACAGATTTCCAATTGTTATGAAAACTTGAAATCGGCCCTAATTAATCGGCCATGTTAAGTATGCCATTGCTACAACTGTAGACAAGGCGATGTTGGAGCTGCAATCTAAATGTGTTGCCAGCAAGAATCAGATTGTATAGTCAACGTTCCTGCCAGTTCTTGACTATGGTGACACCATTTACCATAATGCAGCAGCCACTACTCTTAAACCTTTGGATGCCATCTACCATAGTACCCGTTGCTTTATCACATGTTAGAGAGCTATCCAACCACATGTTAGAGAGCTATCCAACCACATGTTAGAGAGCTATCCAACCACATGTTAGACAGATATCCAACCATGTGATAGAGAGCTATCCAACCACATGTTAGAGAGATATCCAACCACATGTTAGAGAGCTATCCAACCACATGTTAGAGAGCTATCTAACCACATGTAGACAGATATCCAACCACATGTTAGAGAGATATCCAACCACATGTTAGACAGATATCCAGCCACATGTTAGAGAGATATCCAACCACATGTTAGAGAGCTATCCAACCACATGTTAGAGAGCTATCCAACCACATGTTAGACAGATATCCAACCATGTGATAGAGAGCTATCCAACCACATGTTAGAGAGATATCCAACCACATGTTAGAGAGCTATCCAACCACATGTTAGAGAGCTATCTAACCACATGTAGACAGATATCCAACCACATGTTAGAGAGCCAACCACGTGTTAGACAGATATCCAGCCACATGTTAGAGAGATATCCAACCACATGTTAGACAGATATCCAGCCACATGTTAGAGAGATATCCAACCACATGTTAGACAGATATCCAACCATGTGTTAGAGAGCTATCCAACCACATACAATTTGGTAGCCAATAACACTAACTAGAACTGGGAAGATTAACAGAAAATGACCGACACCGACATTGCCCTTCTCTTACCGAAGCAATGTTGCTTACGTAGGTAATTTGGGTGATTAGGCTACACAATGTTCCTGCAGATTGTTAGGTTCTAAAACCATTATTTGGCCAACAGTAATGTGCATTAACCTGCTTCCTGCAATGAAAGTACTGTATATGCACTGTCCCTGTCTCTCTGCTGGCTCTCACACCCTATCGTACAGAGCGAAGGGAGAGATCCATTGTTATAACCACAAGCATACTGACAGCTGCACTTTGAATTGTAATTATGGGAAAGACACAGTTCTTAAAACAACTACTGTTACTTTTGCTGCAAAAGAGGAGAGTCTCAGCATTATGTGAGTATAACAGTTATTTCTCAACTGTCAATATAGAGGAAATACAACCACTTTACAAACAGAGTAGGCTTTGTAGTTGAGATGATGCGGCAGCGGAACGGAGTGGAGAGCGCCATTTTCAGTAAATACATCAAGTAGCCCATATAGGCCTACCAATGTAAAGTTTTGTTGGACATTCAATTTAGTGTTAGATCAATTGCATGCCTATCTCACAACAAGATCATATTTAGCAATATGTGGCACCCACATTTAAAAAAATTGGTATTAATTTGCATTCCAAGTAGAATTGGAATCTAGGTAAATCTGGAAACGACTTATACCCTGCTAACCTGTTCACAGGGTTGGTTTACTCTTTTAGGTTCCTCGGGTCTCCGCCAAACTAGGTGAATCTGCTTTTAGTTTTAATGCACCTCACTCCTGGAACAATTTACAAAACTCATTAATTGGATGGTCTGGTGCCGCTCGGGCAATTTAAACTATTGATTGAGAACCTAGTAGCTGAGAAATGTAACTGTTTTTCTTAAAATGTTGTGCTGTAATTCTATTTTATTTGACACTGTATTGATCACAGTTTTGTTTCATATTGTATGTGATTGTTGTGTTACTGTGATCATGGAACCCTTGTGAATGAGACCCTGGTCTCATTGGGTTTTTCCCTGAATAAACAAAGAATAAAGAAAACATTTCAAATAAATAATTCAGAGACTCTGCAGGATGCAGTTTATTGTATATATTTTTCAGATCTTATAATGAAAGTGTAAACAGAAGTCACTCAGAACCACTTTATCCCAATTACCGAACCAATGTCTTTGTAATGGCATACATTATACTTTATATAGACGCAGCAGTTACATTTAGCATTGGAAACTGACTGAAACTTTACTGAATGACAGTGTATAGCCCACGGTGTAATTACAGGGGTTCGGAATCAATTTGTGGTTCACTTGATTGCAGTGCATTCTTCTTCCTATATTGCATCATTCTCCCTGGGTGTGCATCCCAGTGAGCATCAGTAGGCAGAAAGTAGATCCATCACTAAGTACTGTCGATTGAATAACAACACAGCAAGACAGTGGTTCTGACCAACAGGAATACAGCCACACAGGGAATACCAGTTCAGTTTGAGTTTCACACTAATATTAAGAAGTGCATCTCGGGTCATCTATATTTCATTTGGTGGGATGACATGATGTGTGTGTGTGTGTCTGCGTGTGTGTGTGTGCCTACGCAAATTCTCTTAATGTTGTGTAATATAGCAGCGCTCCCTTTTGGTTCAATTAAGACTCAACCATCCACTGCGTCTCAAACTCAGAAACACACTCATTAAATCCAACCTGAGAGACGTGTGTGTGTGTGTGTGTGTGTGTGTGTGTGTGTGTGTGTGTGTGTGTGTGTGTGTGTGTGTGTGTGTGTGTGTGTGTGTGTGTGTGTGTGTGTGTGTGTGTGTGTGTGTGTGTGTGTGTGTGTGTGTGTGGGACCTCTCTACTGTCAGGTCTTTGGGGAGCTGTCCGAGCGACTAGTCGTTAATCAAGATAGGCAGGAATACATCCGTTCCCGTCATTCCCAGGATGACAATGTTTCCGAGGTACGAAAAGGGAAGAGTACGGTTCCCACATGGGATTGTCTCTTTTCAAGGCCCCCAATTAGGCTGTAGCAGCTGTAGCACTGATGGAAGCCAGCCGTACAACACACAGATGAGTATGTAGAAGGAGATAGTCTTTTGTTCGCTGGCCTGATATCATATGAGCTTACAATGCTGATGATCACAGACCTAGCAAAGAGAGCCTTCACGAAAGGTGATACCTTCAACATGATATTATAGCTGCTCTGCTAGTGTTGTAAGAGCCATTTGTTTGCTGCAAAGACCGTTACCTATACTATATATCATGGTGATCAGCATGGCAATATAGTGTAATCTTCTAATGTTAAATAGCAAGGAATTATATAGGGTTATATTGATTATGTTGTTTATTGTGCATTTCTTCTCGTCTTATGACATTTGAGCTTAATTATGACATATGAGTTTAGTTTGATGGGGACCAATGAAGCCACTGTAGGCCTATATAATATTGACTGTGGGGCTTAAGGGAAAAGTAGACTGGTAAAGAAAAAGGAAAGGAAAGGAGGTATCTGTATACTTTATTTTGTACCAATCATAAATACAGCTCAATGTGTTTGATCTAGAAAGGGAAAATGGGAACATGTCATAAAATCCTATAGAAAATGACATAAAATCCAAATGGAACAACCGACAGCCCCGTATGTCAGATGAGGGTAAAATAAGTGATGAATGAGTAATTTGTGAAGTGACTCAATACGAAGCCTAGACAATAATGAAAGAGGCAGGTATATTAACAGCGGCGTACTGTAATGTCAAATTTCAGTGCTCATATTCATTGAATAGATCGACCCCTCCGTACTCTGTGCATCTCCTCTGGAACATTAAGGATCAATTTCCGACCAAACGTATTTATTCATGAGTGTATTACACCTGATTCCTCTCGTCGCTTAGTGATGCACTTCCTTAAGGATTATGTATCGAATCGCGTCTCCCTCCCACGCCACCAGCTGCCAACCTTGCTCTCCATTCGGCATCGACTTTGAAAACGACACAGATTTCGGTTCGGATGATAATTTTCCAATTACATTTCATTCATTTAGAAGACGCTCTTATCCAGACCAACTTACAGTTAGTGCGTTCGACTTACGATATCTAGGTGGGACAAGCCCCTTTCCCAGTCATAATACACAAGATGGCGCCGACAGACATGGTCGCAGGCTGACAAGTGTGTTTTTACGTCACCCTTCACTCTCTCCTTCTCTCTTTTTGTTGTTGTCATCGTCAAACATTTTGAGACGCTCGGCTGTTTCCTGTAGCACTTGTCACACGCCGTCTGGTCCTTTAAGTGGACGGCTGTGATGTGTTTTGATGTGAGTGTGTGTGCCTGTATAGAGAGATGAATTTCAGTCAGCCTAGAAATGTTAGTGTTATCAAGGGTAAAGTGCATTGACTGCAGCTCTGCACTGCACAAGGGCTGTAGCTAACTAACACTTAGCAACCTGTGAGGAGGCGTCCGTGAGGCACAGATTATGGCCTGCGTCAAGGTGCTCCAACTCTGGTTCTGGAGAGCTGCTTCGCTCCAACCCTTCAGTATAACACCTTCTGCCCCTACCTCAGCTAATCATGGTCCAAATTGAAGAATATGATTCGTTTGAATCAGGTGTCTTAGTGAATGGCTGATATAAAAGCCTGTGGCTTTACTGTGCCGGAGTTGAAGAACCCTTCCCTCAGGAACTTATTTTCCCATCTCCCTTACCTCCTTTACTTCAACTAAATTGAAATTGATTGACAGAGGTACTCCTCTTAAGGGGCTAGATCAGTAGGTCCAATTTCTACCAATTGATTTGATTACGTGTCATTAGCCTGTACTCCATCAGCTCGTCCTGCAGACCAGCTAGCTCTTTAGGAATGTGGACGTTGAAGTGTGAGTATGGATTTAGAGATATAGCCTTTAGCCCAGACTACCAACACTGCTGCTCCTCGCCTTACCTCAGCCCACCTCAGAGTGGAGATAGCATCGCTTCCCTCATCATCACCTCGGTTGATGAGAACGTCAGGATAAGTCAGAATCCTGATGGGGGGGGGGGGGTTCCCCTTCCTCCCCTTCCTCCCCCTTCTCCAAGTGGTTCACCTCAGCTAGCCAGACACCGCCCCCCCTCCCCTCGCCCCGTATACCGTCCCTCACTGAAGGATATGAGGTTTTAGCGCCGGCCCGGGCCGTCCTCTCGCTGGGGAAATATAACTTGGCCGTCTATTGCATTACAGTTTTCTAAAGCTGTGCATTAGGAGGTTATCAGGTTCCCTGAGGTAGAAGGATGAGGTGGGGGGGTGATGGGGCAGAGGTGAGTTGGGGTTAGTAATTTGCCCTGTGGTTTTAAGAGGCAGGAAATAGCTACCTCAAGAGGGCCTCTGAAAAAGTGTCGGGGAGGGGGAACCATGTAACAATGCTAGTATAACGGTACGAGGGAGAGAGAGTCAATCAGAGTGTAGTGAGGGACTCCGTTGGCTGCCCCTGACCACTGTATTCTCCGGGGAGCATGTTTTGTTTTCCATTAAGAATGGAGTTATTGTTTGTGCAGAGGCACCCGCGGCAGCAGCCCCCACCCGCTTGCCTGTGTGAGCTGTGTGTGTGGTCGTGCATGAATGTGTGTGTGTGTGTGTGTGTATATTCCTGTGTGTGTTTACGTGCCTATGTGTGTGTGTTTGTGAAAAGGTAGACTGATATATGGCGCGCTCTAATGGGGCGCTTCATGTTATTCACATCTTGCAGAGGCCCCGGACCAGAGATCCATTTGTTTGACTCAAGTAGCACTTTAATTGACTAGGCCTCCCATCTCGATAGAGATAATCACCAAAAATGTCAGGCCTAACCATCTGCCGGGCCACTGCCATGAGAGAAGCGATGGGGGAATAGGGTCGGACGGACATGGATCTTTATAAAAGTGAAAGGCAAGCCATCTAGTCAGGCTGATTGATTTGCAGATCGCTCAGTATTAGCCCGAAACACTATCTATCCATGATGTGGAATTACTAGACGTGATCTCGATTGAGTGTTCTATTCATCTGACGTCTCTGTGACGTTTTTTAGCAACGCATGGGGAGACATGTAATGAATGGTTAAAGTGAGTATGTTCATTTTCCTATGAAATGTCCCTGTGCCTCATAGAGTTTCTAAAGCTTTGTCTGTTAGTGGGTCAACCGTGCAGCATGTTAGCATAACATATATTTTTTTAATACATAGAGAGATAGCTACGTAAATATTATAGCAATGGCTTATTCTTTATATGTAAATATTTACTTACAACGTATACAACAGCAACAGGCATAAAAACCACAAATCTCGCTCGGCTACTTACACATTTGTGACCGACCGGCTCAATTCAGTCTTATGTAGCAAAATTTGAAATGTTTTTTTTTTTTTACATTGGATAAAAGTAGAGACTCAGAGCTATAAAATGGTATATCATACACTACCCTTGAGGAACAATGGGAAAGTAATTCTGCTTTGAAAGTTGATAAACTTGGAACCCCACTTTTGAGAAAATGGCCCTTGAATTATTGGTACACCTACTGGAGAGCTCTTCTTTGTCTACACCTATTCAGCATCATTCACACCCTCTTTAACTTTAGCCCCACCAATCCCCCAAAGATTGAAAGACTAAAGGCTGGTTTATACGACAGGTGGATTTGTAAATTCAATCTGGAGTGCCAGAGTGTGCTCAGATCGTTTTCAGATTGTCCGTTTGTTAATTCAGAGCGTTTCGCTCTCGGAGCGTTCAGAGTGCACACTGGACGCTCTGGCCAATGATTAGGGTTGATCCGAACGTTCTGACCTCACAACGGCAGTCAAGCACCCAAGCAAACTGGCTAACGTTAGCTTACTTACTAGCTACTTCCAGACACAAATGAGAGAACAGCTCACTCAGCGAATGTGACTGTAACTGTGCTGCAGGCAACAATTTAATAAAGTTTTTTTTGCCAACGTTTACTGACACCAGCCATACTCAACGGGTGTTGAGCATTCTTAAATTCGTCAGTTATTCTGCGCTCTGGCACACTCAGACGAAATCGGACTAGATAGCCAGAGCAAATTTACCAGCGACTTCTATCAACAGTTGTCGCAGTGACATCATGAACATTCTATTTAAATGGTTACTTGAATAGTAAGAATAGAGTATTTTGTTTAGACATGTAGCTAGCTCCTTAGCTATCATACTCTAATTCCACTGATTTCAAAACTCGGTCCTCAAGAAAGTGGAGAGGAACTCTTATGCAATTCTACTACGTGATGTCTTTCAAAAAAGCCACGTTAGAAAGGATTACCTACACATACTGACCAGCTCATGTTATAGACAGAAGCGCGCTACATGGCAGAACAATCCAAGTCTCAGGCTATCATGGCTAGCCTTCTGTAGCTCAGTTGGTAGAGCATGGCGCTTGTAACGCCAGGGTAGTGGGTTCGATTCCCGGGACCACCCATACGTAGAATGTATGCACACATGACTGTAAGTCGCTTTGGATAAAAGCGTCTGCTAAATGGCATATTATTAGAGGGAAGGTTCCTGACTTTTTCTGTGGCTAAACCAACTAGGCTCGTAATTTAACAATTTTGTTTGTATTTACAGATGGCATACAAGTTTGTTATTAAGGCACATAAAAGTTTGCATGTTCTAGAAGGTATTTCTGCCAAAAAATGCATTTTGTTTAAAAAAAATGTTTACGTTCAAATGGCTCTCCTGTGAAGTAGTAACCCGCGACATACGCCTAATTTCCTGAAACAGATCATATTTTATTGATGGATCCGGTACAAGTCTTAACACAACATAATGGATGAGTCTATGTAGAAGGACTGACAACTGTGAGCGGGGATTGTTCTCATAAGACCGTTCTACGTCCCATAATGGAGGCCTAAACTTTAGTATTAAGGGCCATTTTGAACAGGCACAGAGCACAGAGAAGTAGCAATGGCCACGTCTCTTAAGAACAATGTGGCCGCCAAAATGGCTGCCTGCCACATGATGCCACATGGTCCAGTCACCCTCATGCCACTCATTCCTCTTTGTAATGGACTCGGTAGGAAAATGTCCATAAATCATCTCTATGACTCACTCATAGTGTGCAGTGTTGATCATTCTACTCCCCATGGCCTCCCTTTCAGTGACTTACTTGCAAATTGTGGAGCTCTTGAGGTGTCAGAAACAAGTGTTTACAGCAAATATGAAAAATGAATTGTTATAGATTTGTTATATTCCTGGATGGGCTGTGATTTGGTCCAACCCACACAAAACATCCCAAAATCAATAAGGTGTGTGTGTGTGTGTGTGTGTGTGTGTGTGTGTGTGTGTGTGTGTGTGTGTGTGTGTGTGTGTGTGTGTGTGTGTGTGTGTGTGTGTGTGTGTGTGTGTGTGTGTGTGTGTGTGTGTGTGTGTGTGTTAGAGCTGGGACGATAAAACAAAAAATATTGACACCAACCATACCGATCACTTATAAGTAGCCTATACTACAGAAATTAAGTTTAAAATGAAATATGATTACTAATATGGGTGTTTGTTAATGGGACAATTGATGGCTACAACCATCCAACTGGTAACAGTAATTTAGGATTATTTAAAAAAAAAGATTCCAGTGTGTGTGTGTGTGTGTGTGTGTGTGTGTGTGTGTGTGTGTGTGTGTGTGTGTGTGTGTGTGTGTGTGTGTGGCTGCACGCTTAGGCTAATTGAAATGTATGAGAGCCCTAGTTAAATGATCTGTGCAGGCAGAGCTCGAGAGTGATTGCAAACATATGGAAGGGTTCCTTAAACAACTGAAACATCTGCACAACGCCTCTCTCTCTCTCTCTCTCTCTCTCTCTCTCTCTCTCTCTCTCTCTCTCTCTCTCTCTCTCTCTCTCTCTCTCTTTCTCTTTCTCTTTCTCTCTCTCTCTCTCTCTCTCTCTCTCTCTCTCTCTCTCTCTCTCTCTCTCTCTCTCTCTCTCTCTCTCTCTCGGTGTGCGGGTTGCATTATGTTTAATAATGTTTTAATGCTCAAACACAATTATTCCATCCATGTCAATGCACACACAAGAGAATATCTTGCCACATATTGAAAGGCAGCTAGCTGTGTGAAAAATAGCTTGCCAAGGAAGGAGAGGGAAAAGAGGATTTAAAAACATATGGCAGACTGGCAGCGCAAGCAAAACGGAACGCAGCATTCAGGGCGCCAGCACGTGAAGTGATGGACTGGGTGTCGTGTATGCGTGTGCATAAGAGACAGAGGTAGACAGAAAAAGAGAGAGCTTGATAGAGCGTGAAAAAGGGAGTGAGGGAGGGAAAGAGAGAGAGCTGAAGGGAGGAAAGAGAGAGAGATGGAGGGAGGGAGGGAGGGAGGGCGAGAAGGCAGAGAAAACTCATAGTTCGGCAGGTGCTGTTCCAATTCATAGTTGGGTATTTTGGGATATTTTAGGCAGGGCCCGATCTAAATTATTGAGGACCTCGGGCATGTCTGGAATTGTATGTGGTTGTGTGTGAATGTGTGTCAGGGAAGAGTGCACGTGTATGTTTGTGGTTGTGGGAGTGCTAATGTATCACGGGGGTTGGCGTACGTTTGACTGTATTAAAATACAATGAACGATATGAGCTCAATGTTCTCGGGAAATGCTATCTCTCTCTCTCTCTCTACCCCCCCCTCTCTCCCTCCTTCTTTCTCTCTCTCTCTCTCTCTCTCTCTCTCTTTAAAAAGCTATTGACACGTTGCTTAGTGATGACTGGGGGAGTTATGTAGCTCATATTGTCTGAAATGAGTCACCGTGGTGTTTCTAACCACAGTGACAGGTAGACACAGAGGCTCACTCAATTCAAATTGCTCCATTTAATTGGTGATCTCTGTTGGGTAAGTGTGCAGGTAAGTGTACTATTTAGAAAAATACTGTCTGTGGCGGCTACACAGTCTATTATTGGCATACTTACTCTCTCCCCAAGGTGTAGCGTAGCTTCATTCAAATTCTCCTCATGCAGGCTGCACACCCTTGGCATAATCCAGGAGTCGGACTCATCATTAGAGACAGGGAAGTATGAATTGGGCTTCGCAAGTACACCTTCTGATTTAGTTAGTGTCTGTTGACGCGGGAGACCATAGTCCAGATTGGGCGGCGTAATGGGACGCTGTCACTTTTTGATGGCTTACTCGCTATCCTCTGTGTTACATGCAGTACTGGGGAGCTTACTACTGATTCACTTGGAATGGTTATTTTAATAATTATAATGATGTCCAAATTGACCTGACATTGAAGAATAAGGAAAGAAGAGGTTCCGGAACAGTACTGTTCATTGTTTGCAGTTCAATAATTTGACATCACATATTTTCTATGACGAGGTCTTCTTATAATAGGATAAACAAGCCTTAACTACAGTATGACTGAACTACCGCTGTCACGCTGGGCTCCAGAGTGGCGCAGGCGACTAAGATACTGCATTTCAGTACAAGAGGTGTCACTGCAGTACCTGGTTCGAAACCAGGCTGCATCACACCCGGCTGTGATTGGGAGTCCCACAGTGCGGCGCACAATTGGCCCAGCGTCGTCTGGGTTTTGCCTGTGGGTAGGCTGTCATTGTAAATAAGAATTTGTTCTTAACTGACTTGCCTAGTTAAATAAAAAAAATAAAAAGTCTGTCAAATTCAAACTGTTGAAAGTTTCGTCTTGTCACCTCAGTATCCCCTTGTTAGGCGGTTTAGGCTCATAATGTGACAACAATGCTGTTACCTTACAAGCATAGCTGGAGGCAGCGAAAGTTACTGCTTCTGTTCACAAATACAAATACAGATTTTCTGTGTAAAGAATTTGTCTCTTTATTCAGTTTCCAAAATACATTTTGAAACCGTAAATATGTATATTTTCTTGACAAAGCGACATGTCTAATTCTGGTAAATTCTGGTCAAAGTTTATCACTGTCACCTGAAGGATAAGCTATTCTGACAGGAAGGCTGAGCCTGTATGAAGTATGGGCTATATTATTTTGGTTTGACATTGAAAAGGTTAAACCACTGACTTTCCAAAAGGAAAGGTAGTTTGGGAACATGTTTTGCTCTCAGTTTAGTTTCCATCACGAATGTTCTTCTGCACCAGAAACTCAATAGACACAAAACATCCCTCACGTCATTAAACAATGATAAAGCTTTTGAATAAATGATTACACAAGCTTCATTTTGTCAGGTATGTCCTGCGAGTGAGTTGCATGCCTGTACCCCGACAAGACTTTTCCACAATTTGTGACGGACATCCTCATGGAATGTTGTGGAAGTCAACACACGGAACACATGGATAAAGTGTTACTGCAGAACGCCTTCAATATATGAATCAACTGTTATCAATGTATTGATGCAGACAACCTCCACTGCTCCTGTAGTCACGGGTTGGTCAGAGCAAATGAACTGTGTTTCCACCGGGGTGTTTCTATACGGATTACTTTTGAGTTCTCAATGTCTTTCATACTCTGCATAGAAAGGCCTGCTTGTCGGGTGTCGTTTTACACGATCATTCTGATTCCCGTCACAAAAGTGTACCGCGCTCTGTGTGTATACCTATTGATTAAAACATTAGGCCCACTTGCTTTGAATGGAGCGGCTTATTTTGTGCTCATTTTTTAGAACGGGAACCCTTTTCTGGTTTGGATTATGGATTATTAGTGTGCGCTCACACAACCTGTTTGCAATGTGTGTGTGTGTGTGTGTGTTTGTGTGTGTGTTTGTGTGTGCGTGAATAGTGTTTGTGTATGTGCCTATGTCTGTGTGGGTATTGTGTTTTTGTGCATGGTATGTCTCTGTGTGCGTGTGCACCCGTGACTTGTGTTTGAGCCTGTGTGTCTGCGGACGTGTAATCCATTTGTTTAAATATATTTGACATGTTCATTAAGCCGCTAAGCCACACACCCTCACTTTTTCCCCTCTTGGAAAGCGGCTTTTTGCGCCGTGCATAGGCTGTAATTACCATTCCACAAATGAGGGGGATGGCACCGAAAGCACAGCAAAGAGAGCTGCTTCATGGCTCCCTGCCAGCCTCTTCTTCCTCTATGTCCTCCCTCTCCTTTCTCCTTACAATGACATCACAGCAATCAGGAACCATGGGCCCCGCTATTCAATCATAACACAGAACGTGAAATAAGATGTTTCGGATGAGAGAGAGGTTTAAAAGCAATGAAATTATGATTTTTTTTCTTTTATTTGTATTTTTTTTCTTAGTTCAATTTGAATTAGTCTTCTTTTTTTTCCAGCTCTTACACCATACAGAAACAGTTTCTTCAGGAATACGTAGCAAGACACCGGCGGAAAAATACATCATATACAAAATAATACATCATATGTCACATTTGACTCAAAGGCAGACATTCATGTACAACACCCTCTATATGCCCCTTCATGTAGTGTTGAAAATCTGCAATAGACAAATCAACCCACCAAATCAACCCCCATTTTGTGCTTCTGGAGAAAATCATCTTTAAGTCTGTCGTCATTTCTGTTTGTTGGTGAGGGGATTTAGGGACTGGCTGCACATCCGTCCTTTCTCCTGGCGAGGCTGGCACTGCCAAGTTGACGCAGTGCCCGGCTGTTGGGCTGGTATCCGTGACCATCTTCCTGCGCCAGCACCATGATTACCATGATCTGTGTCGGCAAGAGTATTACACAACCACCTGGAGAGGGAGGAACACCTGGACACTTAGGTCCTGCCCAACCCACAATACCAGGCTTTACAGCCTATATACTATAGTCATATAGCATATAGTAATTACGCATTCTGTAGGCAACTAAAGGGACTTATAGGCAATACTATAAATTACAGGCTTTTCTCACTATCCAGCCTTAGTGCATGGACAAATTATGCGTAGTTTAGGGAGGCATTACGTTCTCTATAGGCAAGACTGTAACATTAGAATTAGAATCATGGAATTTGTTCATGGAATTGACGTTCTGTACAGGGTACATTGTTATGTGAGATGGAGGGGAGTTGGACCGATGCTCTTGTGATGAGGTAGCCCTGTCTGTGTGATAGCAATTTCCTTTAGGCCTAATGGTTAAGACCGAGACCGGGGTTCAGAACCCACCTGTGATCTGGTTACTAAGGACTGAAGTGTACTGGAAGAGCTGAACACGATGTGCTTGGTTATTGCATTAGCCTTGTAAAGGTAAATTGCGTAAATCTGAAAATCAAACATGTAATTAACAACTGGCCCAGGATATTACCTAAGCAGTTCATGTACAATGCCCTTGCTAAATACTAATGCATATATACATGACCAGTATGTAACATGCAGCTGTAATTACTCATGAGAATCAACCTGCTTTCTGGAACATTCAATGATTAATAATGTATGCTGGTTAACTATGTAACAGACGCCCAATGCGTTATTTAGGAGTATTACCATCCGATCCAAACTTAAAATAGATTTCACAATGAATATAACAATTATCTAACCCAACCTACCTAGGAAAACGTACACTAACCTGCAGAGTCGTCCCCTGGGTACGATTTCATCTGGATGTTGGGTTACACTTATCCAGTATATTTTGACAATGGTGCCACGCTGTCAAAACCACCCACACCCACTGTTAGGGTTGTTGTCATCTTTCAACCAGCAACTGTCTCGATCACTGGGAAACCAGTTGAGTAGACTCTGTAACCAATCAATGTCTTGAATTAAACAATTAACTCCTGAGGTGTAACTGAGTCCCGGCAGAGAATGACACCCGGGGGACTACATTTTTTATCTTAAGGGTGGGAATGCTGAAAAGGACTCAGTATTTCACTGCTCGATTGTGTAATTTGGTTCAGTTGGGTGTGCACTTCATGTGAAATATTCTATCTTGGAAAATTTGATGGGAGAATATTGTATTATTGTTATGATGTCTCATGGTCTTCACACATTCATGCTTTCCTATTCAGACGAGTAGAAATGAAAGCGAAATCACTGACCTAAACTAATTCATGGTATGTACCACCAAAATATGAAAAAATTAGCTCAGCGAAAATTGCTGATGGGATCAAGGAATTCAACACCCCCCAAATTTTGAAATCCTTTCTCCCCCCTCCCATTCAATGCACTCTGTAAGCCAACCGTGATCTTTCCCTGAACTGTCATAACTACGGCTCCAGTAAGGTTGCAATTACTGAGCAAGCATGTTCAAAAAACACCTCCGCTCCACAACTTCATATTCAATATCACCCATTAAGCATCTTCTCTGACCCCAGTCCAGACCCACGGTGAAAAAGAAAACCCTGTCTTACTTAATATTATCTATCATAAAGCATGTCTGATGTAGTGAGGAAGGAAATTAGAGAGAGAAGGGGTTGGGAGGGAGGGAGGGAGGGAGGGAGGGAAAGGGGGAGAGAGGAAGAGGGGAGGGAAAAGGAGGGAGAGAGAGATGGATGGATGGATAGGGAGGGAGGGAAATGGGAGGGAAAGGGGGTGAAGGGGGAGGGGAGGGAAAGGGGGAGGGGAGGGAAAGGGAGGGAGAAATGGATGGATGGATGGGGAGAGAGAGGGAGGGAACAGAAGACAGAGAAAGATAGAGATGGAGGGAGAAAGAAAGATGGAGAGGAAAAGAAAGAGAGCAGGAGGCAGAAAGAGAGAGGGAGACAGACAGCTTCTCCCCTCTTCCCACAGCCTGTAATAACTTCATGCATGTTTAAGCAGGCATTAGTTAAATACCCAGAGGAGGACCCTGGCTCACAGGCTCAGAGATGACACAGGAGCACAACACCACACCACACAGTGGATAGAGAGGATGGAGCAACACACACAGACGCAAACACACTGACACACACACACAGATTCATTCATTCATTCATTCATTCATTCTCTCTCTCTCTCTCTCTCTCTCTCTCTCTCTCTCTCTCTCTCTCTCACACACATCTACACACACACACACACACACACACACACACACACACACACACACACACACACACACACACACACACACACACACACACACACACACACACACACACACACACACACACACACACACACACAGATAAACACACACATAAACACACACACACACACACACACACACACACACACACACACACACACACACACACACACACACACACACACACACACACACACACACACACACACACACACACACACACACACACACACACACACACACACACACACACACACACACACAGATGCTCGCTTAAGCTGGAATCCTTAATGGTGAAACTGACCCACCCGCTTGCCTTTTTACAACAACAAAGAAGTTACTGCAAACAACAAACATTGTATTTTCCCCTCGATCACATTGCACGTGCAATAGAAGAGCAAAGTACTGGATGTATTGCAAAAAATAATAATGATCATGCTGCGAGACTCTCCTCAGCTCTTGCAACATGCCATTGCAGAATAGTATACACATTAATCTCTTTCTCACATACACACACACACACACACACACACACACACACACACACACACACACACACACACACACACACACACACACACACACACACACACACACACACACACACACACACACACACACACACACACACACACAGCAGTGAGCACCGAGAATCATCTGCTGTCCTTGGGACAAATGGAGAGGAACACATGGCTTCACTATGATTGAAACCACCTACAAAGGTTTCCACAACGTCTCTCTCCCTCCCTCCCTCCCTCTCTCTTTATCTCTCTCTCTCTCTCTCTCTCTCTCTCTCTCTCTCTCTCTCTCTCTCTCTCCCTCTCCCTCCCTCGTTGTCTCTCTCTCTCCCCCCTTCCTCTCCGTCCTGTGTGCCGGAGTTCTTCAATGCCATCCGGTCTAAGGGCTCCTGCCAAAGAGGTACATCCCCCTGGAAGGCTCACAGTGCTATGGGAAGTCGGGCAGGCAGGGGGAGGTAGGGAGAGAGGGAGGGAGGGAGAGGGGCAGAAGGGTGGAGCACTCCAATGTGGCTGTCACCAGCATATATTTCAGGAGGCGTCTTGTGCTCTCCAGTGCATCATGCCCTCCCACCAAACACGATTCACACAGGCAGGCCACACACCACAAACAGAAGGTGCCTTGATAGATTCCAGGTCAAGTAATCACTGTACATGTACACGCTGTATGTACACACATATGCATGGATACGTACATGCAAACATACAAACCAGAACCAAAACGGAATATATACATGCAAACATACAAACCAGAACCAAAACGGAATATATACATGCAAACAAACACACTGAAACATTCAGGAGCTATCTTAAACTAACAACACACACATGTCACACGCTCAACACTCAAGCCCCGAACACATCCACTCCAGCACGACCTATTTCCCCTTCTCCTCCTCCTCTCTCTGCCTAGCGAGTCATGTTAATGAGATGGTTAACAGATCAAAAGGCACAGAGAGGAATTTTTAATTGCTGGAGAGGTGTTGATTAGTGCCAGGCAGAGAGGCGAGGCAAGGTGCAGTCAGCTTCCATTAAACCATAGCTCTAGGGGCTCTGCTGTGCGTGTGTGTGAGTGTGTGTGTGTGAGTATGTGTGTGCGCGTGCATGTGAGAGAGTGATTTTGGGTGTGAGCCTTAAATGCATGTGAGAAAGTGCATGTGTGAGTGTCTGCATCCTTGTGTGTGTGTTTCCTCTGGGAGAGCATTGTTAATGCATAGAAGGCTCTGAATGGTCAGTCCGACTTCTGCAGCGGAAATACAGAATTTAATGCTTTGTGGCCTCAGCAGAATTCAGAGGATTCATACTTCTTGCGCTTTATAGAGCTGTCATACGCATGCAATAAATTAGTCTGCACTGCACCACTCATAGTGATTCAGAGCTAATATCTATAGCCATCCAGCTAATTACAAGCAAAAAGGCTCCACCGTTTTCCCACCTGCATCTCCATCCCAAGTCTCCCCATCGCCCCCCATCAAATTTGCCTACATTTAGGCTATTGTTTATATGTGACCCACCACCTGGATTCCGTCCTATGTAGCAACATTCGAAACCATGTTTTTTACGTGGGATAAAAGTACAGACGGGGCTACAAAATGGTATATCATACACTACCTTTGAGGAACAATGGGAAAGTAATTCTGCTTTGAAAGTTGATAAACTTGTAACCTCACTTTTGAGAAAAAGACCCTTTTTTTCACCTACTGGAGAGCTCTTCTTTGTCTACACCCATTCAGCATTGTTCACACCCTCTTAAGCTTTAGCCCCACCCATCTCTTTAAGGAGTCACATGTGAGGCCATGTGCTGAACAGAGTGAGTAGTGTAGTAAACAAACAAAGATTTCAAGACTAAAAGTGGTAAAAGTAGTAGCCTACAATAAGGAAAAACTCCAGGTAATAACACACTTCATGTAGTCCTTGGTCTATATCCTAATCTGACTTTGGTGAAGGTCATGTGGATATTCACATTACCATCTCTGGTATACACAAACTATATCAAGTGAAATCAAAATGTATTTGTCACAGTGAAATGGTTACGTGTATATTTGCATAGTAGCAATATCAAAAACAGAAAGTGTCCAGATAACAATATTGTATAATTATTAGATGACACTTACCCAGACACACTTCTCTAAATTGATGGGTCATGTGAAAGTAATACTATAACCATCCTAAGCCACATCTATCTAAGTGGATGGGTCACTATTGTCTAGACATATACACATGTTCATGAAATACTTTAGATGGCCGTAATCACCCCCAGACACACCTGGCTAATTTGATAGTTTATGTAATCAGCTGGAGAAGTGGAATCTTTTGTTTAGACATGTAGCTAGGTAGCTAGCTAAACAATTAACCGGCATAATCCCAACTCATACTACTACAAATACAAACTATTTGTCAAAGCTGTAGTATGAATCTGCAGGTAGCTAAAGCTAACCAACTATAACTAGCAATGCAAATGGATTTACTACACAGATCATAAACGTAGCATTAGCTAGCGAGCTAGCAAGATAACATTCTCCAGCTAACTTGCAATGAAAATAACTTTCTGACAGTGGTTAAGGGCTCTGTACTGCAGCGCCAGCTGTGCCACCAGAGAACCTGGGTTGTCGCCCAGGCTCGTCATAACCGGCCGCGACCAGGAGGTCCATGGGGTGACGCACAATCAGCCCAGCGTCGTCCGGGTTAGGGAGGGCTTGGCCGGTAGGGATGTCCCTGCCTCATCGTGCACCAGCGACTCCTGTGGCGGGCCGGGCACAGTGCACGCTAACCAAGGTTGCCAGGTGCACAGTGTTTCCTCCATCACATTGGTGCGGCTAGCTTCCGGGTTGGATGGGCGCTGTGTTAGCAGTGCGGCTTGGTTGGGTTGAATTTCAACCTTCATCTCTCCCGAGCCCGTACGGGAATTGTAGCGATGAGACAAGATAGTAGCTACTAAAAACAATTGGATACCACGAAATTGAAAAAAAGTATAATATCTGAAAATGTAGCTAGACTTTTACCCATATAAATGGATGAACGTTTTGTTTGTAGCTGCATCTTATTTGGCCAGCGTTGTGTCAAGTCACTCCGGTTCACACGGTGAACATGACGTGAGCAGAAAGTAGCCCATCACAACTTTTTCCCACTGATCTGTCTATAGCGCCTGCTAAATTCAGGGTGGCAATGTTGTTGAGAAAAGTAGGAATTACTTTTGTAGTGCTTGATGGCTAACGTTATATCTTTCAAAAAAGCCATGGAAGAAAGGATTATCAACACATCCTGAGAGCAGCTCACGTTTAAACAGAAGCATGCTACATGGCAGACCAATCCAAACTCATATCTCGGGACGTCCAGGCCATCCATTATCCAGTACATGTTCCAGAAGGCATTTCTGCCCTCCAAAAAACACATTTTGATACAAATAAATAAAAAGGCTTTCAAATGCCTCTCCAGTGGAGTAGTGATGTGCGACATACGCTTAGCTTCCTAAAACGGGTCACATATGTGTATTTGACACTATGTTGAGGTAAAAATCGGAGTAAAATGCTTGTATGGATGTCAACCCCAATATATGTTCATGGCATCGTCATCAATCAACTGCATTACAGTTCAAAAAGTACTTTGACTACCACCACCGATTTCTGTATCCTAGCTGTGCTACCAGCTTATACGAATGGAAGTTAGCATTTAGCAGTCAGTTTTTCTTAACCTGAAATCTTCTAAATGTTCTGCAGTGAAAACAGCCAAATATATCCTTATCGGATTTTAGTAACCACATTGTGGGCTTGTTAAAATACATCAATCATGACGGATTTGACAAATATCCACTTTGTTAGATCAGATTTGTTGAATCAGCAGGAATCCATCATCCTTCTATCCCTCACGGTCTGCATTCCATTGACCTCTGTACCGCATCCATCCCCATTACCCCCACAATCTCTTTCCAGGAGTTCAAACTCATTTTTGTGTCTTTTTGTGTCTTTTTCCCTACACGAGGTATCAGAAAGATGCTTTTTATTTGTGAACTTCTTCTATTAACCTTTTGTCAAAGTTCTCCATGTTTGATGTCAAGGAAGTTGTCAAAGATGTGAGTTTGTGTTTATACAGGATGTACCACCCCCACCTACTATCAACCAGTAATGTCGATGCGGGGCTGTAAGGAGCTGTAAGGAGCCCTCCGCATTATTACAACATTTGGGAGGAGCACAGCATCGCCTCCAGAGCTCAAAATGGCCTCCACAAGGCTCCAGAGGCTCCACAATTGCGTCACTCCCTCCGTATGGACAGCATTTCTGGATCATGCATAAATGGGCTTTTATACTTCAGCCCATATTTCAAACCCTAAAAGCATCAATGCCAATTCAGTGAGTTTATGAAGAGGAGATCAGGTGTAGGAGAAAGTGATTACAGGGCATAACCTCTGGAGCTGATATTGCTTCTACTGAGGCATTACTGTAATGGAGATGACAATGGCTGACGAGTGCAGACACAGGTAGCAAGTACAGTACTGACACACTAGCAGTGATGCTAATTAGTAGCTAGGAAAGTGCTAACATAATAGCAGTGTCGCTAACTAGTAGAAAATACAGTGCTGACACACTAGCAGTGGTGCTAACTAGCAGCAATTACAATGCTGACACACTAGCTATGATGCTAACTAGTAGCTACTACAGTAACACACTAGCAGTGATGCTAACTAGTAGCTGCTACAGTGCTAATTCAATAGCATCAATGCTAACTAGTAGTTATGCAAACAAGAGCTTTGCTACCCGACCCGACCCGAGCCCGATGGACCCCGACATTATATATTAGGTTAGGGCCAGGCAGGGCCGTTTTTTTCCTCAATAACTAGGGTACGGGTAGGGCTCGGATATCACTTAATTGATCATTAACATTTTGAAGCTGAGCCATTTGCTAGTGCTCTGCTGCATAGTACATATCACGGTGTCATAAGTGCTTCAACCTTTGTCCGAATCCACCAAAATAATAATGTTCCTTAAGGTTTGTCGGAGTTTAGAGTGATGAAAACTGTTCTCTGTCTCGTCATTGAGCAGAACAGCAAGCAGAGGTGTTGCAATGGATTCTCACACAAGCAGAGCCATGCACAGAGTGCATGCAGCAGCGCGAGCGGCACAGGGAGCGAGGGTCAGACAGATGAGCTGCTAAATCAATATTAACGGAGGTTATTTCGGTTATTTATTTCGGTTAACGGTTATTTCTGATTTCGGTTTTCAGGCAGGGCCGGGCCTTAAATTTGGCAGAAGCAATCGGGCCTGAACGTCGTGGGCATGGGTAGGGCTTGGGGCTTAAAATGTATGCCCGTGCAGGGCGCTAATGCAAACTACAGTCAATTATAATGAAATAGTAGACAGATGTACAAGATAGTAGACATATAGTAGACAGTGCTTAACTGACAACTGTCTTTGTCCCAGCCATGATCTAGGTTCAATATAGTTACACAAAGATCATCACTTAGACTCCTTGCATCAGCAATGTGGACGAATCTGTTCATTAAAGATCTAATTAAGCACAAGACCTTCTAGTTAGCATTAAAGTAATGCTACACTCTAAGATGCTACTTAACATTCCATCTGCAATCAGTATTTGGCACACACCTCAGCACCCAATGATCTTTCCCTGACTCCCTGACTCTCATTTTGGGCCAACCTTTGGATAAGGTTGAAAAATAAATAAATATCACACAGAGCACCACATCGGTGGCCATTCATTGTGTGTGTCTGTGTGTGTCTAAGGGATACTAGCCTGTGTGTGTGTGTGTGGGTGTGTGTGTGTGTGTGTGTGTGTGTGTGTGTGTGTGTGTGTGTGCGTGCGTGCGTGCGTGCGTGCGTGTGTGTGTGTCTAAGGGCTGCTATGCATGTCCCTCTGTCAGAATTTCCATCTTTTGTTCTAAGAGCTGTTCCCCTGCCTCTCACACACACAGATGGCAGAGGGGTCGAAGCACTTTAATGAATTTTCAAAGGGGCAGCATTGGCAATATTAAAAGGAGCGGCTAACCTTCAGCTCAGTTGACACTGGAGTCAGAGGCATGTCATTGTGCATTCACACACATACGCACACACTTACCAAGAATGACAGACTCTTGAGCAGACAAACAGACAGACACACACACACACATATTTTGTCTGAAAAATTATAACAGAAAAACACAACGGCAACAAAAAACTATTCTAAAAAACTCTCCCTGTTAGAGCAGAGGTGTGGACTCGAGTCACATGACTTGAGACAGGACTTGATATAAAATAAAATAACTTGAGGCTTGACTTGGACCTGGAGCCTCAAGACACGGGACTAGACTTTGTCATGAGACTTGAGACCGATGACTACAGGTTCTGTAAACGTTTTGTCACTCATTTTGTGGCACAGAGTATCTGTGGATTACGCTCCATGCAGCCCGGAGACAGTATCGCACTTGCAAAAGCACACTTGGCCCTCTGATTGGATCAACAAACTATCAATCAACACAGGTCGGGTGAGCTAGCGCAGTGACAAGGTTTAAGGGGGGTTGCGAGTGTGAAACTGAATGGGGAAAGTATATTCTTCATAAATATTTCAATAGGCTACATTTAGCCTACCATTTGTATTTTATATTTATACCTTATACCAAACCCTTGTTTATTCGATCTGGTCACTAACATAGGCCTATGGCACAGCACCACATTCTTGTTTCAAAAACATATCATCTGTGCTTCAGAACCAAAAACTTGGGTGTCTTGACTGTCGACCAATGACCAGTCATTAGCATTGGCGCGCAATGGCGGGTGTACATATTCAGGTTAGTGACCAGTAAGCTTACTTCACAAGGTCACCAGCATTGGAGCATCAAGGAACACTTACTAGCATAGGCCTACTGGTCTTTTAGTATGCCAAAATTGCTTGAAATTGCTTGATTAATTTACTTATTAGGCTTGAGTGGAATTTGTTGTTAAAATGAATTATTGCATAATCAAAATGTGTTGTAGATAAAATTTTGAAAAGGGGTGTCACGTAGACTCAATAAATAGACAAAGATTTGCAGTTGAACAAGTATATATTTGTATGTATTTATTTCTACTTTATTTGAGACTTGACTTGAAAAAACGTGTGACTGAACTTGACTTGACTTATTCTTAGAATTCAGAACTTGGACTTGACTCGAGACTCGACCTGCTCTACTTGGGACTCGACTTGAGACTAGGACCTTGTGACTTTGTTGTGACTCAAATAATAGTGACTTGGCCCCACCTCTGGATTAGAGTGACAGCCAATGAGTGCTCCGCTCCTGGGTCAAAGGCCATTTTTAATGATGAGCGCATATGGCTGCCACCTCACTGGCTAACGAGGGAGCACGGTGTGGTGTAGTGCTTCTGTTCATCCATCTGCCCCATGGTAATGACTCCACCTGGCCTCGGCTGTGCCTCCACACAGGTAGCACAGAAAAACACAAATAAAAAGCAATATGCTTGTTTGAATCCTGCACTACATTGTTTGCTTGTTTGACCTAATTATCTATTGGTTGTGATGAAAAAAGACCTTGGAGTTGATAGGGTTTGGTGGCGTGCTTATAGTGTTTATTACACGTTTATAGGGGTGTTATGACAGTCTGACTGAGTGACAAGGTAATGTATTTCAATATCTAGGCTCATTTGGTGTGTGTGTCTTTTAGAAATAGTATCTGTATAGATAATGTAGGTCATTATGCCACATCTTGTTCAGTAAGGCCTAAGCTTTTTGACCCTTTCCACAATACTTCAAGAAGGCACTTTAGGGTCCTTAAGCATCTGGGCAAGGCCTTGATGGTGCCAACCGCCAACCCATCACACAGATGCCCGCGGGAATGCCCCCTACTGAAACACATCATCTGAACGGGCAGGCCTGCCCGGCGCAGCCAGAGGCGTCAGGGCTCCTTCCTGTCTCTTTCTCTTTGTTTCCTTGAGAAAGAGGCTCTTTATTGTCCTCCTTTTTCCGAACTCTGGGTCATACTTCACTGAGGAGCCAGAGGCCTCTGATATCTCCCTTCTGATACCTGATCAAGCAAGAAAAAGAAAGCTGTATTTTTTGAAAGACCCCAAAGTAGTTTGTATTGCCCTGTACAAGGGAATGCCTACAGAATGACCCCTGGAAGACAAAGCAGACCATGAAGGCTTTTTTTTCGACTTCGGCTTTCATGTTTGTATTTGTTTATGCACCATCTGCTCCAGAAAAGGTGGGAATAGATGTCTCAAACAACAGTACTTTTAATATTCAGGGGATTTGCAGTACTTCAACTCAATTTGATTAGATTACATACATTTGGACAATTATTGAGTTTGTTTTGGGTGGGGTTGCGATAATCAGATCAATGACAATCATGTTCAGTTTGTTGGGTGTAGCTTGACGTTTCTTATAACTCAAGTATCCAGATATAGGCTGTTCAAGGATGTTATAGAACGTTGTTGAACCTGTGCACCTGCAACCCCGAGTCAGCTGCTGAGAGAACTCCACATCTGCTTCAGTGTCCATAAGTATGCATGGCTGATATACTGTCATGCCTCAGTAGCCATTAAACTGGACCAAGATGATCTGACAAACAGCTGATTGAGTTTGAGTTATCTGCTCTTGTGCGTCATGCATTAAATGCTTCACTCTGAAGTCAAAAAGTTGACAAAATGTTCTCAAAAGAGCCAGGCAACTTCCGCTAAACTCTATTGGCTCCATCGTCGGTTTATGTAAATTCTCAAAGCTCAAGTCTGTCTGAGCCCGGACCAGCTGTAGCTTCTAACACTTCCTTAACGTCCCTCATCAGAGAGTGTATACATGGCGTCTGTGAAGGGGGCCCAGATAGTTGCAGTGGCAGCGACGAAAGGAAGGCAGCAGTACAGTAAACCGTTTCTGGCTCTCCTCTTCTCTCTACTCTCTCCGATAGGCATTTTAACAGCAAGCTGGAGCTACGCCAGCAAGCCATTTCAGGCCATTATGTAGAGCTGTAAAAAACAGCTGTTCCCATTCCACTCTGTTGAATAGGTTAAATAGTGACACGGTGGAAACAGCGGCCTTTTCAACATGGTGTAATTGAACAACATGAGGTGCCGGCGGTCGGTGTAGTAGTGGCTTGGCAAGGCTGTCCGTTGTGTTCATTGCGTTTTGTTTCCAATAGCAACCACTCATGCCACAGCAACCCACCCTCTTTTGGAGTGATGAAGCCTGAGTGAGAGAGAATTGGTCCCAACAATTGAACCAAAAGCTTTACCCACTGATGAACTGAAATCAGTCAATGGGTTTAAGAGGAGCACACCGACAGAGGCTAGGTGGAAACGAGTTGGCTATTGTCACTCTCACGTGGCTATTGAATGAGCTCATGTCCAGTGAGGTTAACACAGATTTAAGTGGAAAAACACCAACACATTATACCTCAGTCCCAAACCCTGCCTGTGATGTGACCAGTTACAAAACACTGTGTGTCCCCACTTGTAATACTCACCGGATTGACCGCCACATACATCTCTAAATCCCTGTTGTCAACAGAGAAACGGCAACATAGGGATATAGTTCTCGGATTTCCTGCCATGTCAAAAGTTTCCATATCTTATAGAGATTCCACACAGCATAACTAAGACTCCGAAAGCAGCTTATCTGCTTGAAACAGGGGGAAAAGTATCATCCTGTCTTTGTTTTTCCTTATTCACATTGTGGGTTTAAGGAGACTCACAAGAGCCTCTGTCATCCTCATGCATTTCTTTTCACCAATCCCCCACTGGCCTAATCCACTTAGAGTTGGCCTGTGCTAGCTTTACTCAAGTTTATTGGTGTGGTCATATATTTCTGATCAATGCATCTCAATTCATTGCAAGAACAAAACTCACTATTAAAACCCAAAATGTGTTTGATGGAGAGAAAGTGTTGATATATATTTTTTTAAATAAATGATTGCGAAACTGCCTTTCATGTCTGTTTGGTAACTTAGTAATTGTACGTGACATTACTGCCCCAAAATCTGGGTTGTAGTTGCTTATCTTGTTTTCTGTCATTCTCGAACACTACAAAGTTAAGTTGTACAACATTTCAAAGGGCACTATTGATCTGTTACTGTATGTGTTGCACAAAACTCCCAATACAGCCCGTTATCTTTCCCCCATTGTCGCTGACTGTCTCTCTTTCTCCCAATACAGCCCGTTATCTTTCCCCCATTGTCGCTGACTGTCTCTCTTTCTCCCAATACAGCCCGTTATCTTTCCCCCATTGTCTCTGACTGTCTCTCTTTCTCCCAATACAGCCCGTTATCTTCCCCCCATTGTCTCTGACTGTCTCTCTTTCTCCCAATACAGCCCGTTATTTTCCCCCCATTGTCTCTGACTGTCTCTTTCTCCCAATACAGCCCGTTATCTTTCCCCCATTGTCTCTGACTGTCTCTCTTTCTCCCAATACAGCCCGTTATCTTTCCCCATTGTCTCTGACTGTCTCTCTGTCTCCCAATACAGCCCGTTATCTTCCCCCATTGTCGCTGACTGTCTCTCTTTCTCCCAATACAGCCCGTTATCTTTCCCCATTGTCTCTGACTGTCTCTCTTTCTCCCAATACAGCCCGTTATCTTTCCCCCATTGTCGCTGACTGTCTCTCTTTCTCCCAATACAGCCCGTTATCTTTCCCCCATTGTCTCTGACTGTCTCTCTTTCTCCCAATACAGCCCGTTATCTTCCCCCCATTGTCTCTGACTGTCTCTCTTTCTCCCAATACAGCCCGTTATCTTTCCCCCATTGTCTCTGACTGTCTCTCTTTATCCCAATACAGCCCGTTATCTTTCCCCCAGTGTCTCTGACTGTCTCTCTTTCTCCCAATACAGCCCGTAATCTTTCCCCCAGTGTCTCTGACTGTCTCTCTTTCTCCCAATACAGCCCGTTATCTTCCCCCCATTGTCTCTGACTGTCTCTCTTTCTCCCAATACAGCCCGTAATCTTTCCCCCAGTCTCTGACTGTCTCTCTTTCTCCCAATACAGCCCATTATCTTCCCCCCATTGTCTCTGACTGTCTCTCTGTCTCCCAATACAGCCCATTATCTTCCCCCCATTGTCTCTGACTGTCTCTCTTTCTCCCAATACAGCCCGTTATCTTCCCCCATTGTCTCTGACTGTCTCTCTTTCTCCCAATACAGCCCGTTATCTTCCCCCCATTGTCTCTGACTGTCTCTCTTTCTCCCAATACAGCCTGTTATCTTTCCCCCATTGTATCTGACTGTCTCTTAGGAAGTGTCTCTCTTTCTCTCCCAATGCAGACATCCATGTCATTAAAACCTCAGGGGTTTCTTTTAGCTCTTGAAATCTGACATCACCCCCGCCCTCCCATCCTCCCACGTGCCCAATTTGACCGAACGTGGTCCCTGAAGGTCTCCAGCCACGGTCCCTTGTTTAGCAACAAAAGCAACTGACAGTGTCAGTGTGTTTTTGAAGTAAACAGTATATTAATGAATACCTAAGCACAAGGAGTTTGAGTCCTAATTTCCCCCCTTAGCCTAAAAATAAGCCATTCCTCTGTGACTAGGCCAACTTGGCATTGTATTCACGTTCTCCCAGCACAGTTGATCCCTGGAGATTGTATACACCAAAATGCAAATAGATGCGAGGAGAAAAACATAATCTGTGATAAATCAAATTACTTGAAAATGATGCTTAGCAATACAGTATGTCTCTGTGAGCTCTCCAAGCAATGCTTACCCGCGGAACAGCTTCTGAATGAACGTTCCGTGTGAGCTGAAGAAGTCGTCAGCTCCCTCTCCGTGTCTTTGTTTTATTGTAACATTTACAACCAAAGCAAATCTGTTCTTGGGAGCAGTAAACCCGTAGAGGGAACAGTTTCTGATGTAAATATAGTGAGGTAATGGAAATGTATTTCTCAGATTTGTCAGGGAGGGTTGTCGAGGCGAGCACCTGCTCGCGTAACTCCCCTCATCATAAATCTTAGCCAAAATGAATGTCAGGGAAAACAGCAATGAAACTGAAGATGTGGCTAAATCCGACTATTTTATCTTGCTGGGCTTCTGTGGTGGGAAGACCTTAAGGCCTTCATAAAGCAGACTAAGAGACAGAGATGCCGTCGTATTATAACTCCGGCGCCCCAGACATCAGCTGTCGAAATAACAAGCGCTGGGTTATATAAGGAAAGGTCGTAGCACAAAGGGTTAGAGATATCTGAGGCCTTCTAAATTACTTCAAAGACATACCAGTGGAAGAAGGTGGTGTGTGTGCGTGCGTGTGTGTGCGTGTGCGCAATGGTGTTGAGGTGAACACTTGGTCGTAATGGATGACTGCTGCCCACTTTTGTCTTTATTATTGGTCTCCTTCCCTTGGAATCCGAGGAAACACTGACAAATATTAATGCCAGTTGTGCAAACTTTGGATCCTCGGGGGAGAAAGGTCCGACGTTTCATGTCAGTCGTTTAATAAATTACAGACCCCTCTTGACAGCGACTATTCTTAACCTCCAGTCTGCACCAACGTATGGGACATTTTTCAGGAGCCGGTGCCAGCTTTAGCCTGAGTTGAAGTTTACTCTGCTGTACATTGTAATTTGCTGACGTTTCTTTTTTTTCTCCCTTCCTCCTCCTCTCTCTTTCTTTCCCCACCTACCGCTTTCAGATGTGACCATCCGTTCCACAATAGGTAAGTCTCATTTTGTTATTTTCCCAACCTAACTACTCCTCAACAGTGGGACGTTTTCAGTGGCAACTCATTGTGTATCCAATCTGAATGCTTAAGTAAAGGAGGGAGTAGGGGAGTGGTGGGGTAGATGCTGCTGTTTACTCAGGAAGGTGTGCAATGCTACGCCATCCCCCCCTTCGTTTTCCCACGTGTAAGAGCGCCAACACACAAGCTAGCTATTTCTGGCAACCGGGTTATGCTCTCAGCGGCTTAAATTGTATTCAAATGAGAGTCAAATGAGCCAGATTGTTCAAAGAGGATCCGGCAGTGTTGACTTAAACAGGGAGCCCAGGTATGTATTTCCAAAGATATAAACTATAGTAAGGGGCCACTGGTGATGAAAGTTTCCCCTGCCACAGCTCACTTCGCCATTTCTATCACACACCTCTGTGGTATGACAGGAAGGCACCATCACCATGGTGATTGCATCTCTATGAGGACAAGGAACTATTGAAATATTGGACAAAAAAAGATATATATATTCTAATGCAGTTCATGGCCACTGCGTATCTCAAGGAAGTGGGTGCATCACACTTAAAGTGGATAATAAAGGATATTAACAAATTACAAAGGAGACCGTTGTCATGCCCTTGTCGTATCATAAGGAGCGATGCACCACAAATATTTCAATTACTTTCAAGGACAAATGTGACCGACCGGCTCAAATCGGTCTTATGTAGCAAAATTAGAAATTGTGGTTTTTACTTTGGATGAAAGTAGACTCAGAGCTACAAAATGGTGTATCATACACTACAGTTAAGGAACAACGGGAAAGTAATTCTGCTTTGAAAGTTGATAAACATCTAAACTCACTTTTAAGAAATGGCCTTTGAATGCCCCACCCATCTCCCATTGAAATATTGGACAAAAATATATATATATTCTAATGCAGTTCATGCCCACTGAGTATCTCAAGGAAGTAGGTGCATCACACTTAAAGTGGCCTTTTTAAAGGATATTAACAAATAACAAAGGAGACCGTTGTCATGCCCGTGTCATATCGAGCGTTCTGTACTAACAGCAGTTAAACACCCAAGCTAACCTTCTAGCTACTTCCAGACACAAATGAGAGAACAGCTCACTAAACATTACTCGCCCTAGCAGAGCTGGTTAGGCTGTTATGTTATCCAGAGCGTTAGTGACTGCAACTGTGCTGTCAGATTGTCCGTAAATTCGCTCTTCGCTCTCAGAGCCAATGAGTAGGGTTGATCCAAACGTTCTGACCTCACAACGGCAGTCAAGCACTCAAGCGAACTGGCTAACATTGGCTAGCTTGCTAGCTATTTCCAGACACAAATTTGAGAACACCCCACTCTGACCATTTTACTCGCCCTAGCAGAGCTGGCTAGACTGTTTTTATGTTATCCAGAATGTTGGTGACTGCAACTGTGCTGTTGGCAACAATTTAATTTACAGTGCCTTGCGAAAGTATTCGGCCCCCTTGAACTTTGCGACCTTTTGCCACATTTCAGGCTTCAAACATAAAGATATAAAACTGTATTTTTTTGTGAAGAATCAACAACAAGTGGGACACAATCATGAAGTGGAACGACATTTATTGGATATTTCAAACTTTTTTAACAAATCAAAAACTGAAAAATTGGACGTGCAAAATTATTCAGCCCCCTTAAGTTAATACTTTGTAGCGCCACCTTTTGCTGCGATTACAGCTGTAAGTCGCTTGGGGTATGTCTCTATCAGTTTTGCACATCGAGAGACTGAATTTTTTCCCATTCCTCCTTGCAAAGCTCAGTGAGGTTGGATGGAGAGCATTTGTGAACAGCAATTTTCAGTTCTGTCCACAGATTCTCGATTGAGAATTTTTAAGAAATGGCTTTCTTCTTGCCACTCTTCCATAAAGGCCAGATTTGTGCAATATACGACTGATTGTTGTCCTATGGACAGAGTGTCCCACCTCAGCTGTAGATCTCTGCAGTTCATCCAGAGTGATCATGGGCCTCTTGGCTGCATCTCTGATCAGTCTTCTCCTTGTATGAGCTGAAAGTTTAGAGGGACGGCCAGGTCTTGGTAGATTTGCAGTGGTCTGATACTCCTTCCATTTCAATATTATCGCTTGCACAGTGCTCCTTGGGATGTTTAAAGCGTGGGAAATCTTTTTGTATCCAAATCCGGCTTTAAACTTCTTCACAACAGTATCTCGGACCTGCCTGGTGTGTTCCTTGTTCTTCATGATGCTCTCTGCGCTTTTAACGGACCTCTGAGACTATCACAGTGCAGGTGCATTTATACGGAGACTTGATTACACACAGGTGGATTGTATTTATCATCATTAGTCATTTAGGTCAACATTGGATCATTCAGAGATCCTCACTGAACTTCTGGAGAGAGTTTGCTGCAATGAAAGTAAAGGGGCTGAATAATTGTTTAAAAAGTTTGAAATATCCAATAAATGTTGTTCCACTTCATGATTGTGTCCCACTTGTTGTTGATTCTTCACAAAAAAATACAGTTTTATATCTTTATGTTTGAAGCCTGAAATGTGGCAAAAGGTCGCAAAGTTCAAGGGGGCCGAATACTTTCGCAAGGCACTGTAGCTTTTTCGATGTTTACTGACACCGGCCATATTCAACAGGTGTTGAGCGTTCGTAAATTCAGCAGTTATTCTGCGCTCTGGCACACTCAGACGAGAGAAGATGGCCAGATTGAATTTATGAACACACCCGAAATGGTTACTTGCATAGTGGAGGCTTTTTAAAAAAGAAATGCAGCTAGCTAGCTAAAGAATAAACCATAATTCTAACTCCTGACATTACTACCCTGCATGAATCTGCAGGTAGCTAACCAACCAGGTTCAATGTTAGCTAGCTAACATTAAGCTATAACTAGCCAAGCAATTGGCTCTGAGATACGAATAATAAGATCATACAGGTGTTTTCTCCATCTCCCCAGCTATCATACTTAAATTCCACTGAATTCAAAACTCGGTCCTTGAGAAAGTGGAGAGCAACACTTATGCAGTTTTAATACGCGATACATAAAAAAAAGTCATGTTAGACAGGATTACCTACACATACTGACCAGTTCAAGTTGACAGAAGCGTACTATATGGCAGACCAATCCAAACTCATCTCTCGGCATGTCCAGCCCACTCATTACCCCAGCAAATCATGGCTAGAGGGAAGGTTGCTGCCTTCCTTATACAGTAGTGTAACCTTTAATTATGGAGCAAAGAAAATAAGCTCAGACACGACAGTACAGTAAACTCTGGTTCCTTTTCCAGTTGTTCCAGGGTTCCTCAGCCGTGTCTATTCCTCACTGGGCTGATACAATTAGCCTATTGAATGAACAGTATAGGTGCACTGGTGCCTGGTTCCTCGGTGCATACAGCCCTAAAACAGTACGGGAGCCTGCACCAGTCCGGAAGGGGTCAGATACATGACTGAATCCCCCATAGCAGGACCCCAAAAAGTGGCAGCGTGAGCCGTCAACTCAATGATAATGTATAGAGGGGAAAATCAATGATCTCGTTCGCAAGGTAGGAGGGAGGAAGTGGTCAGGGGAACAACATTGGACAGTCGCTACACTCCCATAGCATGCTAACCTATTGTTAGCTTAGCCTCCTTGAATAGTGCATGTTAAATGCTCTCTTCAAGTTAGCATTCCTGAATGAGCTTTAATATAATGATGCATTGGGAGCAGGAGGGAAGTCACCTTGTGGTGTAATTGAAAACACAGTGCCACTCTGCCTGCCACTCGTAACCAGTCGGAGCATTTGGGGAGAGGTTCTGGTCCGGCTCTCGTGCTTTGAGAGGCAGACAGCAGTGAACTGAATTGACTGCTTGGAGGAGAAAACCCCTGGCTAGTTGGGAATTTTAATTACCCGCGGGAGGCCAACAGATGGACATTTACAGAGAACCTTGCTGGTCGACTTAGAATGTGTCAAACATCTGTGTCAAACATCAAACATCAACCACCAGGCATCTGTGGGGGTTGTGTTCCCAGGTTCACGTCCACTATGGCAGAAAGAGAGCACTCTTTGGTGGACTAAGCACGATTGAAACCAAATGGTCTTTATTTATGCCGTTTACCATGATTCAAGGTTAGAAACACAAATACGTACTGCTCATTATTACGGATACATGTTTTGGACACATTTGCCACATTGACAAAATAATATATAATGCACTAATTGATTGATAATAAATAGTCATCTGAATAATTAAATGTTTACTATGAATAACATTATGTAGTAACGTTGTTTGGGCACATTTACTGAGTACCTGTAAATATGTGCCTGAATCTTATTAACCTTTTCAGACCTCTTGTAACTCTGATCATTCATTGACTGAAGTACCTTCCAGCCTCTTCTCAGGAGCAATGTAATATTCTTTCTGCTCATGTAGAAAAAGTCATTTTTCATTGGAAGGTCTGTCATTTTGACAAAAAAAAATACATCCCGGGTTTAATCTCGCAAGTCTTGCAATTATTTATCTCCAGTCATTTCATTTGACAGTCATCAAATTAGTACTAATCTCTTCATCAACATTTACTGTTTTTGTCCATATGGGAAGTTTGATAGAGATGTCAGAGTTTGGGTTTGTCCTTGAGCAGACAGTTCCTGATACATCTCTGCCAATGAATCATACACAGCAGGTGTTTCTCCAGGATTTACATCATCATGGCAGCGTACCATCTCGTTTCATTGACCCCTCTTTTATTTCTACCATCTTGGGTCTTCCTCCCAACACGATATAGCAAGTCAAGAGCATGCTTCGTTCTTTCCCTAATTCTTGAAGCTCCATCCTTTGAATGTGCGTCGAAATGTCCGGGATTCAAAGGCCTACTCCTTTTTCATAAGCACTTCAAATAGAAGCTAAAGGCAGGAATGACAATTGGGTTCATTATGCTCGCCGAGGAACAAGGGCTCCAAGCAGTCGGAGAGTGAGAGCAACTGAGCGACAGTGAGAGTACAGAGAGTTAATCTTTGTTCGCTCCGCAGTGAGTAAAAATAACACCTTCAGTTCTTTAGAAAAGCTGGGCGCCAGTTATTATTGTATTATGCCATGCATGCCTTTCATTCAGGTAGAAGTTGTGCCATGCTTGATCAGTGTTTCAGTGAGTGGTGGCAAAGGAAGTGATTGTCGGCTGGATAAGCCAACACCATTACATTGTTAAATTCTATAAATAGGTGACAGGCTCAATGTAAAGTGCATCGGGATGCTGTTTGCACCCCGACTTTCCCGTGAAAGGCCAGTCATAACCGCTTAATGTTCAAATTGATGTAACATCATACTAGTACTGTAGGTGCTACAAAGACAACTGCCAGGGAGACAACTGACATTAGATTATCTACGAATACATTGTTAAAATCAGCATTCTATATCTAATTTGACCTGATTACCAAATCTCATCCACTATTAATTCAACTGTATTGCTTGAATTGTCCCATCATGTTCATATAGGTATCTACCTTTACACGACTTATCGGTTGTAATATCTAAAAAAAAAAATACACTAAGAATAACTAAGGGATTTTGTAGTACAAGCAGATACCCATAGACTTCCAGTTATTGTGCTAACGCTAGTTTGCATTGGCTTGCGAACCTACCTTTAACTTCCTTCACAATGGACATAGAGACATAAAAATGTTCATCTGACTCTGGGGAAGTAGATAATTGCCAAAATCCCGATATATCCCTTTAAAAGAGGCTTCATAAGATTCAGGAAAATAGGCATTCGTCATGTTACAGCTGAGTCATACATTTTAGGAAAGGTACCAGAAAAGGTCTTTGTTCCATGTGTCATTACAGCCAACTCATGAGTGCCAGAACTGGGCCAGCAGGTACGCTGTGGCATTAAATATTATTATGACACGAAGCGTCTCGACATTTGCCAGTTTATTAGGAGTGGTGGGATACACACACACACACACACACACACACACACACACACACACACACACACACACACACACACACACACACACACACACACACACACACACACACACACACACACACACACACACACACACACACACACAGTCTCACACATACACGTGTCCCCGCAAGTGTGGCTGCTGTTTGTAACAGATGGCTCGTCTTTAACTTTATAGGAGACAACGATGTCACTGGCAAACGCGATAAGTTGTCTCAGTGCCTGGGGAGAGCAACATCCATCAGTAGCTAACAGCATATGGTAAAGGCACATTAAGGTCTCCCTGTCTCTTTCTCCATCTCTCTCTTTCTGCATGACTGTATCTGGTCCTGCATCCGGGCCTCAGATCCACACTTCACAAGAGAGAGAAGGGGTAGCACCAAGCATTGGATTCCAAGCTTTGGCCCTTTGGTCCCCTTACCGTGTTCAATTTGTATTTTTAGCCAATGGGGAAACTTTTACAGAACACACTGAACTGAGCAAAAGTATTTTTTTTGGACACAGTAGAAAGAACAAAGGCCTTCTGGTTTGTTGCAATGTCACAACCAGATTACGAAACCACATTGGCATGCATTGGCGTGTGTCAACTGAGTCTTAGCTTCACACCTCCCTTTCCCCCTTGAGGACATTCTTTATGGCATCACCAATAGGGAAGTATGCCGGTGTTGTTTACCATCATCCATTATGCATTTGACTCCATAGTGTGCAACCTGGTTGATTCTTCTCATACCCAAAGCATGAAATTGAACTCACTCCCACCCCAAACAGGGAACCTCTACCACTCTTGTTCACCCTACGTCAGCATTCAAAGACCAGACACACTGCGATATAGGGCTGTGCTGTGTTAACCCCTAGGGCACTCCCCACTCAGCACTGTAGCTGACTTCCCTGACATAGACTACATTAACTCCCAATTTAGACGTGTTCTTTTTAAATATGCCCGTAAGGAGCTATTTTAATCACCCCGTTGCGTTTAATGTTCCCTTCATCCACTCCTCGCCACTTGTGTCGACATGTCGTCTAGTCCACCCTCTGACTTGTCTTTTATGCTACAGTGTGTTTAATCATTTCACTTTTATTCATGCCATGTAAAGAACCGTGCCCCTTTTTACTCTGAAATTGCTCCCTTTCCGATATGTCACAGCAAGGGTTCCCGAGCTCTCTCGTTCCCCAGCCCTCTCTGTATTGTTAGTCCAGAGTTTTTAATTAGTCCAGTTAATTATCTGCTCTTTGAAAGTATGATTTCTTTGTGCCTGTATGGTTCCGCCATTAAACCAAACAGTGACGATCAAAGAACTGACACATACAAAAATCAGTTGTCCAAAAGGCTGTGGCATCATATAACGAGTACCACGCCAAGGAGTGTTGTTGATGTGCTAGAGTAGAATCAGAAATGTTGAAGCATTCTTTTGATATCTTGCCGTTAATATGTCATGCAGAACCATGAAGGAACAAGACACATGATATAGAGACACCAGTCACATTTCATCCATGATTACTGACCAATAGTCATCTCTGGATTACTGACCAATCGTCATCTCTGAGTACAATAGCTGAATGACTACAGACACCAGACAGCCGTTTTCACTCCTAATAATGTAAGCATGGCCTCGTCGTTGGCATGTCTTTTAGACACATGAATACAAACCAACATTTTGCTGGCAGGACATAAGAGGTTGACGAATGTTGGACGGAATCCGCCCCTCGCTCCCTGAAGGTCAAATGTCAGAGGTTATTCTGTGACCCATCCATCTGCCGTTCTGGCTCTGATTCTGGCACATAGGCTGGATGTTCTTTTAGTCAGGTGGAATATTTCATGTGTGGCCAAGCAGAGACATCCTGGTTTCAATGAAACTCCAGTCTTTTCATCTGTAGGTGTAACTTTGAATTGCTCTAAGGGAAAGCTTATATGAAGAGTGCTTTAGTCACATGCTCCACAGCTGTGAAATGCTACTCTCATGTTGTTCTCTGGTAGTTGCTTTTTCCGCAAGGCCACTATTTACTGTCTTCCTGCCTCCCAGATTGAGATCTGAAACCAAAGAAAACATTTCCCATGTCGTCCAGGCCTGTTTTTATTCACATTTTCAATGCGAATCCCCGAATCTTTGTTCAAAGTGACACTTTCAGTGCAGTAATAAATGAACAATCCAGCACCTGATACTGTAAATCCTCTACCGGGAGCGTTCTCAAAACCGTGAAATACTTATTTTAATCAAGAACCTCTAAGCATCCAAACTCTCCTCTTTTTTTTATTTGAATGAGGCATTTATATTCGCTACATCCACAGCCATACATGCTCTAGCCCCATGGGTTCTGGTATGGATTTTAAAAGAGCTATGTATTTCCTCTACAGAGCTATCTGTACACAGAAAGCCTCTATGGAAGAGTGGCTCTCTCCACGCACTCTCTCTTGACGTACTAACACCAAAATAGAATCCTTCTGCCATAATTGGTCCGCTGTGGCCTGCCACACATCGAACCAGGTCTGTGCTGAATAAGACGATCCAGGTTTTATGGCAAAGAGTCCTTTTAGTCCCCTGGCTACTGATTAAGACTATTGGAAGATGTTCGTACTGTAGGGCATTTTTTCCACTCGTTACCCTGACATTCTTTCGGGTCAAGTAAGAAAATCAGTACAGTGATTTGGTTTTTGCTCCAGGCCGGTACAAACTGAACCGGAGGGCGTCTAGTAGCGTACCCTTCACATTGTAGGTTGAGCACAAGCACAACATGCAGTGGGGTTGTCAATCAGACCCGTAGCACACAAGAACAATAATTTTTCCTCTCTTTCAATTTAGGTAATTGATTCCCCTTTTAACTTTGTTAGTAGTGTGTCCATATATGTATGTTAAAAGGACAACCTTGTCCCACACTCAGAGGCTTAAGGGCCATTGAAACAGAAGGGGTATGTGCTGCCTGAAATACAAATATGCTGTACTATATACAGTTCATTTTTACAAAGAATTAATGAAAATATTTTACATTTGGCCTTCAGTTCCCCCTAAAAAAAGGTAGGCGCATGTCACCTCTGAAAAAGCAGTACTTATGGTTGTAATGTGAGCATTATCAGTGTTTTTATTACACTTTGAACATTATTGCTCCAGAATTTATTTCATAATTATTTCAGTTTGAGAACTAAGTGCAAATGTGAGGCCATCTGTTAGCATCATTACAAAGAACAGTGTGATTGGAGGATAATGTGCGATTGCTCCCATTAAGCAAAGTTGACATCTCTTTATTTACCTACGGTCTTCTGCCTTTCCCCACTCTCTTGCTGCTGAAATGTATCTGGGGCCAGTAATCGCTTCACTCGGAGGACGGGAGAGAAAGAAAAGCGAGATGTGCAGGAATAACAATCTATCTAACACAGCACAACCTCAAGACACTGAATAATCTTTGACGCATGCCATACTCCTCTCTCTAGGTTTTTGCCCCGAATCGTTCCAATTTTACTCGTGTTTTTTGTCTGGTTAGCACACAGTGGAATGGTGTATCTGGTTTCTAGTTGTGGTTTCATATCATTGTGGTTTGGGTATGATGTCATACATCTGATTGTGTTATAGTAGTGACAGATCGGTCTTGGTTATGTCATACATCTGATTGTGTTATAGTAGTGACAGATTGGTCTTGGTTATGTCATGCATCTGATTGTGTTATAGTAGTGACAGATTAGTCTTGGTTATGTCATACATCTGATTGTGTTATAGTAGTGACAGATTGGTGTTGGTTATGTCATGCATCTGATTGTGTTATAGTAGTGACAGATTGGTGTTGGTTATGTCATGCATCTGATTGTGTTATAGTAGTGACAGATCGGTCTTGGTTATGTCATGCATCTGATTGTGTTATAGTAGTGACAGATTGGTCTTGGTTATGTCATGCATCTGATTGTGTTATAGTAGTGACAGATTGGTCTTGGTTATGTCATGCATCTGATTGTGTTATAGTAGTGACAGATTGGTCTTGGTTATGTCATGCATCTGATTGTGTTATAGTAGTGACAGATTGGTCTTGGTTATGTCATGCATCTGATTGTGTTATAGTAGTGACAGATTGGTCTTGGTTATGTCATGCATCTGATTGTGTTATAGTAGTGACAGATTGGTCTTGGTTATGTCATGCATCTGATTGTGTTATAGTAGTGACAGATTGGTCTTGGTTATGTCATGCATCTGATTGTGTTATAGTAGTGACAGATTGGTCTTGGTTATGTCATGCATCTGATTGTGTTATAGTAGTGACAGATTGGTCTTGGTTATGTCATGCATCTGATTGTGTTATAGTAGTGACAGATTGGTCTTGGTTATGTCATGCATCTGATTGTGTTATAGTAGTGACAGATTGGTCTTGGTTATGTCATGCATCTAATTGTGTTATAGTAGTGACAGATTGGTCTTGGTTATGTCATGCATCTGATTGTGTTATAGTAGTGACAGATTGGTCTTGGTTATGTCATGCATCTAATTGTGTTATAGTAGTGACAGATTGGTCTTGGTTATGTCATGCATCTAATTGTGTTATAGTAGTGACAGATTGGTCTTGGTTATGTCATGCATCTAATTGTGTTATAGTAGTGACAGATTGGTCTTGGTTATGTCATGCATCTGATTGTGTTATAGTAGTGACAGATTGGTCTTGGTTATGTCATGCATCTAATTGTGTTATAGTAGTGACAGATTGGTCTTGGTTATGTCATGCATCTGATTGTGTTATAGTAGTGACAGATTGGTCTTGGTTATGTCATGCATCTAATTGTGTTATAGTAGTGACAAATTGGTCTTGGTTATGTCATGCATCTGATTGTGTTATAGTAGTGACAGATTGGTCTTGGTTATGTCATGCATCTGATTGTGTTATAGTAGTGACAGATTGGTCTTGGTTATGTCATGCATCTGATTGTGTTATAGTAGTGACAGATTGGTCTTGGTTATGTCATGCATCTGATTGTGTTATAGTAGTGACAGATTGGTCTTGGTTATGTCATGCATCTGATTGTGTTATAGTAGTGACAGATTGGTCTTGGTTATGACGTACATATTGGTAACAGTAATGACATTGTTCTGGGGTGAAATACTAGGTTGTGGTATGCATGATTGAAAACTAGTCATTGAAATGATTTGTCATCCAAGAGGATACTGAAACCCTTCTACAGTAACTACACTCAACTAAAACAGCTGTAGTCAGAGGATGCTTAAAGAAGGTCACAATTTCAACTCATCCGAGGCACAATCTTTTTGTGTGTTAACACCTAATGAAATTGACTACTACACGCGTTCGGTAGTTTTATACTGTCATGGCACCCGCTCTAGTAAAAGACTCAATTCCATTCCAACGGTACCAGGGAGCGATTGTCTCCCGCGACAGTTGGTGTCATCAGTGACTGAACCGTTTTAATTACGCCGTTGGAACAGGTAATTTACAAGGCAACCGTCCAGGGAGGCCGAAAAAGAGTTGGGTGAATTATGCTGATATTAACATAATCCACTCTTGTAAATTGGAATGGCAATATTACTAAGGGTGCATTGCATTCATTCAGTGCCTCTAATTCCTCTCACATAGCTGGTGCTTAGGTCCTAATGAGAAATAAGAAGGCACTTTGCAAGGCGCGGTTCCCACTGTAGCCGAGGAGAGATGATCTCCTTGCACTCTAAAATGAATGGCACTTTTGTTATTAAAACCAAAGGGGATTTAAAGACACATCCTAGGTGTCTGGAAAGAGAGAGTGGATTGGAGTGGAGAATGTAATACTATGAGGTTTTGAGTAGGTGCTCATGGTTAGTTGAAAGGAAAAAGCATGAAACTCTTGATGAGGTTAGCTGAGCTTTAACATCAAGATGTTTGACTGTTTTAAGTGAATAATCTACTGTCAAAACACTTCTTCGATAGCAAGCAAGGAAATGCATCTGAATCAGAGGGTGTACGAACATTGGATGCTTGGTACGCTAGTTCCCCTTCACTGATGGACCCAGTCATGTTAATATTTGTCTAAACCCTCATATTCATCATTGATTTCTGACAGTTTATGGATTTATATTTGACTGCAATGGCATTTGGAAAGCGAACTGAACCGTACAGCATGTTATGTCTGAAAGTATTCATTATTTGATCAATCTCTCTCAACATTGCAGTATAAGAATGTTCACCAAATATAAACACGTGTGGTTTATGAGAATCTGTGCTTGTGCTTGTGTTCAACATACAGTGAACCTGTCCATCATGTTGCTTTCTCTCAGCGAGACACAGCCAAATAGTTAATACCCAGAATAAATTGGCAATGAAATGAATTAAAAATGATTATTCATTAAACACATGCATAATATGACAGTCAATACCCTATCGATCAACGATGAATTTTAATTTACCCATAATGACACTGTATTAAGGGAGCTGATTGATTGTTTTTACACATGGGAGAACACAGTTATGACACACACACACACACTCATGTATGCACACACTCTGCCACACACAGTCATGTGCCACAATGTTATTATCTCATTCTCCACAGTCTCATCTTTCTCAAAAAGCCCCAGGGTGTGTGTGTGTGTGTGTGTGTGTGTGTGTGTGTGTGTGTGTGTGTGTGTGTGTGTGTGTGTGTGTGTGTGTGTGTGTGTGTGTGTGTGTGTGTGTGTGTGTGTGTGTGTGTGTGTGTGTGTGTGTGTGTGCGACAGGGACAGTCAAGGCTGAGCTCACACAAGCCCTTGCAGCACGCGTCACTGCCAGTGAAGACCTGCTACGTCTTAGAGTTGAGAGATAGAGAGAGAGAGACCGCCACTGGCAAACTGGAGGGGGGTGGGGGTATTGGAGTATAGGCCAGACCCCTCCTTTCCCGAATTGCTAATTGCTAATTGCCCTGATTGGAGTAGAATGTTGTGATTCAATTAATTTTCATTCTCTTTTTCATTCAGGATGCTTGGGAAGCACAACCACCACTACCGCACACAAAGACACACTCTGACACGTTTTTTTACGTTATAGATTTTGACGTGTGAGAAATGCACGTCATATGGCATCTTGCACTTGCTCCTCGTGAATCAGGAGTGAGTTAACCTTGCTCACGTGCTTCCTTAGAAGTTTGAGCGCCCGGTCCTGTTGGGTTTGACACCGTCAAAGGGGCTGATATGCTTTGACGGCTTCC